>NC_141874.1:221516199-221819230 GCF_056163025.1 Triticum urartu | reverse complement strand
CGCCAGAAAAGAGTCTTGATGACCCACAAGTATAGGGGATCTATTGTAGTCCTTTAGATAAGTAAGAGTGTCAAACCCAACGAGGAGCAGAAGGAAATGATAAGCGGTTTCCAGCAAGGTATTCT
Source organism: Triticum urartu (assembly GCF_056163025.1). Lineage (NCBI taxonomy): Eukaryota > Viridiplantae > Streptophyta > Magnoliopsida > Poales > Poaceae > Triticum > Triticum urartu. The sequence goes on along the minus strand of NC_141874.1, from coordinate 221,819,105 downwards.
CTGCAAGTACTGAAATAAGTGGTAACAAATAGTTTTGTGATAAGATAATTTGTAACGAGCAACAAGTAACAAAAGTAAATAAGGTGTAGCAAGGTGGCCCAATCCTTTTTGTAGCAAAGGACAAGCCTGGACAAACTCCTATATGATGTAAAGCGCTCCCGAGGACACATGGGAATATTGTCAAGCTAGTTTTCATCACGTTCATATGATTCGCGTTTGGTACTTTGATAATTCGGTATGTGGGTGGACCGGTGCTTGGGTACTGCCATTACTTGGACAAGCATCCCACTTGTGATTAACCTCTATTGCAAGCATCCGCAACTGCAACAAAAGTATTAAGGTAAACCTAACTGTCGGTGTCAAAACCGGCGGATCTCGGGTAGGGGGTCCCGAACTGTGCGTCTAGGCGGATGGTAACAGGAGGCAGGGGACACGAAGTTTTACCAAGGTTCGGGCCCTCTTGATGGAGGTAAAACCCTACATCCTGCTTGATTAATATTGATGATATGGGTAGTACAAGAGTAGATGTACCACGATATCAAAGAGGCTAAACCCTAGAAGCTAGCCTATGGTATGATTGTGTGTTGTCCTACGGACTAAAACCCTCTGGTTTATATAGACACCGGAGAGGGCTAGGGTTACACAAGGTCGGTTACAAAGGAGGAGATATACATATCCGTATTGCCTAGCTTTCCTTCCATGCCAAGTAGAGTCCCATCCGGACACGAGACGAAGTCTTCAATCTTGTATGTTCATAGTCTAACAGTCCGGCCAAAGGATATAGTCCGGCTGTCCAGAGACCCCCTAATCCAGGACTCCCTCAGTAGGCCCCGAACCAGGCTTCAATGACGATGAGTCCGGCGCGCAGTGTTGTCTTCGGCATTGCAAGGCGGGTTCTTCTCCAACTTTCAAGTGTTCGTAAGCAGTGTCCGGCTCCATAAATGTTGAACCTCTTGGCTTCTGTGCCCAATAAGGGCTTTCTCCCACGCGTCGAACGAATACGAGGCGCCAGGGCGTTTTTACCTTCACCCCCTAGCCAGATAAATAAATTGTCTATTAAAGGAATGGGGATTCTTAGATCCGATCCATGCCATCTCCCCCAGCGAGAATTCATCGGAGCGTGTTTCGGAAAGATCCATTCCAGCATGGCCGACCTCCGCAGCTCCTCCTCCCACCCCCGTAGCCCTAAGCCCGGTGATTGGGAGAGGTGTTCAGTCCCGCACAGTCGATTAGTCGAGCTGCAGACTAAGGGATTTCTCCCTCCGGCGTATATGATGCCCGTTCGAGCCGGGTTTGCCACCTACAATGGCGGGGCGCAAGCGGAGAGCTTTCCTTGTCCCTCCATGGGGGAACGGGTCTGCCTTGTTCCTTACTTACTAAGGGGACTCGGATTTCCAATTCTTCATCCGTTCCTCCGCGGGCTCCTGGAGTTCTACGGCCTCCAATTACACAATCTCACCCCTACCTCCATTCTACATATCGCTGGCTATGTTGCTCTCTGCGAGGTGTTCCTGGGCTGCGAGGCTCACTTTGAGATATGGAAAAGGCTATTCTGCCTTGTCCCTCGCACACAAAGGGAATCTCTTTATCAAGTGGGCGGAGCCGAAATATGGCGCATCACCGATACCGGATACCTGTCAGGTACCCTGAAGAAGCCGTTCGAAGACTGGCCTTCAGAATGCTTTTATATGGAGGACGTTCCCCTTCCGGACCCTGTTCGGCGGGGTCTTCGTGAGTTCAACAATGCTCCTTTGAAGAAGCGCCGAAGTTGGCGCCCACGGAGCCCCAGGAAGAAGACAACGGAGAAGTCTTCAATCTGATGAACCGGATCAAAGCACTGGCTCGATTAGGATTGACAATAATCGAAGTTATGTCGATTTGCATAATGCGGGGAGTGTAGACACTTCAATATCGTGCGCACCCCTTGTGGTGTTATAACAGGGCGGATGACGCCACCCGCTGCGGGCGTAAGGGTCCGGACAATGCTGCTGCTCTAGCGAAAATTCTGTTCGAACTGTTCAAGGGTGAGGAAGAGGAGTTCACCCGCATCAAGCCACGAGATGGATTCTCCATGTACAATCGTCCAAGTTGGGTAAGTTATATCTCCCTGCCCCCATTTTTCCCGCATTCTTAGTTGTAAGTATTCACCTTGCCACTTTGCGGCAGGAACTGTGAAAAGCCATAAAGGAGGTCAGCAGCCCTTCTCCACAACCAGAGGACCCTGACCGGGCCCTCGGTTCCGGACTTGAAGAAGATCCGGTTATCTTCGTGGAACTGATAGACCGGCAGTTCAGTTAAGCTGCGACGATGCCCTGGTGGCCATTACGGCCGACTATCCCGGACTGCTCCCTGCATCGCAGGTAAGAAAAATCAAAAAGTCCCAACTCCAAAACTAGGATCCCCTTTTTAGGCACTTCACCCACCATATACACATGACATCTTTTACAGGGAAGGCATTCGGGACGCCCTGCCGAACCCGCAGCAACTCGTCAACAAGAGGTACCGAGGCCGGGTAGGCCAAAAAGGAAGGCGGTCAGGACGAAGACGCCGGCGCAAAGGTATAGGAAAAACCCCGCTCTGTGTCATCTTTCTCAAAATGTAATGATGCCCGTGTTTCTTTAACAGAAAGAACACTCGCCGGAATATGTCCGGCGATGCTGCCAATCAAGCTTCCACCAGTCGGGCGCCAGGACCGGACATGGAGGCAGAAGCCGATATGGGGCAGCCGCCGGATAATCCCCCTATAGAGAATGTGGATAGATTATCCGCTACAAACTCAGAAGTGGAAAGCGCCATGAATCATAGGCGCCGCCGGGCCGTACTCCGCGACGCTTGTTTCTCACCAGAGGCATTCGACGCCTTCAATTCTGGAGAGGCGTACCTCTGTGCTGCTCAAGATGGTCTAGCCAGAGCCACGGATCAGTATGTAAAGGATGTACGGGTGAGTAAATCTGGCAGTTTATATGTATCAATAGCCCCTGAGACTTGAAACAGTTAGCAGAACTAATTTAAGGATCATATTTAATGTGCAGGTTCTTACAAAGAAGAATACTAGGCTGTCCCAGGAGCTGGAGGAATGCAAGACCCAACTGGGGGCCGCTCTTGCCGCATTGCAGGAACAGAAAAAGCCTCCCGCTGGTAACATTTACTTTAAAGAATGATGGGTACCATATAGTGTGCAGCGTGTCTGCAGATCTAACAATTGATTTTGCAGATGAATCCGGAGAAAATCCGGGGGACCAACATGTTATGGGACAGCTAGAGGCTGGCAAACACGTGCTGACTAAGGTTATGCTGGAGAAAAACAATCTCCAAGACGCCAATATTAAGCTGAACGTGGAACTAAAATACGTTCGGGGCCAGCTTGGGGACTCCGAGAAGGAGAATAAGCGGCTTCGGTGCGGCATTTTCAGTAAGTGTTTGAACGAATCCTTTTTAAAGGAGTTCGGCGAAGAAGCTGACTAACAGCGTTATGTCTGTAGGTATGTTGACGGGTCATCCTACGGAGGAAATGCCCGGGTCTGCGGGTGATCTTCTGTCCGAGTTGTCACATCTGCATGAACAAGTTCGGCAGGTGATGCAGGGCGTTGCCCAGGCCTTGTGGCCGTCCGTCTCCCTGCCAGAAGGCGTTGCAGAGCTTGCGGAGAAGCTGAAGGGAGCACGGCGGCGCTTCCGTTTATGGAAGATATCAGCCTGCCGACAGGGTGCCAAAGAAGCCTGGGCCATGGTGAAGACGCGGTATACCAAGGCAGACCCAAATCGCATGGCCGAGGTCGGACCTGTGGGGCCCGATGGAAAAGAGATCCCCGTTAGATTAGTTTATGGGCAAGTAGAATTAGCCGCAAAGTATTCTCAACAGGATTGTAAGCTAGACCGCATGTTGGATGGTATAGAGGAGGAATTTAGTCAGTCTGCATGACTATGTAATGAAAGTGACATGTATAATGCCTTCTAGCTGGATTGTAGATCATTTGTCGTTGCGGACCTTTTCACTTCAACCTCCGGGCCCGATAGTCCGGAGTGAATCCGAATACCCGCTCAGTTATATAAAACCGGGGTATGCATGGAGACCAGGCGTAGGGGTCATTAGTGCTTTATCAGACAAGTGCCCAACTAGTTATGTTATATTACATGGGTAGTAAGAAACATCTTCCAGGGAGAATAGTTCCGTTAATGGTTCCTTTCCCTGGGTAAGCATGCCCTAAAGTGCATGTCCGGACTGCGATAGGAAACGCAGAAAAAGCATCTGGGGGCAGATATGGACAATAAATAAAAATCACCTTTTGTTCACCGACCGAATATTCCCTTAAGAACGCTAGCTTTTGGCTTCACCCAGTCTAAGGTACACATCCGGCTGCCCCGGCAGTAACAATCGCAGAGGTGCTCCCCTTAGCCCTAGCCAAATTAATGGGAACGTAGGGCATAAATACATGAGCCAGGCAACCCAGCTTGGCCAAAACTTAAGTCATATCGATGCATATAATGGTGAAAAAGGTACATGCAGAAGTATAACACATGTGTTGGGCGTGAGGCCCAGATAAATAATTTAAGCTTCTGTGAAAGAAGCCCCCAGGTATGAAGAGTGCGGCTAGCGCATCTATAATGTACAAGCGAGGCACAAGGTGACCCTTGAAGGCCTAGAGAAATAATAAAAGAAAGAAGGAAAGGGAAACAAGACAGATGATGTGTATGCAGAAAATGGACAAAGGGAGGGGACTAACATAGAGTCCGGTGCTAGGCGTAGAATCTTCGGAGCCTGGCCGCGTTCCATGGGTTCGGCTCGAGTCGACTAGTCGATGCATCCCATAGTCGGTACGCTCCATCGGTCAGAACTTGGTCAATAATGAAGGGACCTTCCCATTTGGGCTTGAGCTTGTTCTTTTTCTTATTCGGTAGGCGTAGAACTAGTTCCCCAACGTTATAAGTTTTGGATCGTACTTCTCTGCTTTGGTATCTGCGAGCCTGTTGCTGATAAAATGCGGAATGGGCTTTGGCTACGTCGTGCTCCTCCTCCAAGGTGTCCAGACTGTCCTGCCGATCGAGCTCTGCTTCTCTTTCTTCGTACATGCGCACTCGAGGTGAGTCATGAATTATGTCACAAGGCAAGACTACCTCTGCGCCGTACACCATAAAGAAGGGTGTATATCCGGTACTACGATTCGGCGTGGTCCGCAGCCCCCAGAGTACGGAGTCGAGCTCCTCTACCCAGTGCGTGTCAGACTCCGTTAAGGAACACACTAATCTGGGTTTAATGCCGCTCATTATGAGACCGTTTGCTCGCCCGACTTGACCATTGGTTTGTGGGTGATAGACTGAAGCATAATCGAGCTTGATGCCCATTTTGCTGCACCAGAGTTTTACCTCGTCGGCCATGAAGTTCGTGCCATTGTCAGTGATGATGTTGTGGGGGACGCCATAACGGTGTACAACCCCGGATATGAAGTCAGTCACTGGTCCGGATTCAACTGTTTTAACAGGTTTGGCCTCTATCCATTTGGTGAATTAATCCACCATGACCAGTAAGTATTTTTTCTTGTGGGTTCCCCCTTTAAGGGGTCCAACCATGTCAAGCCCCCATACCGCAAAGGGCCATGTAATGCGGATTGTTTGGAGGGCGGTGGGTGGCATGTGGCTTTGATTTGCAAAGAGCTGGCAACCGGCGCAACATTGGACCAAGTCCTGTGCGTCTGCCGGGCTATTGGCCAATAGAATCCTGTGTGAAAGGCCTTGCTTACAAGGTCCCGGGCTGCGGCGTGATGACCGCCGAGTCCGACGTGAATTTCCGCCACAAGATTTCGCCCTTCCTCTTCGGATATGCACCTTTGAAGGACTCCGGTAGTGCTTTTTTTGTACAATTCTCCCTCATGGACCCTGTAGGCCTTGGATCGCCGCACTATGCAGCGTGCCTCATTTTGGTCCTCCGGAAGTTCTTGTCTAGTTAGGTAGGCCGGGAATGGTTCTGTCCACGGGGCAATAATGGCCATTATTACATGGGCTGAAGGTGTTATTTCGGTGGCAGAGCCTCCAATTGTGTCAGAGTATTCGGTATCGGGCATTTTGGCTGGGTCCGGACTATTGTTACCGGTGTCTCCTTCACATACTACGGATGGCTTGAACAGCCTTTCCAGAAATATGTTTGGGGGGACCGTATCGCGTTTTGCGCCGATGCGGGCGACGACATCCACCGCCTGATTGTTTTCGCGAGCCACATGGTGAAATTCGAGCCCCTCGAACTGAGCTGACATTTTTAGGACGGCGTTTCGGTAGGCCGCCATTTTCGGATCGTTGGCGTCAAAGTCTCCATTTATTTGGGATATTGCGAGGTTTGAATCCCCACGCACCTCCAGACGTTGAATTCCCATGGAGACTGCCATCCGAAGACCATGCAACAGAGCTTCGTATTCGGCTGCATTGTTGGAGTTTGTATACAATATTTGCAGTACGTACTGAACGGTATCCCCAGTTGGGGATGTCAGGACGATGCCAGCCCCTAGACCGGCTAGCATTTTAGAACTGTCGAAGTGCATGATCCAGTTGGAGTATGCGCCGTACTCTTTAGGGAGTTCAGCCTCCGTCCATTCGGCGACGAAGTCGGCCAATACTTGCGATTTAATGGCTCGTCGAGGTTTGTATGTTATGTCGAATGGGAGGAGCTCAATGGCCCATTTGGCAATCCGGCCCGTAGCATCGCGGTTGTTTATAATATCATTAAGTTGCACTTCCGAGGCTACCATAATCGAATACTCTTGAAAGTAGTGTCGTAACTTCCGGGACGCCATGAATACCACGTAGGCTATCTTTTGATAATGTGGGTATCGTGATTTGCATGGAGTGAGGACAGTGGATACATAGTATACTGGCTGTTGAAGAGGGAATTTATGTCTGGCAGCTTCTCGTTCGACGACGAGCACTGCGCTTACAACTTGATGAGTTGCCGCAATGTACAACACCATTTGTTCGCCAATGTTTGGCGCGGCCAGGATTAGGTTGGTTGCCAAAATGGCCTTTATTTCTTCCAATCCGGCTGTGGCAGCATCCGTCCACTCGAAGTGTTTGGTGCTCCGAAGAAGGCGATAAAGTGGTAAAGCCTTTTCTCCTAAGCAGGAGATAAAGCGGCTTAGAGCCGCCACGCATCCAGTTAACTTCTGGATTTGTTTGAGGTCTGTTGGTGTAGCCAACTGTGACAAAGCTCGGATTTTGGCCGGATTAGCTTCGATACCTCTACTGGAGACAACGAAACCCAGGAGCTTTCCGGCTGGTATGCCGAAAACGCATTTTTCTGGATTGAGCTTGATGTCGTATGTTTGGAGGTTGTCGAATGTGAGCCTCAAGTCGTCTATCAAAGAGTCGACGTGTTTGGTTTTGACAACCACATCGTCTACGTATGCCTCTACTGTTTTGCCGATTTGTTTCTCCAGACATGTCTGAATCATGCGCTGATATGTTGCGCCGGCGTTCTTGAGCCCAAAAGGCATTGTGTTAAAATAGAAGGGACCGTATGGTGTGATGAATGCCGTTGCGGCTTGGTCGGACTCCGCCATCTTGATTTGGTGGTAACCGGAGTATGCGTCGAGGAAACACAATGACTCGTGTCATGTGGTAGCATCAACGATTTGATCGATGCGTGGGAGGGGGAAGGGATCCTTTGGGCAAGCTTTATTGAGGTCTTTGAAATTGACACAAAGGTGCCAGGATTTGTCCTTCTTTGGTACCATCACCATGTTTGCTAGCCAGTACGGGTGTTCTATTTCTTTGATGAATCCGGCCTCCAATAACTTTGCTAGTTCCTCTCCCATGGCCTGTCTCTTAGGTTCGGAGAAACGCCGAAGAGCTTGCTTGACCGGCTTGAATCCCTTTAGGACATTGAGGCTATGCTCGGCCAGCCTGCATGGGATTCCTGGCATGTCTGAGGGATGCCAGGCGAATATGTCCCAGTTCTCGCGCAGGAACTCTCGTAGTGCGACATCCACAGCAGGGCTTAACTATGCCCCGATGGAGGCTGTTTTTGTAGGGTCCGTTGGGTGGACTTGGAATTTGACTATTTCATCCGCTGGTTTAAAAGAGGTGGACTTGGATCTCTTGTCGAGTATCACGTCGTCCCTGTCCACTGTGGAGCGTAGTGTGGTTAATTCCTCGGCCGAAAGGGCTTCGGATAATGCCTCAAGGGCCAATGCTGCTGTTTTGTTTTCAGCGCGGAGTGCTGTGTCCGGATCGCTGGCGAGAGTGATGATTCCATTAGGCCCGGGCACTTTGAGCTTCATGTACCCGTAATGAGGTACGGCTTGGAAGATTGTGAATGCCTCCCGTCCTAAAAGAGCGTGATAACCACTGCTGAACGGGGCCACTTGGAATGTAATTTTTTCGGACCTGTAATTATCCGGCGTGCCGAATACCACATCTAGTGTGATTTTCCCAGCACAACGTGCTTCTCGACTGGGGATGATTCCTCTAAAGGTTGTGCTACTTTGCTCAATGCGGTTCCAGCCTATTTCCATCTTTTGAAGAGTTTCCTCATAGATGAGGTTTAATCCGCTGCCGCCGTCCATGAGTACTTTGGTGAGTCGAAAGCCGTCCACAATTGGACTAAGGACCAGTGCGGCTGGTGCTTGGGCTATTCGGAATTTAGGTTCGTCACTGGCATTTAAGGTAATAGCCGTGTCACTCCATGGATTTATTGCTGCTACGTGGCAGATTTCGGCCATGTTGCGGAGTGTTCGCTTGCGTCTATTATTTGACGCGAAGGTATCAAAGACCATTAACACCGTACTGTTATCCACGGGATGGTGCTCTGTGGTATTTTGGAGAAGAAGATCCACGCCACTTTTGGCCACCTGCCGGAGTATCCAACATGCTCTAAGGCTGTGCGTTGGTATTGTATCCGCTGTACTATGAATTTTGTAGGGTCCGTTGAGCCATCCCTCTAGTACGGTTCCATAGCCTGTAGAGGGTTTTTGCTTTTTGGTAGTTGACCCAGGTGTATTGTGATAATGCACCCTTTTGCTTCAGACTGGGTTTGTATTCAGGGCCGGATTATCCCAAAAGTTTATTTCGGTTTTCCAGGCACTTTCCATCGCACAGTACTATCGTACTATGGACGCCAAGTCAGCGAAGCGTGTTATCTCACGGCGATTTATGGCGTTAAGGATTCCCTTGTCCGTGCAATTATTGTAGAAAAATATGATTCTGTCTTCGTCGCGACAGTCCTTAACCTTGTTCATCGCAAGGAGGAATCTGGGCCAATAGTGATGTACTGTTTCCTGGGGCTCTTGCCTGATGTGGGAAAGATCGCTTATGTTTGGGTGGGTGGGTGGAATAGAATCTGAACCCTCACCTGATCTGGGATCCAGGGGCTGAGGAATTTCCAATTTTGGAAGTTCCGGTTCCGGGGTGTGACCCGATAATCCTGGCCCGCTGCCTGACTCTAAGTTCAGGTATTGGATGTTGTCCTCCTGCGAACGGGCGTACGGCTCAGAGAGCTCGGGAATCCGTACATAGTTGGTCCTCAAGGTTGAGGAAAGGTCGCCGCATTGTTCCTCCACCACTTCAATATGATGGGTGACCGGCGGAGAGTTAATCTCCCTTTGATCGGGTTTAAGCCCAATCCGATCATAGTCCGTAGCGACTCCCAAGGTGGCGATGCGATCTAAGAGCTCGTTTAAGGAGGCGAGCTCCATTGGATCCATCTGTTCGGCGAGTGCCGATTTGACGTGGAGGCTGTTTTCGATGACCCGAGAAGTCATCATCGGCGAGGCGGCTGAACAGGCGGTCATGATGAAACCGCCTAGCCAGAGAGTTTGGCCGACAGCCAAAGCTGCCCCGATAGCAGTACCGTCTTTAAAGACGAGATGATACATCCTTCCTTCTGGTGACGGCACAAAGGAACTCTCAATGAAAGCACCAATGTCGGTGTCAAAACTGGCATATCTCGGGTAGGGGGTCCCGAACTGTGCGTCTAGGCGGATGGTAACAGGAGGCAGGGGACACGAAGTTTTACCCAGGTTCGGGCCCTCTTGATGGAGGTAAAACCCTACGTCCTGCTTGATTAATATTGATGATATGGGTAGTACAAGAGTAGATCTACCACAAGATCAAAGAGGCTAAACCCTAGAAGCTAGCCTATGGTATGATTGTGTGTTGTCCTATGGACTAAAACCCTCCGGTTTATATAGACACCGGAGAGGGCTAGGGTTACACAAGGTCGGTTACAAAGGAGGAGATATACATATCCTCAGGAACAAAAGTAACTACTCACAAAGCATAAACATGTTCATAATCAGAGGGGTATTAATATGCATATAGGATTCGAACATATGATCTTCCACCAATTAAACTAACTAGCATCAACTACAAGGAGTAATTAACACTACTAGCAACCTACTAGCACCAATCCCGGACTTGAAGACAAGAATTGGATACAGGAGATGAACTAGGGTTTTGAGATGAGATGGTGCTGATGAAGATGTTGATGGAGATTTCCCTCTCCCGATGAGAGGAGTGTTGGTGATGACCATGGCGATGATTTCCCCCTCCGGGAGGGAAGTTTCCCTGGCAGAACAGCTCTGCCAGAGCCCTAGATTGGTTCCGCCAAGGTTCCGCCTCGTGGCGGTGGAGTTTCGTCCGAGAAGATGGCTTATGATTTTTTCCCATCGAAAGACTCCATATAGCAGAAGATGGTCACCGGAGGGCTACCAGGGGGCCCACGAGGTAGGGGGCGCGCCCCCACCCTCATGGGCAGGGTGTGGCCCCCTGGTGAAGTTCTTGCTCTCAGTATTTTTTATATATTTGGAAAACGTCTTTCGTGGAGTTTCAGGACTTTTGGAGCTATGCAGAATAGGTCTCTAAAATTTGCTCCTTTTCCAGCCCAAAATCCGAACTGCCGGCATTCTCCCTCTTTATGTAAACCTTGTAAAATAAGAGAGAATAGGCATAAGTATTGTGACATAATGTGTAATAACAACCCATAATGCGGTAAATATTGATATAAAAGCATGATGCAAAATGGACGTATCAATCTTCACCTGCAACTAGCACCGCTATAAGAGGGGCTGAGCAATGCGGTAACATAGCCAAACAACGGTTTGCTAGGAATGGTGGGTTAGAGGCTTGACATGGCAATATGGGGGGCATAATATAGCAAGTGGTAGGTATCGTGGCATAGCAATAGAGAGAACAACTAGCAAGCAAAGATAGATGTGATTTCGAGGGTACGGTCATCTTGCCTGAGATCCCGCAAGGAAGAAGAACGAGTCCATGAAGAAGACAAACGGACGTAGTCGAATGAATCCTCGCAAACATGACGTTATCGGAACTAACCCGAAGAAGCAACACTGGAAAGAAGCAAACAACATAGTAAACAACCATCACATAAACATGGCATGATGCACAACCAAGTATGATGCATGTCCGGTTTAATGAAACATGGCATGGCAAAATGCACAAGCAAAACTACAAGTTAAGTGGAGCTCAATATGCAACGAGTTGCATATTGACGAAACACCACATGACTTATTTAGTTCATTCTCGTTTATGTGCCCAACAATATTAAGTGTTTTTAAGCATGGAAAGAGGTGAAGCAAAAGAAAACTACCTATCTAGGCTAGTTTAAATGAGGCCGGAACAACAAGTAACAAGTCTGGAAAAATCCTCATGTGCATATTTTAGGTTTGGTACTGTTCTACCCTAAACACAATTTTAGAGTTTTTAAACATGCAAAGTAAAGCCACCATGTTAAACTAGGCATTTTTCTACCCCATTTACATATAAAGTTTGTTAAGTTTGGAGCTATGGTTATTAAGTTATGAATTAAAGCATTTTAGCATGGCATTATGCAAAATAAACACAAACAACATTTTCAACATTTTTAACATGCATGAAAGTGGCAAAATATTAATCTACACAAAAATTTAAGCATTTTACATATATAATTTATCTTAAAATGATGCACGGTTGGTGAGTTATTAAATGCATGTGGCCTAGGGGGTTTTCTGCAAAACAGGCGCTCTCTGGAAAAATACTAAAACGCAGAACTGAAAAAAAAACACATGCGGGCTGAAACTAAGTAGAGGCCCAACACGGCAACACGCACAACATTAAGACAAAACAAAAAAAGGAGGGCGTCGGGGTTCTCACTAGGCCTCATGGGCCTTGGGGAGGCACTAGCCCATGATGGCGCTGGAGGCGGGCGCTCGGTCAACGCGAGGCGCGGGCGAGCTGGCAACCTGCTCGTTTCTGAAGACAGAAATAGCAACACCTCATGGTGATGCAGAGATCAACGGTAGGGCTTCCTGGCGACGGGGTTGGTGGGAACTGGACGGAATGGGCGGAACGAAGCGCGGGGAGGTGCCTGGAGGGGGCGGCGTGGTCCGGCGAAGGCGGCTGCCGATGGCGGACTCCAAGGGCGCCACATCGGGGAGGTGGCCGAAGGAGGCAGACCGGGTGGTCCTTGGGCAGGGACGCGGCGAGATCCTCGCTCATGGACTCGAGCGCATGGACAAGGACGGCTGTGGCGCTGCTGGCGGCTTGCTCGGGCATCCAGGACGGGTAGCATGGCTGGGAGGCGCGGACGAACTTGCAACGGATCCATCAGGTGGACTTGGTGTGACGACGGCGAGGAAACGACGGCGCAGCAGGGGCACGGCGGGAACGGCGCGAGAATGGAGGCAGCGACATGGATCTCCGGTGGCGGTGGCTTGACTTCGGTGAAGCAGGGAACACCGGGACGAGCGGGGCGCGGGGATGGACGACGCAAACTCCTCAGGGCTCCCTGTTGCACGAGCAGAGAGAGAAATTGAGAGAGGGAGGAGGGAAGGAAGAAGAAAGGTAGAGGCAGGGGCACGGGGTCCTGCTGGTGCTCGTCGTCGGCGAGGTCGAAACCGACGGGCACAGATCAGCGAGCTCGGGTGCGCTGGTCGAAGGGCGGTCGGCTACAGTGGCGATCAAGAAGAGGAAGGCATGACATTGGGCTCGAGGAGGGAGGAAGCTGCGGTTGCTATGGTTGCTGGTGAAGAAGGCAGGGAGGAGGCGACCATGAATCGAGAGGAGTCGAGTGCTTCGGGAGGAAGGGAAGATGGATCTGGTTGGTGGGTTTGCTGAAAGAGAATCGGGGTGGATCCGCATGGAGGATGAGGCTGGCGGCGGCTCCATTGGATAGGCGAGGATGCAGGATGGATCCCGATGGGGATTTGGAGTGTGGCGGCGGTGAGGAGGATCCCTAGGAATTAGGGATTTGGTCTGATTTATATAACGAGTGGATTTTTGGATAGGGGCATTTGGTCCCTCCGATCTTAATCGGACGGCACCAGATAATTAGGCTAGGGAGACCTAAAAGAAAAACGGAGATGTTTTATAGACGTTAGGGGATGATCCGGACCCATCGGTGATGACTGTCCGTGTCGGGTTCGGAGAAGTTTTAGACACGGGCGAGGGGTCGATGCACTGTGCAAAGAGGGTTAGGAGGACGAGGTCAAGTGTGTGGTTGGACTAATAGGAGGGAGGAGGAATGCAACCCGACATCCGTTTCCGCACACCGAAAACGTCCGACGATAGACCGGCTATATTGCCGCTATAGTTTAACGGTTGGGCTAACAAACGAACTCTGAATGCGATGAAACTTGTCCGGCGGACTACTAACAACAAAAAAACACCACACGCCAACTTTCATCCCATTCCGAGAACATTTTTCGGCCACTCATAAAATACTATTTCGGAGGTGCCGCGGGTGCGTGCAAGTGTGTCTGGGCTCAGAACGGACAACGGAGAGAACCAGAAGACCCGGACGGATGCAAGTTTTAAAAAACATGATGATGCAATGCAGATGATGACATGATGAAATGCAACACGCAAGCAAATGACATGGCAACGACAACGAATAACTGGAGGACAGCTGGCGCATCGGTCTAGGGGCGTCACAACACTCCACCACTATGAGAGGGTCTCGTCCCGAGATCTAGGATGGCACCGGGGGAAACGGAAGAGGAAGGGGAAGAGGTCAAACTAAGTTGCTTCTTGGACAAACGAGTGAAACCACGAACCTTGAGAGGTTGACCAAATTGAAAGAAAGAATACAACGAAGATGAACAAAGTTGCAAACACTCCGTTAGAAAAGAGGAACAAGGAACATTACTAGAACCTTGTAGGTTGAAAGACATAAGAAAAGGGTTGCAATGGACAAGAAGTACATGCAACACTCCGGTAGAAACGAGATGTACCAGGAATGATAAGGATCAATTATGACAACACTCCGGTTGGAAAAAGAAGGTAAAGAATATAAACTTGGCAAAACGAAAGCACTTGGATGAGACTGTGGTTAGAAGAGGAATGATAGACAGAACCCTCAGGTTAAAACAAGATAGAGAAGGAATAAGAATGATATAATTTGGACAGCACTCCCACTGCAAATGGAAGGAATTAACAATAACTTGACAAGATGAGAGGATAGTTGATGAAATCAACAACACACTATCACTGAAACTATTGAAATAATGGCACAGTGGGTAAGAAAGATTTCAGACAGCACTCTGGTTTGAGAAGGGAGGCAAACTTGGTAAGATGAGAGAACTTGAATGAAAACACGACACTCCGGTTGAATGGATAAGCAAAAGGAAAGAACATGATCTTTGACAACAAATGGGATGATGGGTCGAAGAGTGCAACATCACAATGCCTCCGGAAGAAATGAAAGAAATGAATTTACTGAATGGAGGAAAACAAGATCTTAAAAGAGCACGCTTACACGAGATGCTAGAACGGAGTTGTTGGATTATCAACAACGAAAGGATAAGCTTGTTGTGGCCTTATGGAAAACATCTCAAAATTATGAGGTGACAACCTCCACTCACGGGAAAAAGATTGGATTGAGGTCAACAAGGAGATGACAACTCCTTTCGCCGAGAGGATAGGAGAAAAAAACTTGGATCATTGATAGACACCACAATAAGCAACATTCCTTAGGGAAGGCTTTTAGGTGAAAACTAACCCAAGGTAACTCCTACAAAAGGATTGATTGGTTGAAAAGATCTCTTTGAGTGAAGAGAAAATGATGGATTTAAATATGTCACTCTTTGAAAACTTGTGAATCATGAAACCCGAAGGGAAATTATCAAGAATGACATAACACCACCTCAAATGATAAGGTAGAAAGAATTGCACTTCCAAATGCAAGATAAAGAATGCTTGAACTCCTCAAAACAAAACATGTGTTGAGCACCATGTTTATTTGTGAGTATAGCTTGGCAGACCTTAGCTTCGAGAAAAATCTTGAAGAACAATTGAAGAATGAAAGGAATCCTTGATGAAGCACCATATAGAAACTCTCGAAGAACTCCGGATAGATGAAAAAAGTCGCAAGGAGAAAAAAAACTTGAAAAGAATAAGATGAACCCTTGCATCGATTTGATGGAGCTTCACGATGGTATAACCGAGAAAACTTGGAACTCTGGGAAGAAGGATGAACAAATGAGATCAAGAATTTTGATGAACCTCCGGAATAAGGAATTGAATTTACTCGATGAAACAAGAATAAGAATTACATTATGCTTATCCTTCACCAATTTAAATTGATGACAACTAACAGATTTGGCATACTACTTATTCTCGTAGAAAGGATTAAGATAGATATAGCGCAAACTCAATGGACCACCGGTAGGATTTGGAAACAACGAATGAATTGATATGATAACGAAGGAAGAGAAATCTTGAACGAACCAACATAAGAATTAAAAATGAAAGCAACAAAGGCTCAAATCACCGGGAGGAATTGGAAAACGAAAGAAGATACTTGAGAGAATTGAGATACAAGTGAACAAAGACATCACAAACTAATTAGAGAACACTTGAACAATGCACCGGTAAGATTTGGAGAACGAGAGCTGAAAACTGGAATGAATAATTCTGAGATGATGGGCTCCGGAGAATCAAACTAAAAAGACTCTTGAATTGCTCCGGATGGTTCAAAAGAATTCTCACAATCAAAAATAATTATGAGAGGATGGCAACAAGCTAAAACTATGAATCTTGAAGAGAATGGAGGAAGATTGAGATAAAAACCTTCTTTGGTCTTCAAATCCGAGAATGACGACGAGAAACACCACCATGAATTGTAGAGGCACTCCGGGATGAAGAATAGAAAGGTTGAATCGACGATGAAAAGAATTCAAAAGATCTTGGAGAAAGACATTTGACTGATGAGAAATCATTCTTATGTCAAACTTTGAAATGAATTTGAGAATAACTCTGAAAAGATTAGAAGAGTCAGGTAAGATCCTGGGAAAAGACCTGTGGGTTAGGGCCCACTCAAAAGACACACCGTTGGAATGATTTAAAAGAGAGAATGCGCTGGTTGAATTAAATGGCTTAAATGAGATAACATCCTCAAAAGAACTTGAACGAATGCAGAGTGGAAACAGGAATCTTTAAGATATCTTCAGCACTCCGGAACAATTGAATAGCAAGCGGGGAATGATTATGAGGTGCACCGGCTTGGGGAAGCATTTGAAACAAGGAAAAGATATGATCGACAAAGCTTGACTTGAATCCACCAGAGAAGAAAGAGAACGAAGAATGATGAACTTGTAGAGCATCTTCATGAGAAGCACCGGGTAAGAATATTTATTGAAAAGAATGAAGAGACTTCACATGAATAAAATGGATACTTGATTAAGATATCTGATTCCTTGAATGAAACAAGGGGTGGGTGGGCGGGAAAACAAAGGCAACTTGGGGACGGATGAAACAAACACCGGTTGGAAAGAATTGACATGACAATCTCGATTATCATGAAGGATTAGTATTCCTAGAGAAATATGAGAACACCATTTAGAGAGAGACATGAAATCAACATGTGACTTTGAAGCAACTCGAATACCACAATCAAAACAAAACAAAGGATTCGGTTGCAAAATAAGCCAGAAACAAACATATGATAGACCCCATGTCGTACCATGTGTCTGTTGGGAGGATATCCTACGTGATACTTGAATTCCCACTTATAAACTCCCAAAACTTTCTGGTTATGCAATCAGGTGTTGGGGATACAGGGGAAGCATAATATCTCACCCAAACTAACAATCCCTACATCCAGCTGTATCCATCCTTCAACACACAACCAAGAAATCTTTGGAAATCATATACCTCAACCTTCGAAAAGCATCCGTTATCCGAGTTATGGCAATACTCCCAAACTCCCACCCTAGTACTGGGTGGCGTTGAGGTTATCTCACCAAAAACTGCATAAAAGAGATTTTCAATGTCGGCGAACTCAGGTATTCCAGAAGTGCAACGATAAAATTGTGACGTCAACACCTCAGAGCTCAACTCCCCGGGACACTGCCATAACCCATAAATGTCAGGAGGCACCAAGAACAATGGTCTTGTCACAAGACTATCAGAACGATTCCAAGATACCTGCGTGATCCTAAAAAAATTCGTGAAATTTGAGGATAGAAGAGTCAAAACTCTAAGTCAGGAGGCCTCACCAGAGCGACGAAGGGACTGAGGAGTAAAATGAATCCTGCTCTCCGAAATATATAATCCTAAGACTCAAAACATTTTGTTCTAGACTCAACAACGTCAGCGATTCGATCAAGCAGGGGGCTCCTAAGTCAGGGAAGGCTCTGATTACCAACTTGTAACACCCACGATGCGGCTATATCTCCCACGTGTCGGGGCACGACTTAGAGGCATAACCGCATGTTAGGCATGTCGCAAGAGGGGTAATCTTTACACATCCCATGTACTGAATAAGAAAGGGATAAAGAGTTGGCTTACAATCGCCACTTCACACAATACATAGATATATCATACATCATCCAGAATACAATCAAGGTCCGACTACGGAACCAAAATAAAGAAAGACAACCCCAAATGCTAGATCCCCGGTCATCCCAACTGGGCTCCACTACTGATCAACAGGAAACAAAATAAGACTATGATCAAGATCTTCATCGAGCTCCCACTTGAGCTGGATTGCTTCCCCTGCACTGGCATCATCGGCACCTACAACTGTTTGGGAGTATTTGTGAGCCATAGGGACTCAGCAATCTCACACCCGCGAGATCAAGACTATTTAAGCTTATGGGTAGGAAAGGGTAGTAAGGTGGAGCTGCAGCAAACACTAAGCATATATGGTGGCTAACATACGCAAATAAGAGCGAGAAGAGAAGCAACACAACGGTCATAAGCTAGAAGTGATCAAGAAGTGATCCTGAAGCTACTTACGTTCAAGCATAACACAAGAACCGTGTTCACTTCCCGGACTCCGCTGGAAATAGACCATCACGGCTACACACGCGGTTGATTCGTTTTAATTAAGTTAAGTTTCAAGTTCTCTACAACCAGACATTAACAAATTCCCATCTGCCCATAACCGCGGGCACGGCTTTCGAAAGTTCAAAACCCTGCAGGGGTGTCCCAACTTAGCCCATCACTAGTTCTCACGGTCAACGAAGGATATTCCTTCTCCCAGGAAGACCCGATCAGACTCGGAACCCCGGTTACAAGACATTTTGACAATAGTAAAACAAGACCAGCAAGACCACCCGCTGTGCCGACAAATCCCGATAGGAGCTGCACATATCTCGTTCTTAGGGCACACCGGATAAGCTAAGCGTATAGGTACCAACATAACCCAACTTGCCAAGGGACGGTCCCGCACAGTGCTCTAGTTTGGACCAACACTCAGAGGAGCACTAGCCCGGGAGTTTAACATAAAGATGACCCTCGGGAGCACGACTCCCAAGGGAAAAAGGCTTAGGTGGCAAATGGTAAAACCAAGGTTGGGCCTTGCTGGAGGAGTTTTATTCAAAGCGAACTGTCAAGGGGTCCCCATAACACCCAACCGTGTAAGGAACACAAAATCAAGGAACATAACACCGGTATGACGGAAACTAGGGCGGCAAGAGTGGAACAAAACACCAGGCATAAGGCCGAGCCTTTCACCCTTTACCAAGTATAGAGATGCATTAATTAAATAAGAGATATTGCGATATTCCAACATATATCCATGTTCCAACAAGGAACAAACTTCATCTTCACCTGCAACTAGCACCGCTATAAGAGGGGCTGAGCAAAGCGGTAACGTAGCCAAACAACCATTTGCTAGGAAAGGTGGGTTAGAGGCTTGACATGGCAATATGGGGGGCATGATATAGCAAGTGGTAGGTATCACGGCATAGCAATAGAGTGAACAACGAGAAAGAAAAGATAGAAGTGATTTCGAGGGTATGGTCATCTTTCCTGAGATCCCACAAGGAATAAGAACGAGTCCATGAAGAAGACAAACGGACGTAGTCGAACGAATCCTCGCAAATGTGACGTTATCGGAACTAACCCGAAGAAGCAACACAGGAAAGAAGCAAACAACATAGTAAACAACCATCACATAAACATAGCATGATGCACAACCAAGTATGATGCATGTCCAGTTTAATGAAACATGGCATGGCAAAATGCACAAGCAAAACTACAAGTTAAGTCGAGCTCAATATGCAACGAGTTGCATATTGACGAAACACCACATGACTTATTTAGTTCATTCTTGTTTATGTACCCAACAATATTAAATGTTGTTAAGCATGGCATGAGGTGAAGCAAAAGAAAACTACCTATCTAGGCAAGTTCAAATGAGGCCGGAACAACAAGCAACAAGTCTAAAAAAATGAGGCCCAACAGGGTAACAGGCGCAACATTAAGACAAAACAAAAAAGGAGGGCGCTGGGGTTCTCACCAGGTCTCATGGGCCTTGGGGAGGCACTGGCCCATGATGGCACTGGAGGCGGACGCTCATTCAATGCGAGGCGCGGGCGAGCTAGCAACCTGCTCGTTTCTGAAGACAGAAACAACAGCACCTCATGGCAATGCAAAGATCGACGGCAGGGGTTCCTGGTGACGAGGTTGGTGGGAAATGGCCGGAACTGGCGAAATGGAGCGCGGGGAGGTACCTGGAGGGGGCGGCATGGTCCGGTGAAGGCGGCTGCCGACGGCGGACTCCAAGGGTGCCACGTCAGGGAGGTGGCCGAAGGAGGCAGACGGGGTGGTCCTTGGGCAGGGACGCGGTGAGGTCCTCGGTCATGGACTCGAGCGCATGGAGGAGGATGGCTGTGGCGCTGCTGGCGGCTTGCTCGGGCATCTAGGACGGGTAGCATGGCTGGGAGGCGCGGACGAACTTGCAGCGGATCCGTCAGGTGGACTTGGTGCGATGGCGGCGAGGAAACGACGGCGCAGCACAGGCACGGCGGGAACGGCACGGGAATGGAGGCAGCGATAGGGATCTCCGGTGGCGGAGCTCGACGCGGAGGCCGACGGTGGCTTGACTCCGGTGAGGAAGGGAACACCAGGACGAGCGGGATGTAGGGATGAACGGCGCAAACTCCTCGGGGCTCCCTGTTGCATGAGCAGAGAGAGCATGTGAGAGAGGGAGGAGGGAAGGAAGAAGAAAGGTAGAGGCAGGGAACGGAATCTTGCTGGTGCTTGCCGTCAGCGAGGTCGAAACCGACGGGCACAGATCAGCGAGCTCGGGTGCGCTAGTCGAATGGCGATCGGCTGCGGTGGCGATCGAGCAGAGGAAGTCATGGCCTTGGGCTCGAGGAGGGAGGAAGCTGCGGTTGCTATGGTTGCTGATGAAGAAGGCAGGGAGGAGGTGAGCATAAATCAAGAGGAATCGAGTGCTTCGGGAGGAGGGGAAGATGGATCTGGTTGGTGGGTTTGCTGAAAGAGAATCGGGGTGGATCCCCATGGAGGATGAGGCTGGCAGCGGCTCCCTTGGACAAGGGAGGATGCGGGATGGATCCCGATGGGGATTTGGAGTGTGGCGGCGGCGAGGAGGATCCCTAGAAATTAGGGATTTGGTCTGATTTATATAACAGGTGGATTTTTGGATAGGGGCATTTGGTCCCTCCAATCTTAATTGGATGGCATCGGATAATTTGGCTAGGGAGACCTAAAAGAAAAATGGATATGTTTTATAGATGTTAGGGGATGATCCAAACCCATCGGTGACGACTGTCCGGGTCGGGTTCGGAGAAGTTTCGGACACAGGCGAGGGGTCGATGCACTGTGTAAAGAGGGTTAGGCGGACGAGGTAAAGTGTGTGGTTGGACTAATAGGAGGGAGGAGGAATGCAACCCGGCATCCATTTCCGGAGACCGAAAACATCCGACGATATACCGACTATATTGCCGCTATAGTTTAACGGTTGGGCAAACAAACAACTCCGAATGCGATGAAACTTGGCAGGGGGCGACTAACAACAAAAAAACACGGCACTCCAACTTTCATCCCATTCCGAGAACATTTTTCGGCCACTTATAAAATACTATTTCGGAGGTGCCGCAGGCACGTGCAAGTGTTTCTGGGCTCAGAACGGACAACGGAGAGAACCGGAAGACCCGGACGGATGCAAGTTTTAAAAATACTGATGATGCAATGCGGATGATGACATGATGAAATGCAACATGCAAGCAAATGACATGGCAATGACAGCGAATAACTGGAGGACACCTGGTGCATCGGTCTGTGGGCGTCACGGGAACTTTGGAGTGATTCTTTGTTGCATGTTGAGGGATGGTTATATGATCCAATTATATTAGCATTGTTCAGAGATTCCACTAGCGAAAGTACGGACTCTAGGCCTCATTTTCAAGCATTGCAATACCGTTTTTGTGCTCGTTTACTATTTGCTACCTTGTTGTTTTTATTTATTCAGATTATAAAAATATATTTCTAAGAGAATAACGTTGCGTAGTAGACATCACCAGTTAGCTTGGCATTGCATGCCACGTCATCCTAGGTGCGTGTCAAGATGGGGTGAGCCGGCGATAGACGGGACGGGCTCTGTTTCCGTCCCCGACAAAGTTAGGGGCACGTAAACAATGCATTTAATGCATTTGTCCTATGACGTCAGTGATAAGCATGTACACTATAGCTACTTTACACCTGCTGTATGCCTGTACGCCACTTTGGTAGCCCCTTGGTATAAAAGGAGGCCCAAGGCGATGCAGGAGGGGACTTTTTGGACCTTCCGGCCCAGTTTGCATGTGTAGCAGCTAGCCAAAGCTCAAGAACACTCAATCCACTAAAAGCAGGACTAGGGTTTTATGCTTCCCAACAGCCTGAACCTTGGTAAAAAAAACCCCTCGTGTTAATCGTTAGATCTGTTCTTTGCGCACTCTTCTTTCCATGCCAAACCGTTGAAGGGATCCACGTGATCCCGTAGGTGTCGTCTCCTCGACATCTTTGGCGCGCCAGGTAGGGGGCAGTAGGTTGCGCAAACCTAATCTAGCAGTTTAGCGCGTCAGTTTCTTCAACATCTTCATCATCATGTCTCCCAAGAAGAAGAGTATCACGGTGATCGGTTCATCTGCGATCGATCTGCCCGTACCGACACGGACAGGCGACGCGGTAGACGCGGGTGGTGGCAGAGGTGGAGATCACGAGCATCCACGGTGTTCTGGCGGCCGGAGCCAGGCGAGCAGTATTGTTTGTGGCCGCGACAACGAGCCATGCACCGCTGGATCCAAGGACGGAGCCACACTGCCTACGGGCGCCACGGCGACCTCCAAGGGTGCAAAGGAGACCTCCAAGACACCCCCGCCGGCGCATGCACCGTAGTATTTCCAGGTCGCGCACGACGAGCAATGCCGCGACTATGGTAACCCCGAGCGTTCCCATGGAAAGGGCCCTCAACATCATTCTCGAGATGCGCAGGGCTTGCATGCATGCCAAGATGCTGGTAGAAATGGTGCACGACCGCGGAACCGCGATGGAGCTCCTTCTAACATAGTTAGAGGTCAGAGCACCTCGTGTTCTTCGCGCTTGTCGCTACCACCCACGCCAGTAGAAGCGTTGGCGCGAGCGCAGCTGTCGGATTTCGGGTTCCGGCAAACCCTTGAGGTTCGAACACTAGGGTGTGCATAAAGATCTCTCCCCCTCTCTAGCTCGCACACATCATGATCTCACAGCCTAGCTCGACGAACCCAAAGAACAAGACACACAAGAGTTTATATTGGTTCGGGACACCGATGCGGTGTAATGCCCTACTCCAGTGTGGTGTGGTGGATTGCCTCTTGGGCTGAGGATGAACAGTTACAAGGGAAGAACCACCTCCTGAGGAGAGGTGTTCTTGTGCTTGGTGAGTTGATGCGTTCGGGGATTCTCTCATGATCAGCCCCTCTTCTATGGTGGTGGCTAGTCCTATATATAGAGGCCTGATGTCTACTAAACAACCTTCTTCTTGTAGACGTTGTTGGGCCTCCAAGTGTAGAGGTTTGTAGGACAGTAGCAAATTTCCCTTAAGTGGATGACCTAAGGTTTATCAATCCGTAGGAGGCGTAGGATGAAGATGGTCTCTCTCAAGAAACCTTGCAACCAAATAACAAAGAATCTCTTGTGTCCCCAACACACCCAATACAATGGTAAATTGTATAGGTGCACTAGTTCGGCGAAGAGATGGTGATACAAGTGTAATATGGATGATAGATAAAGGTTTTTGTAATCTGAAAATATAAAAACAGCAAGGTAACTAATGATAAAAGTCAGCGCAAACGGTATTGCAATGCATTGAAACAAGGACTAGGGTTCATACTTTCACTAGTGCAAGTTCTCTCAACAATAATAACATAATTGTATCACATAACTATCCCTCAACATGCAACCAAGAGTCACTCCAAAGCCACTAATAGAGGAGAACAAACAAAGATATTATGGTAGGGTACGGAACCACCTCAAAGTTATTCTTTCCAATCAATCCATTGGGCTATTCCTATAAGTGTCACAAACAGCCCTAGAGTTCGTACTAGAATAACACCTTAAGACACAAATCAACCAAAACCCTAATGTCACCTAGATACTCAAATGTCACCTCAAGTATCCGTGGGTATGATTATACGATATGCATCACACAATCTCAGATTCATCTATTCAAACCAACACAAAGTACTTCAAAGAGTGCCCCAAAGATTCTACCGGAGAGTCAAGAAAAAAACTTGTGCCAAACCCTATGCATAGATTCCCATGGTCACGGAACCCGTTGATCACCAAAACATACATCAAGTGGATCAATAGAATACCCCATTGTCACCATGGGTATCCCACACAAGACATACATCAAGTGTTCTCCAATCCTTAAAGACTCAATCCGATAAGATAACTTCAAAGGGAAAACACAATCCATTACAAGAGAGTAGAGGGGGGGAAGAAACATCATAAGATCCAACTATAATAGCAAAGCTCGTGATACATCAAGATCGTACCACCTCAAGAACACGAGAGAGAGAGATCAAACACATAGCTACTGGTACATACCCTTAGCCCCGAGGGAGAACTACTCCTTCCTCGTCATGGAGAGCGTCGAGATGATGAAGATGGCCACCGGTGAGGGGTTCCCCCTCCGGCACAGTGCCGGAACGGGTCTATATTGGTTTTCGGTGGCTATAGAGGCTTCTGGCAGCGGAACTCCCGATCTATTGTGCTCCTCGGAGTTTTTAGGGTATATGGGTATATATGGGAGGAAGAAGTACGTCGGTGGACCTCCAAGCTGTCCACGAGGGTGGGGGCGTGCCCAGGGTCGGTGGACCTCCGAGCTGTCCACGAGGCAGGGGGCGCGCCCCCACACTCGTGGGCAGCCGGGGACTCTCCTGGTCCAACTCTGAGACTCCGTGGGCTTCTTCTGGTCCAAAAATAAGTTACGTGAAGTTTGAGGTCAATTGGACTCCGTTTGATTTTCCTTTTCTGCGATACTCTAAAACAAGGAAAAAACAGAAACTGGCACTGGCACTGGGCTCTAGGTTAATAGGTTAGTCCCAAAAATCATATAAAATAGCATATAAATGCATATAAAACATCCAAGGTTGATAATATAATAGCATGGAACAATAAAAAATTATAGATACGTTGGAGACGTATCAGCATCCCCAAGCTTAATTCCTGCCCGTCCTCGAGTAGGTAAATGATAAAAACAGAATTTTTGATGTGGAATGCTACCTAACATATTTATCCATGTAATTCTCTTTATTGTGGCAAGAATATTCATATCCATAAGATTCAAGACAAAATTTTAGTATTGACATAAAAATAATAATACTTGAAGCATACTAATTAAGCAATTATGTCTTCTCAAAATAACATGGCCAAAGAAAGCTATCCCTACAAAATCATATAGTCTAGCTATGCTCCATCTTCACCACACAATGTATTTAAATCATGCACAACCCTGATGACAAGCCAAGCAATTGTTTCATACTTTTGATGTTCTTAAACTTTTTCAATCTTCATGCAATAGATGAGCGTGAGCCATGGACATAGCACTACAGGTGGAATAGAATGGTGGTTGTGGAGAAGACAGTCTCACATCGACTAGGCGTATCAACGGGCTATGGAGATGCCCATCAATAGATATCAATGTGAGTGAGTAGGGATTGCCATGCAATGGATGCACTAGAGGTATAAATGTATATGAGAGCTCAACAAAAGGAACTAAGTGGGTGTGCATCCAACTTGCTTGCTCACGAAGACCTAGGGCATTTGAGGAAGCCCATTGTTGGAATATACAAGCCAAGTTCTATAATGAAAATTTCCCACTAGTATATGAAAGTGACAAAACAAGAGACTCTCTATCATGAAGATCATGGTGCTACTTTGAAGCACAAGTGTGGAAAAAAGGATAGTAGCATTGTCCCTTTTATTTTTTTTATTTTTTTATTTGGCCTTTATTTTTTTCTTTTTTTGGGACAATGCTCTATTAATGATGATCATCACACTTCTATTTATTTACAACTAAATGACTACAACTCGATACTAGAACAAAGTATAAATCTATTTGAATGCCTCCGGCGGTGTACCGGGATGTGCAATGACTCATGAGTGACATGTATGAAAGAATTATGAACGGTGGCTTTACCACAACTAAAATGTCAACTACATGATCATGCAAAGCAATATGACAATGATGGAGCATGTTATAGTAAACAGAATGGTGGAAAGTTGCATGGCAATATATCTCGGAATGGCTATGGAAATGCCATAATAGGTAGGTATGGTGGCTGTTTTGAGGAAGGTATATGGTGGGTTCATGATACCGGCGAAAGGTGCGCGGTATTAGAGAGGCTAGCAATGGTGGAATGGTGAGAGTGCGTATAATCCATGGACTCAACATTAGTCATAAAGAACTCACATACTTATTGCAAAAATCTATTAGTTATCGAAACAAAGTACTACGCGCATGCTCCTAGGGGGATAGATTGGTAGGAAAAGACCATCGCTCGTCCCCGACCGCCACTCATAATGAAGACGATCAATAAGATAAATCATGCTCCGACTTCTTAACATAACGGTTCACCATACGTGCATGCTACGGGAATCACAAACTTTAACACAAGCATTTCTCAAATTCACAACTACTCAACTAGCACGACTTTAATATCACCATCTTCATATCTCAAAACAATCATCAAGTATAAAACTTCTCTTAGTATTCAATGCACTCTATATGAAAGTTTTTATTATATCCCTCTTGGATGCCCATCATATTAGGACTAAATTCATAACCAAAGCAAATTACCATGCTGTTTAGAGACTCTCAAAATGATATAAGTGAAGCATGAAAGTTCATCTATTTCTTCAAAATAAAACCACTGCTGTGCTCTAAAAAGATATAAGTGAAGCACTAGAGCAACAACAAACTACTCCGAAAGATATAAGTGAAGATCAATGAGTAGTCGAATAATTATGCAACTATATGAAGACTCTCTAACATTAAAGAATTTCAGATCTTGGTATTTTATTCAAACAGCAAGCAAATCGTAGCAAAATAAATTGACGCTCCAAGCAAAACACATATCATGTGGTAAATAAAAATATAGCTCCAAGTAAAGTTACCGATGAACGAAGACGAAAGAGGGGATGCCTTCCAGGGCATCCCCAAGATTAGGCTCTTGGTTGTCCTTTAATATTACCTTGGGGTGCCTTGGGGATCCCCAAGCTTAGGCTCTTGCCACTCCTTATTGCATAGTCCATAGAATCTTCACCCAAAACTTGAAAACTTCACAACACAAACTTAACAGAAAACTCGTAAGCTCCTTTAGTATAAGAAAATAAATCACCACTTAGGTACTGTTGTGAACTCATTATAAATTCATATTGGTGTAATATCTACTGTATTCCAACTTCTCTATGGTTCATACCCTCTGATACTACTCATAGATTCATCAAAATAAGCAAACAACACATAGAAAACAGAATCTGTCAAAAATAGAACAGTCTGTAGTAATCTGGATCAGACATATACTTCTCGAACTCATAAAATTATAAAATAAATTTCTGGACGTGAGGAATTTATCTATTAATCATCTGCAAAAATAATTAACTAAATATCACTCTCCAATAAAAAATGGCAGCTAATCTTGTGAGCGCTAAAGTTCCTGTTTTTACAGCAAGATCAAAAAGACTTTCCCCAAGTCTTCCCAATGGTTCTACTTGGCACAAACACTAATTAAACACGAAAAACACAACCAAAACAGAGGCTAGATAAATTATTTATTACTAAACAGGAGCAAAAACCAAGGAACAAAATTAAAATTGGGTAGCCTCCCAACAAGCGCTATCATTTAACGCCCCTAGCTACGCATGATGATTTCAATGATGCTCAAATAAAAGACAAGAATTGTAACATAAAGAGAGCATCATGAAGAATATGACTAGCACATTTAAGTATAATCCACTTCCTATGCATAGGGATTTTGTGAACAAACAACTTATGGGAACAATAATCAACTAGCATAGGAAGGCAAAACAAGCATAACTTCAAAACTTTAAGCACATAGAGAGGAAACTTGATATCATTGCAATTCCTACAAGCATATGGTCCTCCCTCATAATAATTTTCAGTAGCATCATGAATAAATTAAACAATATAACCATCACATAGAGCATTCTTTTCATGATCTACAAGCATAGAAAATTTACTACTCTCCACATAAGCAAAATTCTTCTCATTCGGGATAGTGGGAGCAAATTCAACAAAATAACTATCATGTGAGGCATAATCCAATTGAAAATTAAAATAATGATGATAAGTTTCATGGATATCATTATTCTTTATAGCATACAAGTCATCACAATAATCATCATAGATAGCAACTTTGTTCTCATAATCAATTGGAACCTCTTCCGGAATAGTGGAATCATTACTAAATAGCGGAATGCTTTCGTCAAAATAAATCTGCTCATCAAAACTTGGGGGACAAAAAATATCATCTTCATCAAACATAGCTTCCCCACGCTTGTGGCTTTGCATATTATTAGCACCATGGATATTTAAGGAATTCATACTAACAACATTGCAATCATGCTCATCATTCAAATATTTAGTGCCAAACATTCTAATGCATTATTCTTCTAGCACTTGAGCACAATTATCGGAATCCTTATTTTCATGATAGATATTAAAAGATGAAGCATATGAGGTACTCTTAATTCCGTTTTTTATTATTTTCTTTTATGGACTAAACTAGTGATAAAACAAGAAACTAAAAGATTCGATTGCAAGATCTAAAGGTATACCTTCAAGCGCTAACCTCCCCGGCAACGGCGCCAGAAAAGAGCTTGATGTCTACTACACAACCTTCTTCTTGTAGACGTTGTTGGGCCTCCAAGTGCAGAGGTTCGTACGACAGTAGCACATTTCCCTCAAGTGGATGACCTATGGTTTATCAATCTGTAGGAGGCGTAGGATGAAGATGGTCTCTCTCAAGCAACCCTGCAACCAAATAACAAAGAGTCTCTTGTGTCCACAACACACCCCATACAATGGTAAATTGTATAGGTGCACTAGTTCGGCGAAGAGATGGTGATACAAGTGCAATATGGATGATAGATAAAGGTTTTTGTAATCTGAAAATATGAAAACAGCAAGGTAACTAATGATAAAAGTGAGCGTAAACGGTATTGCAATGCGTTGAAACAAGGCCTAGGGTTCATACTTTCACTAGTGCGAGTTCTCTCAACAATAATAACATAATTGGATCACATAACTATCCCTCAACATGCAACAAAGAGTCACTCCAAAGCCACTAATAGCGGAGAACAAACGAAGAGATTATGGTAGGGTACGAAACCACCTCAAAGTTATTCTTTCCAATCAATCCGTTGGGCTATTCCTATAAGTGTCACAAACAGCCCTAGAGTTCATACTAGAATAACACCTTAAGACACAAATCAACCAAAACCCTAATGTCACCTAGATACTCCTATGTCACCTCAAGTATCCATGGGTATGACTATACGATATGCATAACACAATCTCAGATTCATCTATTCAAACCAAAACAAAGTACTTGAAAGAGTGCCCCAAAGATTCTACCGGAGAGTCAAGACGGAAACTTGTGCCAACCCCTATGCATAGATTCCCAAGGTCACGGAACCCGCAAGTTGATCACCAAAACATACATCAAGTGAATCAATAGAATACCCCATTGTCACCACGGGTATCCCACCCAAGACATAAATCAAGTGTTCTCAAATCCTTAAAGACTCAATCCGATAAGATAACTTCAAAGGGAAAACTCAATCCATTACAAGAGAGTAGAGGGGGGAAGAAACATTATAAGATCCAACTATAATAGCAAAGCTCATGATACAGTAAGATCGTACCACCTCAAGAACACGATAGAGAGAGAGAGAGAGATCAAATACATAGCTACTGGTACATACCCTCAGCCCCGAGGGAAAACTACTCATTCCTCGTCATGGAGAGCGCCGGGATGATGAAGATGGCCACTGGTGAGAGGTTCCCCCTCCGGCAGGGTGTCGGAACGGGTCTAGATTGGTTTTCGGTGGCTACGGAGGCTTCTAGCAGCAGAACTCCCGATCTATTGTGCTCCTCGAAGTTTTTAGGGTATATGGGTATATATGGGAGGAAGAAGTACGTCCGTGGACTTCTGGGCTGTCCATGAGGCAGGGGGCGCGCCGAGGGGGTGGGCGCGCCCCACCCTCATGGGTAGCCCGGGACTCTCCTGGTCCAACTCCGATACTCCGTGGGCTTCTTCTGGTGCAAAAATAAGTTTCGTGAAGTTTCACGTCAATTGGACTCCGTTTCATTTTCCTTTTCTGTGATACTCTAAAACAAGGAAAAACAAAAACTGGCACTGGGCTCTAGGTTAATAGGTTAGTCCCAAAAATCATATAAAATAGCATATAAATGCATATAAAACATCCAATGTTGATAATATAATAGCATGGAACAATCAAAAATTATAGATACGTTGGAGATGTATCAAGGCCCGGGTCCTCTTCCCAAATATTAGGCGGGAAGGGATCCCACAACGGCCAATTTGAAGGGGGGCAACTAGTACAAGCTATCCTGACAAAAGTAGTCTTCGCCCGCCAAAGGCTCTGGTGGTGACGCTGTCTTGGGCTCCACGGTGACCACCGTCCTGCTGTCCTGCTGGTCTTGGTCTTGTTGCACCGATATGGAAACCATTGCCTGATGCCTCGGGACTCCTCACCTGCGCTTGCCTCTTTTGCACCAAAGTGGAAACGAGGACACTGCGTGTGTCATGGCTTGCATCACACGAACCTCGCGAGGTATCCCTTGCCTTGGTCTCTCCGCCCCTCGCGTGCCAGCCTGGTGAGGCCGCCCCTGAGGAGGTCTTGCGTCGTCCGCCTCGCGAGGCTCGACCCCTCACGCGGGTCTTGATTGTTTGCTGGTGAAGATGGTCCATACAGGGCCGCTGGTGGAGCCACACTGTGGGCCGTAGGCAGGCAAGTCTGGGGACCCCCGTTCCCGGAACGCTGATAGTAGCCCCCGGGCCCATGGCATGCTCGGGCTTGGCTTCAAGGCGAAGCCAAAGGGCAAGTGCGGAGCGTCATGGGCCCCAACTGCCTGCGGCCCTTCTTGACACGTGGCGATCGATTGGACATGGGCGGCCCCACTTCCCCATGTAGCCTTGATATCCGCCTCGCCAATCGGCCACGGCGTCCCGCACAGTTATTTCCCCATTGCTGGAAATGCACCCCCCAACTCCTTCGCTTCTTTGAACCTCATCCTCCTCTCCCAATCCGACCTGAGCTCAGTCCTCTCCATCGCCATGGCGCCGAACCGGACGGAGAAAGGGAAGAAGCCCCTGTCCTCAGCCAGCCCGCCTTTGGCCGTCGAGCCCGCCGTCGGCCGATCGTGGGTGCTCAATGAGGAGGCCATGGACAAGGTCCGCCTTGCGCTTGCCACCAGCTTCAATGAATGGGGAGGGACGGCGGCCTGGCCTGCATCTCGAGCTTCTCTCGATAGAATAGCCATTGAGGTCTGGTTCTTCATCGGCGCCCTATGGGTCGGTCTGGTCCCCCTTCTCCGCCTTCTTCAACGCCATGCTTTCCCATTACCAGATTCATCTGTTGCACCTAGATCCCCAATTTGTCACTTTTCTTGCCGTCTTTGCCTTTGTCTGCAAGGCCATGGTGGGCATCGCCCCCTCCGTGGCCCTTCTGCGCCATTTCTTCTTGCTGCACCTGACCGAACCCTTGCAGTGCTCGGGGTGCCTGAGCTTCCAGGCCGTGGTGGCGACAGCCGGCTCGGGGATAGACTTTGAACTCCCGCCGTCCGCGAGCGGGTTCCGGACGCGGTGGGTGTATGTGGATGTTGGAGTGCTCAGCCCTTTGCTCTTGCCTCCGTCTACACCCATCGTCCCCAGCTCCGACTGGGCTCACGAGAAGGTTACGAGCCCATGCCTTGCCTTCGTCTGGCTCCGGCTGAGGAGGTTGAAAGATCTTGGCTTGACCGCGCCCATGGTGATGAAGGAGTTCCTCCAACGCCGCGTCGCCCCACTCCAGTGCCATTCCCAGCCGATGTGGGCCGTATCTCTCGGCCAGGATCGCATGAGGCTTCAGGAGTCAGAGCTTCCGCTCGAGGCACGAAGAATGGTGCTCGAGGTCCTGGCGGGCGACCCCTTGCCAGCCGTTATGCCACTGGAGGGCTATCTCTTGTACTGTTGCTAAAACAGGGTGGAGTTCGCAGGGCGGGTGCCCCCCTTTGACGAATGGGGGCTGCGTCCCATCGTCCTTGAGGGGTCCCGCGAGAACCCCGTCACCGTGGTTCCCCGGAGCCGAACTTGCCCCAAGAGTGGACGCAGGGGGGCAAGCACCACTGGAGGCCGGAGGTGCGGGTGCCAAGGTGTCGATGCCGCCCATGGCTATTGAGACGCCATCTCCGGGAGCCCGTGACTCTCGCTCTAGGGCGGTAGTTGAGGGGGCGACGCAATCCGTTGCTCCTGAGGTCGAAGCTCCCGAGGCCTCAGGAGGTCATCGCGAGGTGGAACTCGAGGGCTCTCCCCAGCTTGGCGCTCCTGAGGTCGCCTCCGCTGGCGCTTCACCGGCCACGGTCTGCGCTGGTCGCCATGTCTAACGCTTCGGCCAGCTCCGTGTAGACTTCGATGCACTCCGGAAAAGGAAAGGGTCCCCAAGCTACAGCAGCGGCACCTTCCGGCCGTTTAAACATAGGAAGTACATCGCTATAGATGATTAAGTACCTTATCTTTGTAATTCCTCGAATGCTGCTTCCCTTCTTGACAGTGGCTCTTCAGGATCCCGTCTACTAAGGTCGTGAAGCCTCCTGGGGAGCAACCTCCTCCTGTCTCGAATCTCCCGCTGGCCTCGAGCATCCCAGGCCAGCATGCTGCGCCCGACGCGAGGTCAGCCGGAGAGGCAGACACGCTAGCTCGGCGCCTCGAGCCCGCGCTCCTGCCATCTCTTCTTCGTGGCCTCGTCGGGGGTGCTACGAGCGTGCCTAGGGCTCCTCCTCTGGTTGTAGACGGTAGTTGGATGGCTTCGGTCTTGGTTCCTTCTTCGAGTAGCGAGCCTCAACGCAACCGGGCTCCTGCCGAAGCCCAGTCGGTGACCGGGGGGGCACTAGCCCCCAGCCCCCTGCGGAAAGGGAGCGAGCCGCTTCGGATCCCGTCGGCGTCCCCGCTATGGAGGACGGAATCAGCCGCGCGCTCAAGTTTGCACATGAACGGAGTGTCGTCTGCCATGAGCTCTTTCGGGAGGCGATGGGCCTGATGAGTCGGCTTGGCGGAGAGCTCGCGGATGTAGATGTGTGCCTCGAGGCCGAGGGTCTTCGGCTGATGGAGGAGCGACATAAACTGAAGGTGGCCATCAACCTCGGGCGCCACCAATGCGAGCTTGATAATGCAAAGGCTAAGGCATCTCTTGCGACCTCGCACGAGGCTTGCGCCCGAGCCTTGAAAAAAGCCCGGGAAGCTGATCGTCGCCGCGAGATTGTAGAGAAACGCGCGTGGGAGCTCCAAGCCTGGAGTGCCTCCCTGGAGCAGCAATTGGAGGCGCGCAAGGTCGCCCTAGCATTGATGAAGGGGACGCCTACTGAGGAGGAAGAGATTCTGAGGCGCGAGGAAGTGCTGGTGCTGGAAGCCACGGAGCACAGCCTTGAGCTTGAGCGGTTGGAGACGAGGGAGCCACAAGTCGCCCAAGCGGAGGATGCTATCGGCGCGCGCGAGGCCAATGCCCAGGAGGAGGTCAGTCGCTGGGTGGCAGAGGCTCGCGCGTATCTTGTGGGCAGGTACGACCTGAAGCTGAAGCTCATGGAAGGCAAAGCCATGGGCAGGACTACTACCCTCAAGTCTGGGTTGGCTGAGGCGGGACATCGCGAGGAGGCCGCCGCAGCCGCCCTAGCCTCAGTGCAAGCCAAGCTGTCTTCCGCCCGTGCCGAGCTGCTTTCTCTTCAGCAGCGGGTCGCTAGAGACGAGTCCTCCATGTAGCAGAGCAGGGAGGAAGCGCTCCAGCAGAGGACACTGTAGCGCGAGAACGCCCCCATGCTCCAAATCCTCAGGGTTAGAGCCAACGTGGCGCTGGGCGCCATCTGCGACGAAGATGCCCCTCATCCCCACTCGAATGATTACGCCCGTCATCTCCTCTTCTTCACTGACGTGGTGACACGCCTATAGAATCGATCTGAGAGGGCTTGCGAGCTTGTTAAGGAGAGGAGCCGCGGCTTGATCAGGTGCGTGTTCTCCCGCATCTTCAGCCACCTCTAGAACACCTACCCCAACTTCGATTTTGATGCCGCCATTGCCCCTGTGCCTGAGGCCATCCGGGGCGACCTGGCATGCTGGGTAGAAGACAATGTGGACGCTCTAGTCAGGGCCTTCTCCTCCGAGGATGACACGGTGGTGGTCATGGCGGATGAAGGTGACGTGTCGACGATGGTGCGGGCGATGCCGGTAATGGTGACGATGATGCCGGCGACGAGGATGGTGATGCCAGCGATGGTGACGGCGACGCCAGCGACGCGTCCGAGGGCGACCCGGAGGATGCAGTGAGAGATATGTCCGATTGAGCCCGTGCTTCATTGTCGCTGACCCTCTATGTGAAAACTTGGGCACGCCCCTGAAAGTTGTAAGAGCATTTTGGGAGGGGGAGCCCATCATGTAAATAGATTACTGCCTCTATTCCTTAGGCCAAGCTGAAGTTGTGTTTTTATGAGCCTGCGAGCCCCGCCGCGAGCAGCATTCTATAGTTTACGTTAGTCAAGGCCGGTTCCCGACCGGCTCATGAGGTCGTGAGCTTCTAAGGGGCCTGTCGATCCATCCGAGGGGGCCTCGCGAGAAGCATGCGCTAGCCATGGAAGGTCGTGCACGCCACGCACGTGCGCCGCGCACCGTCCCCGCTCGCGAGGGGGGAGGCAGCAGGTGCAAACTCCGAATCAGGGCAAGGAACTAGATTGCAAGAAATCGCACGAATCGAGAAAAGACACCCCCCACGCGCGCATACCAATGAAAATTCAACTTCAAATTTAAATCCAAAGCCAGAAAACAGGGCTACAGAAAAGAAATTAAGAACAAATGGCCGCGTCTGGTGCCTAGTCTAGTATTCTTGTCTTCTCACCAGCGCAGAGCTAAGTGCTGCCACTAGGAGGTGGGAGGGAGCCCCGAGGCCCGAGGGCGGCACTCCTGAGACTCCGGGGCGTGTACAGCCCCACTCATTATTATGTGAGAGTGTCACAAGCGGAGATCTTCACAGGCGCGAGCCTTACTTCATATCGCCAGACGAGGGCCCCGCCTTGCGCCACTCTCGACCACCAT
This sequence comes from Triticum urartu, assembly GCF_056163025.1. Taxonomy (NCBI): domain Eukaryota; kingdom Viridiplantae; phylum Streptophyta; class Magnoliopsida; order Poales; family Poaceae; genus Triticum; species Triticum urartu. The sequence goes on along the minus strand of NC_141874.1, from coordinate 221,784,033 downwards.
TGGTGCGTCCGGAAGCCAGGGCGAAGCCAAGGGGCAAAGGGGACGCTAGCGGCACCCTCGGCGACCACGGATCCTCTGCTGGGGGAAGGCTCACCAGCACCTCCCCGACAGAGGGCCTACCTCCAGGGGATGCCCTACTCCACACGATGGGGGGAGGGACCTTGCTCCCGGCCCCTCCCCTGCAGCCCCCAACGCGCTCCTCCTGGCGGAAGGGAGGCCATTGTGCCGGGGCTGCCATCCGCCGTTGTGACTTGATCCTCCTGCGACCCATGGTTAGCGTAAGCTTGCTCCTGAGAGATTAGTGGTACCCTGTAGCTATTGTCGCCGTCATGGTTGGCGAGGCTCCCAGAAGGCTCTTGGAAGGCCTCGGCTTCCAACGCGTCCTCCTCCCAGCCCGGCTCAAGGAACGAGGAAGGGTCGTCTTCCAGCGCATACTCCTGGTCCATCATGCGGGGCACGTAGGCCTTCAAGGCCGCCGCCCCGAAGACCTCGCCGAAGTGCCCCACGCTCCATGTTGCCAGGCCCAGCGCGCCGCCCTGAGGATGATAGGGCAGCACTCCGCTAAGGCCGCGGGTGGCAACGCTCGTGCCCGCGCCCATTGGAGGTGGCGCGGGTGCGATTGGGCATCCGAAACTGCTGGTCGCGCCGGTGTCGATGAAGCCTCCTGGCACACCTGGGGGCACGTGGGCGCGGTGAGGCCCGCCATGTGATCCGGCCGTCGCCTAAGGAGTAAGCAGGGAGCAGAAGGGCGGTGCTCCCGAGGCCGCGGCGTCCAGTAGCTCGGCAATGCGCTCCAGCAATGCATCCCGGTCGCTCTCCATCAGCCGGCATCGCAGCAGCTCGCGAACCACCATGAGCACGACCCTCATGTTTGCTTGTTCTCGTCGGGTGTGCGGCGTCGTGACCGCAACGTGGCTTGAGGCCCTTGCGGCCGGCCGCGCTTGTCATAGAGTGAGGGTGGATGGCGTTTGACCGCGCCGCCCGCGCCCTACAGCATTTGGCAGTGCGTGTGCCGCCTGGGCTGAGGGTTGAGGTCTTCTTGGGCGGACGACGCCGCCCGGGCCGGTCAGGCTGCCCAGCGGTCGGCATTGGTCCTCGGGTCGCCGGACATCGGAACCGCAGAGTGTTGGCGGATTAACTGGTGGAAGAGAAGCTCCGACGCACCCCTACCTAGCGCGCCAAATGTCGGATTTTGGGTTCTGGCAAACCCTCGAGGTTCGAACACTGGGGTGCACACGAAGATCTCTCTCCCTCTCTAGCTGGCACACATCATGATCTCGTGGCCTAGCTCGATGAACCCAAAGAACAAGAGACACAAGAGTTTATACTGGTTCGGGCCACCGATGCGGTGTAATACCCTAGTCCAGTGTGGTGTGGTGGATTGCCTCTTGGGCTGAGGATGAACAGTTATAAGGGAAGAACCGCCTCCTGAGGAGAGGTGTTCTTGTGCTTGGTGAGTTGATGTGCTCGGGGATTCTCTCTCGATCAGCCCCTCTTCTATGGTGGTGGCTAGTCCTATATATAGAGGCCCGGGTCCTCTTCCCAAATATTAGGCAGGAAGGGATCCCACAACGGCCAATTTGAAGGGGGACAGCTAGTACAAGCTATCCTGACAAAAGTAGTCTTCGCCTGCCAAAGGCTCTGGTGGCGACGCTGTCTTGGGCTCCATGGTGACCTCCATCCTGCTGTCATGCTGGTATTGGTCTTGTTGCACCGATATGGAAACCTTTGCCTGATGCCTCGGGACTCCTTGCCTGGGCTTGCCTCTTTAGCACCAAAGTGGAAACAAGGACACTGCGCGCGCTGGCGCCCGCCTGGCGCCCGCCTGGCGCCCGCCTGTCTCCAGTCGTCATGGCTTGCATCACAGGAACCTCACGAGGTATCCCTTGCCTTCGTCTCTCCGCCCCTCCCGAGCCAGCCTGGTAAGGCCGCCCCTGAGGAGGTCTTGCGCCGTCCGCCTCACTAGGCTCGGCCCCTCGCGAGGGTCTTGTGTGTTTGCCGGTGAAGATGTGCCGTATAGGGCCGCTGGTGGAGCCACGCTGTGGGCCATAGGCAGGCAAGTCTGGGGACCCCCGTTCCCAGAGCGCCGACAGCAGCTACTCCTGGATTTATCTCCCTCTGCGGAGAAGCACGAAGAATGGAGAGCTGCTATCCAGAGCCTTATTGGTTTCGCCAATAAAGATTGGAACCAGGAGGCAGGGCCTTCACGGCGGTGGTCCACCGAGCCAGCGCGTGCCAATGGCGGAAGGAATGGCGGTGCTACGACTATGGTGCACTCTCCTCCACCACGATGACAGTGGCCGCCAGCTCGATGAGTCGATGTCCGTGATGATGGATCCATGGCGTCATCCGATCCACGAGCTCGCCGCGACCAACAAAGTTCTTCGGGAACGGGTCAAAGAAGACACTCGAACTACCATCGAGCAGCGGCGAGAAGCGCGCCATCAATCTGACAGGCGCGCAGGGGCCACTGTAGACATGCCTGTGCCAGGGGATTCTGGTTACTTGCCTTATGAGGTGGGTTGTCTAGCTTCTACCCATGAGCTGCGGCGATTCCAGTGGCCAACTTCCCGCACGTTCAAACCAGAGGTCCCGGAGAAATACGACGGCAAGACTCGTCCGTCTGAGTTCCTGAGCATCTACACCATTGCGAAGCAAGCTGTCGGGGCTCGAGATGGCAAGATGATCGCCAACTACTTCCTGTTGGTACTCAAGCCCAACATCAGGTCGTGGTTGATGCACCTGCCAGTAGTTTCCATATTCTCTTGGTCAGATCGTTACCATGAGTTTGTTGGCACCTTTACTGGAGGCCACCAAGCTCCTGGCCAGGCAACCGATTTACAGCTCATCCCCCAGAAAGATGGCGAACCCTTGCGCAAATATATATACAGAGATTCAGCCGTGTGCAGTAAAACATCCTAGACATTCACCTTGCCGCAGTCATCAGCGCGTTTCATCAGAATGTGCGCAACCACAAGATGCGTGAAGAGCTGGTGATGAACAAGGTTAGGGATGTTGCAGAGCTTTATGTTTTGGACGATAGATGTGCTCGGGCTGAAGAAGGAAGCAAGTACCTCGGAGAAGATGCCAGTGCGGGAAGCGACTATGGAGACAAAGACATCATCGCCCCAGCAAAGAAGGGCCGGCGGAATAACAGGAAGCGCAAGGGTAAAACCGTGCTTGCCGTCGAGGAATCCGGCAACCCCGGCACCGCCAAGAAGGCCAAGGTTGACGACCTCGGCAAGGAGGTTGCCGGGTGCGCCGCCTGCTAGGCCTTGGCGGCTGCCGACAAGACAGAGGGCTCCGATAAGTAATATTGCAAGATCCATTGCACCAAGGGCCATTACCTCCAAAACTGCCGGCAAGTTGAGCCGCTTGTGGAAAGGCAAAAAGCTGAGTATGAAAGGTGAGATAAGGAGAAGGGACAAGATGGTGTTGAGGGGTCCAGCAAGAAGCATGGTGGCCGAGGGGGTCGCCGCGGTAAGGAGAAGCAACAAGATAGGCTTGCTCGGGGCCACGACAAGAAAGAGGGGGATGATGACCATGAAGAGGATGACCAGTCCAGCAAGCATGAGTTTCAAAAATCTACAGAAGACATGCGCATTGATTGTGGTGCCTCGTTACATTCTTCTCACCACCAACTTAAACAGTGGGCGCGCGAGATTAATGCGAAAGAGCCATCGATCGTTCCCCAGAAGCCGTTGAAATGGTCCAACACGCCTATCATTTTTTACGTTGAGGATCACCCTAACCGCACAACCGCGGTCAGATGCTTTCCATTGTTGGTTTCGCCAATGATTCGCAACCTCAAGGTGACAAAAATGTTAGTTGACGGTGGGGATGGTTTGAACTTGATCTCGCCCAAGGTGATCAAGAGGTTACAAATTCCTGACGGAGATCTCGAAGAGACAGGAACGTTTCAAGGGATCAACCCGGGAAGAAGCCAGCCAAAGGGTAAGATCACACTACCAGTTACGTTTGGGGGTGAGCTGAACTATAGGACGGAGAAGATTTTTTTATGTCACCAAGATCCCATTGCCGTATAACGGGATCCTTTGACATCTTGCACTGGCCAAGTTTATGGCGGCGGCGCATTACGCCTACAACACATTGAAGATGCCCGGCCCAATGAGCATCATCATTGTCAACTCTGACAAGAAGGATGTGCTTATTTGCGCCGACCAACTCTACCGGGAGGCAGTTGTAGCACCTGCCGCCAAGCTGCTCGCTCCTGCCACTGGAGCTCCCGGGGGAAGAAGACCGACAAGACCTCTTGCACCCACTTCGCCAAGCGCGCCTCTTTGGAGTGCTGCGTGATGACCCACAAGTTTAGGGGATCTATCGTAGCCTTTTCGATAAGTAAGAGTGTCGAACCCAACGAGGAGCAGAAGGAAATGATAAGCAGTTTTCAGTATGGTATTCTCTGCAAGCACTGAAATTATCGGCAACAAATAGTTTTGTGATAAGGTAATTTGTAACGAGTAGCAAGTAATAAAAGTAAATAAGGTGCAGCAAGATAGCCCAATCCTTTTTGTAGCAAAGGACAAGCCTGGACAAACTCTTATATGGAGGAAAGCGCTCCCGAGGACACATGGGAATTATCGTCAAGCTAGTTTTCATCACGTTCATATGATTCGCGTTCGGTACTTTGATAATTTGATATGTGTGTGGACTGGTGCTTGGGTACTATCCTTACTTGGACAAGCATCCCACTTATGATTAACCCCCATTGCAAGCATCCGCAACTACAACAGAAGTATTAAGGTAAACCTAACAATAGCATGAAACATATGGATCCAAATCAGCCCCTTATGAAGCAACGCAGAAACTAGGGTTTAAGCTTCTGTCACTCTAGCAACCCATCATCTACTTATTACTTCCAAATGCCTCCCTCTAGGCCCAAACAATGGTGAAGTGTCATGTAGTCGGCGTTCACATGAAACCACTAGAGGGATGGCAACATAGATCTCATCAAAATATTGAACGGATACCAAATTCACATGACTACTTATAGCAAGACTTCTCTTGTGTCCTCAGGAACAAACGTAACTACTGACAAAGCATATTGATGTTCATAATCAGAGGGGTATTAATATGCATAATGGATCTGAACATATGATCTTCCACCAAGTAAACCAACTAGCATCAACTACAAGGAGTAATCAACACTACTAGCAACCCACAGGTACCAATCTGAGGTTTGGATTCAAAGATTGGATACAAGAGATGAACTAGGGTTTGAGATGAGATGGTGCTAGTAAAGATGTTGATGGAGATTGACACCCTCCCAATGAGAGGATCATTCGTGATGACAATGGTGATGATTTCCCCCTCCCGAAGGGAAGTTTCCCCGGTAGAATAGCTCCGTCGGAGCCCTAGATTGGTTCCGCCAAGGTTCCGCCTTGTGGCGGTGGAGTTTTGTCTCGTAAGCTTGCTTATGATTTTTTTTCCAGGTTAAAAGACTTCATATAGCAGAATATGGGCACCGGAGGCTTGCTAGGGGGCCCATGAGGCAGGGGTGCGTGCCCAGGGGGTAGGACGCGCCCCCACCGTCGTTCCCAGGGTGTGGGCCCCCTCTGGTACTTTCTTCGCTCAGTATTTTTTATTAATTCCAAAAATTACTTCCATGAAGTTTCAGGACTTTTGGAGCTGTGCAGAATAGGTCTCTAGTATTTGCTCCTTTTCCAGCCCAGAATTCTAGTTGCCGGCATTCTCCCTCTTCATGTAAACCTTGTAAAATAAGAGAGAATAGGCATAAGTTTTGTGACATAATGTGTAATAACAGCCCATAATGCAATAAATATCGATATAAAAGCATGATGAAAAACGGATGTATAACCTCCCCAAGCTTAGACCTCGCTTTGTCCTCAAGTGAAAGCCGAAATCAAAAAATATGTCCACATGTTTGGAGATAGAGGTGTCGATAAAAATTTAATATGGACATCAGGGCATCATGATCATTCTTAGAACAACAACATATATATATATACTCATATTATCTCTTTTGCTAAAGTAACAATTCAATCAAAATTTCAAGTATGCATCATAGACTTCATTGAGAACCAACAAACTCTAATCTCAGTCATTGAGGCAATTGCAATTTATCATAACATAGGAAAGAATTAATATAAGAACTTTTTAGCAAGTCCACATACTCAACTATCATTTAGTCTTTCACAATTGCTAACACTCATGCAATATTTATGGGTATGAAGTTTTAATCGGACACAGAGAAAGATAGGGTCTTATAGTTTTGCTTCCCAACGTTTTACCTGAAGGGTAATGTCAACAATACTAGTTCATGAAAACTCACATCCAATTAGCTATATATATCAGGATCTTTCCAACACATTGTGCTTGCCAAAGGATAAAATGTAAAAAAGGAAAGGTGAATATCACCATGACTCTTTGCATGAAGTATAAGACAAGAATAAAAGATAGGCCCTTCGCAGAGGGTAGCAGAGGTTTTCATGCGCTTTTATGGTTGGACGCACAAAATCTTAATGCAAAAGAACGTCACTTTATATTTCCACTTGTGATATGGACCTTTATTATGCAGTCTGTCGCCTTTATTTCTTCCACATCACAAGATCGTATAAAACTTATTTTCTCAATATTAATAGATCATACATATTTAGAGAGCAATTTTTATTGCGTGCACCGATGACAACTTACTTGAAGGATCTTACACAATCCATAGGTAGATATGGTGGACTCTCATGGCAAAACTAGGTTTAAGGATATTTGGAAGCACAAGTAGTATGTCTACTTGGTGCAAAGAAATTGGCTAGCATGAGAGGGAAAGGGAAGCTCAACATGTTGGTCGATCCAAGACAATATAATTTATCTCAGATGTTAGAAAACATAACCCACTACGTTGTCTTCCCTGTCCAACGTCAACTCTTTAGCATATCATACTTTAATGAGTGCTCACAATTACAAAAGTTGTCCAGGATAGTATATTTATATGTGAAAAACTCTCTTTCTTTATTACTTCCTATTAATTGCGAGAATGACCAAAACTATGTTTGTCAACTCTCAACAACTTTTATTCATCATAATGTTTATATGTGAGCTCATTACTCTCCATAAGATCCATATGATCTCTTTATTTATTCTGTTTAATTTTATTCCCTCAAGATCATAATAAAATAATGAAGCCCTTGACTCAATACTAATCTTTATTATATATAGCTCACGGACTCGATTACATAAGAAGATCATAAAGCAAAACTCACAACTAGATCATACTAAAACTTTATTCTACTAGATCAAGGTATTATCAAAAGGATCGAACTAAGAAAAACGGTAAAAATAAACGGTAAAGATAAAAGTGATGGTGATACGATACCGGGGCACTCACCCAAGCTTGGCAGTTGCCAAGGGGAGTGCCCATACCCATGTGTTTATGTCTCCTTCTTCGGGGGTGGTGATGTGATATTCTTGGCGATGATGCCCCTCAAGATATGATTCTCTTCTCCGAGCTTATTGACTTGCTGCTTGAGGTCTATTATCTCCTTACAGAGCTTGCCCATGACGGCTAAAGCTCCCTTCACCCAAGGATGTTGCATAGCTGCGGGAGAACAAGTAACACTCTTCTTCATATTTTCATAACAAAGAAATCTAACATTGGAAGGGATGACCGAGTTTGGAATAGCCAAGCTCTGTAGTTCCCCCATAGTGAATCTTGATCGGAAACGGGAAGTAACTTCTTCATCCTCCTCCATGGCATCTATCCTTTTCAAATCGGCCTCCATCTCTTCCTCAGTTGATAGCCCAAAGTGGTCAGCATTGGTGTTTTCTCTCGGCCCCGGTGTCGGATGAGACACTCGGCTTTCCCTGACTGACTCTTGAGAAGACATCTTGCTCTAATTCTGTACCAAAAACAGCTCGAAACAAGAACATGAGATATTTGCGTGATACGATGGTCAAAACCTTCGGGAGATTATATAATGAATTTTTACCTACCAAAAGAAGTATCGTGCAAGAAAACGGAGTCCGGAGAGCGCACGAGGTGCCCACGAGGCAGGGGTGGCGCGCCCAGGGGGTAGGGCGCGCCCTCCACCCTCGTCAAAGCCTCGTGTCCTTTCTGGACTGCTTCTTATTTTCCTATTTTCTTAAATATTCCAAAACGGAGAAAAATTGCCATTAGAACTATTTTGGAGTCGGTTTACTTACTGTACCACATACCTATTCCTTTTCGGAGTCTGAAACATTCTGGAAAGTGTCCCTTATGTATTCCTCCGGGGTTACGGTTTCAATAACATTAGTATCTACATTTATAGGATTACCTGAGATATAATGTTTGATTCTTTGACTGTTCACCACCCTCGGATTTGTGCCTTTGAAGTTGTTGATTTTTATGGCACCGGAACGATAGACCTCCTTGATGACGTAAGGACCTTCCATTTAGAGAGAAGTTTGCCTGCAAAAAATCTTAAATGAGAGTTGTATAGAAACACATAATCGCCTACATTAAACTCACGCTGTTGTATCCTTTTGTCATGACATCTTTTAACTTTTTCTTTGAACAGCTTGGCATTCTCATAAGTCTGGGTTCTCCATTCATCAAGTGAGCTAATGTCAAAAAGCCTCTTCTCACCGGCAAGTTTGAATTCATAGTTGAGCTCTTTAATAGCCTAATATGCCTTATGGTCTAGTTCGAGAGGTAAGTGACATGCTTTACCATAAACCATTTTATACGGAGACATACCCATAGGATTTTTGTATGCAGTTCTATAAGCCCATAATGCATCATCAAGTTTCTTGGATCAATTCTTTCTAGATCTATTAACAGTCTTTTGCAAAATTAATTTAAGCTCTCTATTGTTAATTTCTACTTGACCACTAGACTGTGGATGATATGGAGATGCAATTCTATGATTGACATCATACTTAGCAAGCATTTTACGAAAGGTTCCATGAATAAAATGTGAACCACCATCAGTCATTAAGTATCTAGGGACTCCAAACCTCAGAAAAATAACTTCTTTAAGCATCTCAATAGAGGTGTTATGATCAGCACTACTAGTTGGAATACCTTCTACCCACTTAGTAACGTAATCAACAGCAACTAAAATATGTGTGTATCCATTAGAGGAAGGAAACGGTCCCATATAATCGAAGCCCCAAACATCAAATGGTTCAATAACGAGTGACTAATTCATAGGAATTTCTTGACGTCTACTAATATTACCAATTCTTTGACATTGTTCACAAGATAAGACAAACTTACGGGCATCCTTGAAGAGAGTAGGCCAATAAAAACTGGATTACAATACCTTATGTGCAGTTCTATCTCCAGCATGGTGTCCTCCATAAGTCTAAGAGTGACACTTGCGTAGGATCTGTTCCTGTTCATGCTCAGGTACACAATGTCTAATAACACCATCTACTCATTTATAAAGATGTGGGTCATCCCAGAAGTAATGTCTTAAATCATAGAAGAACTTTTTCTTTTGTTGGTATGTGAAACTGGTTGGTATAAACTTAGCAACAATATAATTAGCATAATCAGCATACCATGGAGCAGTATGAGAAGCATTTATGATAGCTAATTCTTCATCAGGAAAGCTATCATCAATAGGTAGTGGGTCATCAAGAACATTCTCTAACCTAGACAAGTTGTTTGCAACGGGATTCTCAGCTCCCTTTCTATCAATAATATGCAAATCAAATTCTTGTAGCAGGAGAACCCATCTAATAAGTCTAGGTTTAGCATCTTTCTTTTCCATAAGATATTTAATAGCAGCATAATCAGTGTGGATAGTTACTTTAAAATCAACAATATAAGGTCTGAACTTATCACAGGCAAATACAACCGCTAAGAATTCCTTTTTAGTAGTAGCATAATTTCTCTGGGCATTGTCTAGAGTTTTACTAGCATATTGAATAACATTTAATTTTTTATCAACTCTTTGTCCTAGAACAGCACCTACAGCATAGTCACTAGCATCACACATGATTTCAAAGGGTAAATTCCAATCAGGTGGCTGAACAATAGGTGCAAAAATCAAGGATTTCTTAAGTATTTCAAATTCTTCTACACAATCATCATCAAAGACAAAAGGAATATCTTTTTGTAATAGATTAGTCAGAGGCCGGGAAGAGAAGTCCTAAATGAACCTCCTTTATAAACTGGCATGACCACGGAAACTTCTTATACCTTTGATGTCCTTGGGACACGGCATCTTTTCAATAGCATCAACTTTAGCTTTGTCAACTTAAATACCTGTTTCAGAAATTTTATGCCCCAAGATAATACCTTCATTAACCATGAAGTGGCACTTCTCCCAATTCAAGACAAGGTTAGTTTCTTCACATCTCTGCAAAACTCGATCAAGGTTGCTCAAGCAATCATCAAAAGAGGATCCATAAACAGAGAAATCATCCATGAAAACTTCACAAATCTTTTCACAAAAGTCAAAGAATATAGCCATCATGCATCTATGAAAGGTAGCAGGTGCATTACATAAACCAAAAGGCATAGGTCTATAAGCAAAGGTACCGAAAGGGCAAGTAAAAGTAGTCTTTTCTTGATCATCAGCTGAGACATGTATTTGGGAGAAACCAGAGTAACCATCTAGAAAGCAAAAATGTGTATGTTTGGATAATTTTTCTAGCATTTGATCAATGAAAGGCAAAGGGTAATGATCTTTTTTGGTAGCTTTATTTAATATGCGGAAATCAATCACCATCCTATAACATGTAATAATTCTTTGCGGAATCAATTCATCTTTATCATTAGGAACGATTGTAATACCTCCATTCTTAGGGACACAATGGACAGGGCTTACCCACTGACTATCAGCAATGGGATAAATTATACCTGCTTCAAGGAGCTTTAATATTTCTTTTCTTACCACTTCCTTCATCTTAGGATTTAGTCGTCGTTGGTGATCAATAATTGGTTTGGCCTCTTTCTCCAAATTTATTTTGTGTTGACATAGAGTGGGACTAATGCCCTTAAGATCATCAAGAGTATATCCAATAGCAGCATGGTGCTTCTTCAGAGTTTTCAATAATTTCTCCTCTTCACGCTCTGAAAGGTTAGCACTAATAATAACAGGATATATCTTCTTTTCATCAAGATAAGCATATTTAGGAGTATCAGGCAATGGTTTAGCTCAAACACGGGATCACCCTTGGGTGGAGGAGGATCCCCTAGAATTTCAACAGGCAAGTTGTGTTTCAGAATAGGTCTCTGTTTAAAGAATACTTCATCTATTTCCCTTCTTTCATTCATAAACATATCGTTTTCATGGTCTAGCAAATATTATTCTAAAGGATCAGTAGGAGGCACGACAATAGAAGCAAGACCAATAATTTCATCTTTACTAGGAAATTCTTTATCATGGGTTTGTCTATGAAATTTAGCAAAATTGAACTCATGAGACATATCCCCCAAACCAACATAAACAATATCTTTATTGCAGTCTATCTTAGCATTAACAGTATTCAAGAAGGGACTACCAAATATAATGGGACAAAAGTCATCTTGTGGGGAACCAAGAACAAGAAAATCAGTAGGGTATTTAACTTTCCCACACAAGACTTAACATCTCTAACAATCCCAACTGGTGAAATAGTATCTCTATTGGCAAGCTTAATTGTAACATCAATGGCTTCTATCTCAGCAGGTGCAATATCATGCATAATTTCTTGGTATAAGGAATGAGGTATTGCACTTGAACTAGCACCCATATCACATAAGCCATGATAGCAATGATCTCCTATTTTAACAGAAATAACAGGCATGCCTACAACAAGTCTATGTTTATTTTTAGCATCAGGTCCAGCAATTCTAGCAGCTTCATTGCAGAAGTAAATAACATGCCCATCAATATTATCAGCCAAGAGATCTTTAACCATGGAAATACTAGGTTCAACTTTAGTTTTCTTAGGGGGTTTAGGTGTCTTAATATTACTTTTGTTAACCATAGTTGAAGCTTTAGCATGATCCTTTATTCTAATAGGGAAAGGTGGTTTCTCAATATAAGCAGCAGGAACAAGATGATCATTATAAGTGATAGTCTTTTCTTCGACTTTAATAGGTGCAACTACTTTTACTTCAATGGGAGGATTATATTTAAACCACTTCTCCTTAGGGAGATCAACATGAGTAGCAAACGATTCATAGAAAGAAGCTACTATCTCAGAGTCAAGTCCATATTTAGTGCTAAATTCACGGAAAGTATCGCTATCCATAAAAGATTTAACACAATCAAACTTAGGTGTTATACCTGACTCCTTACTTTCTTCGAGTTCCCAATATTCAGAGTTGCGTTTAATTCTTTCCAATAAATCCCATTTGAATTCAATAGTTTTCATCATAAAAGATCCAGTACAAGTATCGAGCATGGAGCGATTACTGAGAGAAAGCCGAGCATAAAAATTTTGAATGATCATTTCTTTTGAGAGCTCATGATTGGGGCATGAATATAACATTGACTTAAGCCTCCCCCAAGCGTGAGAGATGCTTTCTCCTTCGCGAGGCCAATATATATATATATATAATTACAATCACGATGAACCAGATGCATAGGATAAAACTTCTGATGAAATTCCAATTTCAATCATTGGTAGTTCCATGATCCAATATCATCACATAGCCTCAACCATGTCAATGCATCTCCCTTCAAAGATAAAGGGAAGACCTTCTTCTTGATAACATCATCGGGCATACCTGCAAGCTTAAATAATCCACAAACTTCATCCACGTAGATTAGGTGCAAATCGGGATGTAATGTTCCATCACCTGTGAAAGGATTAGCTAGCAGTTTCTCTGTCATACCCGAAGGAATTTCAAAGTAAACATTTTCAGTAGGTTCAGTAGGTTGAGGACCAAATCTTTGCTCTACTGGTCGGGGTGAAGATACCCCGAACAAGCCCCTCAAAGGATTATGTTCCATAGTAACAAGTGATAGTAAATTTCAGCACACTATATAATTTTTTCCTTACCAAATTCCACCTACCAAAGGCGCTTCACTCCCCGGCAACGGCGCTAGAAAATAGTCTTGATGACCCACAAGTGTAGGCGATCTATCGTAGCCTTTTCGATAAGTAAGAGTGTCGAACCCAACGAGGAGAAGAAGGAAATGATAAGCAGTTTTCAGTAAGGTATTCTCTGCAAGCACTGAAATTATCGGTAACAGATAGTTTTGTGATAAGGTAATTTGTAACGAGTAGCAAGTAATAAAAGTAAATAAGGTGCAGCAAGATGGCCCAATCCTTTTTGTAGCAAAGGACAAGCCTGGACAAACTCTTCTATGGAGGAAAGCGCTCCAGAGGACACATGGGAATTATCGTCAAGCTAGTTTTCATCATGTTCATATGATTCGCGTTCGGTACTTTGATAATTTGATATGTTGGTGGACCGGTGCTTGGGTACTCTCCTTACTTGGACAAGAATCCCACTTATGATTAACCCCCATTGCAAGCATCCGCAACTACAATAGAAGTATTAAGGTAAACCTAACCATAGCATGAAACATATGGATCCAAATCAGCCCCTTACGAAGCAACGCATAAACTAGGGTTTAAGCTTCTGTCACTCTAGCAACCCATCATCTACTTATTACTTCCCAATGCCTCCCTCTAGGCCCAAACAATGGTGAAGTTTCATGTAGTCGACGTTGACATGACGCCACAAGAGGGATGACAACATACATCTCATCAAAATATCGAACGAATACCAAATTCACATGACTACTTATAGCAAGACTTCTCCCATGTCCTCAGGAACAAATGTAACTACTCACAAAGAATATTCATGTTCATAATCATAGGGGTATTAATATGCATAATGGATCTGAACATATGATCTTCCACCAAGTAAACCAACTAGCATCAACTACAAGGAGTAATCAACACTACTAGCAACCCACAGGTACCAATCTGAGGTTTGGATTCAAAGATTGGATACAAGAGATGAACTAGGATTTCAGATGAGATGGTGATTGTGAAGATGTTGATGGAGATTGACCCCCTCCCGATGAGAGGATCGTTGGTGATGACGATGGTGATGATTTCCCCCTCCCGGAGGGAAGCTTCCCCGGCAGAACAGCTCCGCCGGAGCCCTAGATTGGCTCCGCCAAGGTTCCGCCTCATGGCGGCGGATTTTCGTGCCGTAAGCTTACTTATGATTTTTTTTCCAGGGTAAAAGACTTCATATAGCAGAAGATGGGCACCAGAGGCCTGCCAGGGGGCCCACGAGGCAGGAGGGTGCGCCCAGGGGGTAGGGCGCGCCCCCACCCCAGTGGCCAGGGTGTGGGCCCCCTCTGGTACCTTCTTCGCTCAGTATTTTTTATTAATTCCAAAAATGACTTCCGTGAAGTTTCAGGACTTTTGGAGCTGTGCAGAATAGGTCTCTAAGATTTGCTCCTTTTCCAGCCCAGAATTCCAACTGCCGGCATTCTCCCTCTTCATGTAAACCTTGTAAAATAAGAAAGAATAAGCATAAGTATTGTGACATAATGTGTAATAACAGCCCATAATGCAATAAATATCGATATAAAAGCATGATGCAAAATGGATGTATCACTGTGTTCCCGTCGAGGAGGTGCTAGAGGGCTCCACCGGCAAGATCAAGAAATCCAACGTAGCCCACTAGAGACTAACAAGGTGCCTGTCAAGGAGGACGGCACGGGCGGAGCTTTCACTATAAGCTCCACCTTCGACAGCAAATAGGAAAGCGCTCTCATTACCTTCCTGTGGGCGAATGTTGATGTGTTTGCATGGCAAGCATCTGACATCCCCGGCGTTCCCAGGGAGGTGATTGAGCACCATCTTGCCATATGTCCTCCTGCGCGTCTCGTCAAGCAGAAGGTCAGGAAGCAAGCTTTGGAGCGACAAGAATTTATGACTGAAGAGATTATGAAGTTGGAAGTGGCGGGCTTGGTCAGAGGAGTGCTCCACTCTACGTGGTTGGCCAATCCGGTTGTGGTGTGCAATGCGAATGGAAAGTGGAGGTTGTGCATTAACTATACAAATATCAATAAAGCTTGTCCAAAGGATCCTTTCCCCTTGCCACGCATCAACCAGACCATGGACTCCACTGCCGGGTGCAACTTGCTGTCATTTCTTGACGCCTACTCGGGGTACCATCAAATCTTCATGACGAAGGAAGATGAAGAGAAGGTCGTGTTTATCACCCCATGTGGTACGTCTTGTTTTATACGAATGCATTTTGGGTTGAAAAGCGTTGGTTCAACGTTTGCAAGAGCGGTTCAGATCGGTTTTGAGCCCTAGCTACGTAGAAATATGGAAGCTTATATGCATGACATCGTGGTCCAAACCAAAGACAAAGTGACGCTCATACAAGATTCAAAAGAAACATTTGCAAATTTGTGCAAGATCAATCTCAAGCTCAATCCTGAGAAGTGTGTGTTTGGCATCCCGTCCGGCAAGCTTCTCGAATTCTTTGTGTCTCGGTGTGGGATCGAGGCGAACCTCGACAAAATCAAGACGACTAAGCAGATTGAAGCACTAAGACGAGTCAAACATGTGCGTTGACTTGCTGGCTGTGTTGCTACTTTGAGCAGGTTCATCTCCAAATCTGCTGAGCGCGCCCTACCCTTTTTCAAGATCTTGAAAAAGGCAGGTCCAATGAAATGGACTCCGGAAGCGGAGGCCACGCTGCAAGATTTGAAGAGGTACCTCTCCTCTACGCCAACACTAGTCGTGCCTAAACCGCAATAGCCGTTGCTGCTATATCTAGTGGCAACGAATCAAGTGGTCAGCGTTGCGCTAGTGGCGTAGAGAGAATTTGATGAAGAAGCAGCGGCACTGGCAAGACCATCGGATGACGAGCCGGGGCTCACCCCGGCAGAGTCTGGTGCCAGCAAGCCAGAACCCCCGGCAAGGTCTGGTGCTGACAAGGCAAGACCCCCGACAGAGTCTGGTGCCGGCAAGGCAGGATCTGCGCAAGCAAATGAAGTGACACAGAAGAAGAAGATGGTGCAGCACCCAGTTTATTTTGTCATCTCCCTTTTGTAGGGGGCTAGATCAAGATACTCTGGTGTGCAGAAGTTTCTCTTCGGCCTCCTTATGGCCTCGAGGAAGTTGCGCCACTATTTCCAGGCACATGAGATCACCGTCATCACTCGCTTCCCATTGCAACGGATTTTACACAACACAGATGCGACTAGAAGGATTGTGGAGTAAGGGTTGGAACTGTCAAGCTTTGGTCTCAGGTTTGAAAGCGCTTCAACAATTCAGAGTAGGGCCTTGGCAGAGTTCATTGCGGAATAGAGCTCAATGCCTAACGAGGAGATTCAAGAGACACTCTCCTCGGCAAGGAAACGAGCCGTGACTGGGTTATGTACTTCGATGGGGCTTTCTCGTTGCAAGGCATCGGTGTTCGTGTGTTTCCTGTCGCGCCCACCGGAGAACACCTCCAATACGTAGTACGGATGCACTTTCCCTGGGAGAGATCAACAAACAACACTACAGAGTATGAGGGACTACTTGCCGGTCTCAGGATCGCGGCAAACCTTGGAATTAAGAAGCTCATCGTCAGAGGTGATTCACAGCTTGTCGTCAAGCAAGCTAACAAAGATTATCAGAGCCCATTGATGGAAGCTTACATAGATGAAGTGAGGAAATTGGAGGAGCGTTTTGACGGTCTACAAGCAGAGCATGTTCCTCGAGTAGAGAATAGCATTGCTGATGACCTGTCAAAATGTGTTGCCCTCAAGTTACCTGTGGAAGCAGGGACTTTTGTGCTCCAACTGACTCAGCCATCCGTTGAACCATCGGCAAGACAAGATAAGCAAAAGAAGTTGAGCTCCGGCAAGTACTTTCCCGCTGAGGTCCCAAGGGCCGCCGGCAAGGAAGTTTTCGGGGACGACGCCAAGCTTTCCGGGGGGCGACAGGCTCCTGTAGGGCCTCGAGCCCTTCCTGTAGAGATAACTGCTCACGTGGCAGAAGACACGCCTTCAGTCCTTGCCGTCGAGCCTCAGGCTCCAGCATGGGCACAACACATCGTTCGGTTCCTCCAAACAGGGAAACTCCCTGAGGAATAGGAAGAAGCAGAGAAAGTAGCTCGTTGGTCTAATATGTACCAGTTTGTGGACGATGTCCTGTACAGAAAAAGATCGAATGGTGTGAAACTAAAGTGCATTCCTCGGGAGGACGGACTAGAGCTATTGGCAGAGATACATGGAGGCATATGTGGCTCTCACATAGGATCAAGGACTCTTGCCGGCAAGGCTTTCCGGTGGGGTTTATTTTGGCCCACTACCCTCTAGGATGCAACTACACTAGTAAACAAGTGTGAAGCGTGTCAGTTCCATTCGAAGAAACTGCATCAGCCAGCTCAAGCTCTTCAGACAATCCCTCTCTCCTGGCCATTTTCGGTCTAGGGGCTCGACATATTGGGCCCTTTTCCCCGTGGTCTCGGGGGCTTTGAGTACTTGTACGTCGCGATCGACAAGTTCACAAAGTGGCCAGAAGTGGAAGCGGTGAGAAAGGTGATAGCACAGTCAACCATCAAGTTCTTCAAAGGACTAGTTTGCCATTTTGGTGTGCCAAACAGAGTCATCACCGACAACGGCACATAGTTCACAAGCCGCACCTTCATGCAGTATGTCCAAGACCTTGGCAGCAAAATCTGTTTTGCTTCTGTTGCTCATCCGAGAAGAAATGGCTAGGCGGAAAGGGCAAATGTTGAGGTGTTGCAGGGTCTCAAGACGAGGACTTTCGACAGGCTGCACAAGTGCAGAAGACGCTAGATTGATGAGTTGCTGACAGTTCTTTGGTCAATCAGGACAACACCAAATCGAGCCACTGGCCAGACGCCCTTCTCCCTGGTGTATGGGGCAGAGGTAGTTCTCCCCACAGAACTCATACACTGGTCACCTCGAGTGCTCGCTTATGATGAGCTTAAGAAAGAGCAGTTGCAGCAAGATGATTCTACGCTTCTTGAGGAAGATCGTCTTCAGGCTACTGTGCGAGCTGCGTGCTACCACGAAGCCTTGCACCGCTACCATAGCCGCAAGGTTCACGCACGAAGCCTTGAGGAAGGCGACCTTGTTCTTCGGCATGTTCCGTCGGCCAAGAATTCCAACAAGTTGACACCAAAGTGGGAAGGCCCTTATCTGGTAATACAAGTCACCAGGCCCGGCGCAGTCCGCCTGGAGACCGAAGTTGGCATTCTAGTGAGCAACTCCTGGAATATCGAGCATCTTCGCAAGTTTTACCCATGAGGCGCGCTTGCCGGGTCCCCCGACAACCCCATTTTGTACTAACCTTGCCGGCAAGGCATATAGCCCTATGTACAGAGCCAGGCGCAGACCCTGTGCACATTTCAATAAGTTTAAATATGTACAGTTCTTGTTGATTTCATGTTTATTTATATGCATGCCTATTCGGGATATTGTACTACGTTTGTTTCTGGCAAGTACTGATGAACCGCCAAGGTTCCATGTTCATATTTTCTCTTCTTTCTTTTTCTCAAAGGATAGAAGGCTCCCTCGCATACGATTTTGCCGGGGGGATGATGGTATGGAGTATGGACACCAACGGGATAGAGTGCAGCAGCGAAAAGCTAATTTGTGAAACCTTGAGTAAATTTCTGTTAAATATGAGGTTATTCTCCTTGAAATCGAATCCATGCTTCCCCCGCCCCGAAGCGAGACTCTATCCAGATCTCAAAGAATAACGAGCTAGGCGGCCGGCGGGCAAAGAAAGGGGAGGGGGCGTTTACTTGAAAATGACAACCGCCTGTTCCAGCAGCGGGGGCCTTGCACGAAAGCAAACCTACGACGATTTTGGTTCTTGTATGGAAAACCTGGAGGCGAAGGAACCTTGTCATGATTGGTTGCGCCCTTGCTCTGTTTCGAGTCCGCTCAACAGTCCAAGTGGCTGCGCTAAGAACGGCAAGATATCTTACCAGCAACGACACCCCCAGCAGGTTGCTAAGGATATGTTCCTGAAAGCGCTCACGGCAAGGGTGCATGCACCGGCAAGTTTTTTTCCAATAAAGCGTAGGGAATATGCCATACAGAGGGAGATCAAACAAGAAGGATAGCATGCATTCATCCAAAGCACAGCAAGTTATATTACGTCAGTAGTTGCCGCAATTCTAACTTAAGATAAATTGTCTTGGGCACGAGTTCGTGGCCGCAAAGAGAAGCGAAGCGGCTAGTCCCTACGCTGTCCTTCCACCCTCTTGACTTGGTCGGCCTTGTCGATGATAGGCGCGACGAGCTCTTCAAGTGCCTTGTGGTCTGCATCCTTCGACAAGCAGTCGAGCACGTCGATGAGGCCGAGGTCGGGGTTCCTGTACACCACTTTGATGAGCACCTTGAGAAGGATGGCCCGGCAAAGTTTGCGGGATTTGCTGGCCAGTTGTGTTGCTCGGCTAGAGTGGAGCAGCTTAAGGGCGTCGAGGAGGGCCTCGAAGAACATGGTCAGTCTGGCACTCGAAGTCACCCTCTCCTCGGAAGAATACCTGAAATTCGACAGGCCCATGGTGGACAGTTGTGTTGTGAGCCTCTCCGCGACGTCGATGAGGCGCTCATTCCAGATTTTCACACCCTTCTCATAGTCATTATAAGTGGCAGCGGTGCTCTTAAGAAGCTCCTTCTCTTCCTAGAGGTTCTTGGTCAGGATCTTCTCGCGAGCCCTACTGATCTCAAGGGACTCCTCAAGTGTGCTCAGCTTTAGCTTTAGATCGGCAATGGAGTCATGCGGAGAGCTGCTTGGTCTTGTCGGATATGGTGGTCTGCATCTCCGCCAAGGTATAGAGAGTTTTCTCTCTGTCGCTTTTGAGCGTCCGGATCTCCTTATTGTGCTTCTCCAGATCCGCCTCCAGTTTCTCCACCTTGCCGGCCAGCTCATTCTTAGTGGCCTCTACAACTTCGGCGGCGTTGACGGCATCCTTCAGCTTGCCAGCATGGTCCATGACTAGAGTGTCAAGCGTCTTCTTGTGCTCCTGCTCCAACTCTTGGGTCTGCTGCGCGACGAGCTTTTCAATTTCTTCATCCTTGCCGCGGAGCTTGGCGACAAGTGCCTCCTTGCGAGCGGCAAGGTCCTCTTCATGAGCATCGAGCAAGACACGACGTTCCCTTAGTTGAGCATCTTCCTTGGCAGCCTGTTGAGCGGCCTCCTCCTGTGCCTTCTCAACATCAGACTGCTTCAAAAAGAGCTTGTCCCAATGTTGGCTCAGCTGCTCCCGGCTAGTCCTCAACTCTCACCAGGCCTCAAACCAGACCTGCATCTGCTCGACACGCTTCTAGAGGTCTACCTCTGCTGTGTCTACCTCTGCGCAACGAGCTTTTCAAGTGTGGTGAAGCGCCTGGAGCTTCTGGAAATTGTCACTCATGGCCTGGAGGAGTTGATCTTCTTTGGAACCACTGCTGCTGGCGCACAGCTCGTCGACAACCTTGAGCCCGGCAACAACAATGACTTCTTCATCGAAAGCCCCCTCCCCCTCGGTTGGCGCTCCGGTGCTTGTCGTCCTCAGGATGCTGACGAACAGGTTGTCGCCAACCTTTAGGTATCTGCTTGAGGGGGGGCTTCAGATGTTGACAGTTGGTCCTCGACAACCGCCTCCCCGGCAACTGAGGGCTCCGGGACCAACATAGCGCCAGCGCTCCTGCGGTAGGAGTGCCGTCAGTATGGTCACCGGACTCCTTGCCGGCTGAGGGAGTCCTAGACAAAGGGGTCCTCGGGCATCCGGCCTGTTATCCATGGGCCGGACTGATGGGTTGTGAAGATCAAAGACCATACTCGTGTCCAGATTGGACTCTACTTGGCGTGGAAGGCAAGCTTGGCGACCGAAGATTCCTTCTTATGTAACCAACTCCATGTAAACCCTAGATCCCCTCGGTGTCTATATAAACCGAAGGGGATAGTCCGGAAAGGACAACACATATACTCATTACCATACCCACATAGGCTAGGCTTCTAGGGTTTAGCCATTACGATCTCGTGGTAGATCAACTCTTGTAATACACATATTCATTAGGATCAATCAAGCAGGAAGTAGGGTATTACCTCCATAGAGAGGGCCCAAACCTGGGTAAACATCGTGTCCCCCGTCTCCTGTTACCATCGATCCTAGACGCACAGTTCGGGACCCCCTACCCGAGATCCGCCGGTTTTGACACCGACATTGGTGCTTTCGTTGAGAGTTCCATTGTGCCGTCGGTAGAAGGCTCGATGGCCCCTTCGATCATCAGTAATGACGTTGTCCAGGGAGAAACCTTCCTCCCCGGACAGATCTTCGTATTCGGAGGCTTCGTACTACGGGCCAACTTGTTTGGCTATTTGGAGCAGATCGACAGCTATGCCCCTGGCCATCAGGTCAGATTCGGAAGCTTGAATTACGTCGCGGACATCCGAGGAGATTTGATCTTCAAGGGATTCGAGACCGCGGCAACCGCTCCCATTGCCTCGATGAACATGGCTTAAACCTGTCATCGGGCCGCATCCAGGAGATAGCTCTTGTAGCAGCTCTGGCCTTAAATCCGGAGCAGATCAAGTCGCCTGAAGATGGGAAGCTCGACCCCATCACGGGGGCTACCGATTCCACGACGCTGGAGCCGCACACAGATTCCACTTCATACAATATCCGCATCAACGGAACCTCGGACTCGCCTCCGACGTCGAACTCTGAACCCTGCGAGCCCGCATATACCGAACCCGATCGGTTATCGATCTTCACGTTCAGTGCCGCAGATATCTTCCAACACTCGCCCATGGGTGACATACTAAACTCGCTAAAACCTATCCCTGGAAAACGACCCATCGCCGAACTATGTTTGGTTCGAACTTTCAGCGGACGATGGAGAATTTTGTTTCCCACCCGCCACCCACTTCGTAGCCATCGTTGAAAACCTAACCAACACGCCCGACCCCTGCCCCGAAGACATCGACGGTGTGGACGATGATGAGGGGCAAGGCGAGAGCTTACTACCCGCTCGACACAGGATGACCACTTCCTGGTATGACATGTGTATGATAGACACACCTTACGCCGCTCTCGACGATGAAAAAGAGGATCCGGTCGAGAATAAACCGCCTGGCACACAGCCCGGACACTGGCGCCCTAGGTCACATCGCCCAAGAGAAAACACTACTAGCACCAGAGAAGACGATACTCCAGACAACAAAGACCCTGTTGAGATAGAATCCGAGCAGGAGGAACAGGAAGGCGGGCAAGATAGCTCTGATGAACAGACCACATATGGGGACTCGGAGGACAACAACTATCTCCCACTCTCCGAGGAAGAGGAGATCCTCAGCAACGAGGATTTTATCATGCCCAAGGAACCTCTCGAGCAGGAGCGCTTTAAACGCCGGCTTATAGCCACTATAAGGAGCCTAAGAAAGAAGCAGCTGCAGCTTCAAGCAAGCCAAGATTCGATCATTGATAGATGGACCGAGGTCTTGGCCGCCGAAGAATACGGCCTTAGCAGCCCAGTCAAAAGCCACCCCAAGAATAGGTGTCTGCCTCAACACGATGGCAGAGCGATGGAACCCATACAACCATCGAACAATGCGACGGGCCGACCACAATTCAGTCCAGACAAAGCAACAACCCAAGCAGAGCACCATACCAACCCATCCGGCCGTCAAAACAAAACAGCTCAGGGGAATACCCACAATATTAACCAAGGCATGGAGGGTAGAGCAGGACGCACAATATCAATGTATAGATCACGAAGATATACCCCGACCGACGATGATGGTCGCCTATTCAGACGCTATAAAGCCAACCATGCCCAGTCCAAGCACCGTAAACGGAGCCCGTCGGAGGTGCTTCATAGTGTGGCCCAACATAGAGGAGCCTGACACCCTCTCTGCTTCACTAACGAAGTAATGGAGCACGAATTTCCGGACGGTTTTAAACCCATTAACATCGAATCATATGATGGAACAACAGATCCCGTGGTATGGATCAAGGATTACCTCCTCCATATTCACATGCCCCGCGGATACGACCTCCACGCCATTAAATACTTACCTCTCAAGCTTAAAGGGCCAGCTCGATACTGGCTAAATGGTTTGCCAGAAAATTCTATTGGCAACTGGGAAGATTTGGAAGACGCCTTTCAAGACAACTTCCAAGGAACATATGTCTGGCCATTATACGTCAATGACTTAAGTCACAATGTGAAGGAGCCCGGCGAGTCAGCCAGGGAGCTCTGGACTAGGTTCTTAGTCAAAAAGAACCAAATTGTCGACTGTCCGGACGCAGAAGCCCTTGCGGCCTTTAGACATAACGTCCGGGATGAATGGCTAGTGCGTCACCTCGGCCAGGAAGGACCCAAATCCATGGCAGCCCTTACCGCTCTAATGACCCACTTCTGCGCGGGAGAAGACAACTGGCTTGCTCGTAAAAGCAACTATGCCAGCGGTCCGGGCACTTCCGAAATCCGAGATGGCAACGGCAAGCCATGACGAACCAAACACAACAGTCGCAGTAATATACGCGACACAACGGTGCACACCGGATTTCACAATCCGAAGCCCGGTCAACAGAAGAAGCCACTAAAGGCAAACTAGGATGGACCATCCACCCTTGACAGGATATTGGACCGACCTTGTCAGATTCACGGTCACCCTGATAGGCAGCTAATCATACTAACTGAAATTGTTGGGTCTTCAAGCAGGCAGGCAAGCTTAACGCTGATAACAAGGGGATGAGGCCACCAGGCAATAAAGACAACGGATCGGTTCGCCAGCAGAACGCCAGGGGCCAGAAACAGTTTCCCTCCGACGTTTGACCACTTCAGGAACGCGAATAGCAGTTCGTCTTCCACCACCCACGTACTGTGCTGGCAAAATTTGCACCACACGCACATCACTACACACTCAAGATACCACGGGCATCAGCGGAAGCACAATACGGACAACCCTACAAGCATTCCCGTAAAGTTTTTTATCTATTTACCTTATTTTTCTGTATCATCCCTAAAGAATAGGTGACCAGCTAGACAGCATCTACAACGGACTCTATCAGAGTTTGGATCTGTATGCTCACCTAAGGGGCTACTTCCATTAAGGATTCCCCTCCCCGAGGACGGGCGACGCAGACATGCGGCAGGAGGTCCAAAATAACTTTTTTTTTGGACCACACTCTTTATTCCGAGCCTGTACTATGCCCTCTTTCCTCTGATCCCGACCCCGAGCATGTCAAATAGCCGGGTCCGTGGTTTCTCTCTTTTTATTATACATATACATAAATTTATCATTGGAACATCGCTCCATTCTCAGTAAGTCTCATCCGAACCGATCTTTCATACTCTTTCAACAATAAGTACGGCCTTAACGGCTGCTCTACAGATGCACCTCGGTATACCCTGCCAGGGGCTCCGCATGGGAATGAATGAGCTGCCAGTAAAAGTCCGAACAGCTCTATAGCGTACTTCGGCATTGCAAGTTTGGCCTTATATGCATCAGCTCCGAATCATTGTCTTGGGTCAATAGTTGGGTTGCCCGGCTCCTGTGTTTGCTACCCTATGTTCCACTCTATCGGCTAGGGTAGTAAAGGGAGAACTACTGCGATTGTGCCCTGGCCTAAACCGGATGAGCACCTCAGTAGAGAAAGCCGAAAACTGACTGTCATGATGCGGCAAGATCTGGTCAACCACTTGACGACTTATAGGAATCTTTAGCGATTCTCCATGTAACGCGAGGGATCTTTTTTAGATCATATATGCAAGGCACCACACGCCGCATACACACCCGGGGCTATGCCGTAGCCCCACCATAAAAATCCTATGGTTAAGTGAAAGTGTTAACGCCTTATAGTCCGATTGCCTGGTTCGCCGCATTATCACCTCCTTCATGGACCAAGACGTTGGATAAAGAGTGATTAAATACTTTTCCGAACACCCCCGTACTTCCTACGATGGGGCTGAAGCCGACGACTGGAAAACTTTCAGATTATATTAAAACGACTGCATAGGAGCAATTCAAGCTTTTCGCGCAAAACATAAATAGATTAACTATAAAATTGCCTTTTACAATCATCATACACCTCAAACATTATGTTTTTTGGGCATTGACCCTCTATCAAGCGGGCGGCCTCCAGGATGTCTTCAAAATAACGCTCCGGTTCCAGACGGTCCTTGCCTTCAGGCGGACCCTTTGTTGCGACGTTGATGGCCTTCATTTTTCCCCAGAATGTCTTGACTCGGGCAAGGGCCATCTGTGCACCTTCAATGCACGTCGATCGCTTCGCAGCATCGATTCGCAGCACCACATCGACAAGCTTCTGCACCAAACCGAAATAGCTACTCGGCGCAGGCTCAGTTGGCCACAGCCGGATTATAACATCCTTCATGGCAGTGCCAGATACCCTATGAAGTTCGGCCCATTGGGACATCTGTTCATTGAGCAGCAGCGAGCGCTTTGACGCACCGAAGTGTGACCAAAAAAGCTTCTCCGTTGCATATCCAGCTCGCGCTTGGTAATATCGCGCTGCATCAGAAGAACTCTTCGGCAAGTCCAAATAATCATCCGGGGAACTTCACACTTGGTTCAGCTGAGCATAGTCTGGGTCGCCGAACTTAGTCTGCAGCAGAAAAGGCTTTCCAGCCACTATCTCTTTCGCCTGCCGAACCTCCTCACAGAGTGCTCTGGACTCTGATCGCGCTTCTCTTGCCTCCTGTCGGGCCTTGTCCAGTTTAGCCATTAAGGCTTTATTCTCCTTCTCAAGAAACTCGCAGCCGCCAGTCGCATTCTCCAAAGTGAGTGTCATCGTGGATACCTTCTCCTCGCCCTGGCATCGCGCAGCTTGTTCGGCCTTCAGTTCAACCGATGCTCCTTCAACAGCAGCATCACTAAACCGGGCCCGCTCCTTGGCCCAGATTAGCTCCGCCCGAAGAGCCACCACGGCGGCAGCACCATCTGCATTTCATGCACATTTCATATAAATCTCTTTCCCACGTCAAGCACACTGGTGTAAAGAATGCTCGAAATACATACCTTGTGAGTCATCAAGACGCCTGTTGATCAATGCAATGTCATCCTCCGCAATATCCAGCTTTCGCTGCAGTTCGGCCACTTCCATATTCCAGACAGCCACAGGAGGGGAAGCAACCTGTATTTCAAATTAACCCAAGGTTAATACCTGAGCATATCTCTTTGATCCTCCGATCGCTTCCTTCGGAAGACAATCCGAGTCCCAGGGGCTACTACATATACAACAGGTGCATTCTGTCAATAAAATTCAATTGACAAAGCTACAACAAAAACCTCAAAACCCCTTAGAACGCTCGTGAAGGCCTCGTTCAATCCACTCTTCGTGGATAGAACCCTTTTGACCACCATAGCCATCAAGGTACGGTGCTCTTCTGAAATGGATGCTCGTCGTAGCAAGCCCGTCAGCATTTCCGGCGCTCCTGGGTCTTCGGAAACCGCCGCCGGAGTATGGCATTCCAGTGAAGGAACCCGCTTACTTGCCTCCAGAATCGTCTCCGGCTGTAAATCGGACGGTTCGGGGACGCTAGTCTTGATCCCGGAACCCCAAGTGACAGAGGCACCGCATTCGGGTAACGCCTTCTTTGTTTCCTGTACTACTTGGTGTTCAGGAGGAGCCCATCGGGACGATACCTCAGTATCATCCCCCCTATTGGGCGATGAGCCCGGAGAATGCGTGTCACTCTCCATCATCTCTGGAAGAAGATCTCCCGAGGAGGACGATTGAGAAGCACTAGGCGTTAATCTGTGTGGATGAACGTATATCGGATGATTACTTCACTAATAGGAAAAGAATGAGGTGAGTTTAAAGTACCCCAGCCTTGCTTATGGTTTTCCTCGAGGTTCGTCCTCGTCATCAAGCTCTATGGAAGCCTCGCTCGTCCGGCCCAAGCCGCTCGACGATAGCGTTTTTCCTCTCTTGGAAGGCTTGCCCTCTTGATCTTCAGAGGCGGCCCTCTTCTTGCCCTGGAGGGCTCCCTCTGCACTCTTGCCCTTGGGCAAAGGAATTTCGGTTTCCCCGAACACAGCCACCTGGTACGGTGTCGGCATCAGCATTCTCGTCAGCAGGGCGGTCGTAGGGCCTTCAGGAAGAGGCGTCGGACACTAGATTAGCACCGCTTTCTTTATCCAATCCTGTATAGGGACGGATTGTTCAGTATCTTGTTAAGAGATGCCTGAATGGAAGGTGCTCGGATATCGAGTACTTACCGAAGTGTCCGGATGATTGCAGTCAAGACCAACGTCTTCGGCGGTGTCCGGCCATTGCTCTCGTTCCCCGAAATATAATTTCCACATTCCTTCATGCGTAGTGCCGAAGAAGTGATGTAGAGTCTGCCGCCCTTCTGGGTTAAACTCCCACATACGAAGAGGCCTCCGCTAACATGGCAGGATCCGGCGGACTAGCATTACTTGAACGATGTTCACAAGATCGATGCCCTTCTCGGTAAGGCTTCGGATGCGACTTTGCAGAGTCTGCACATCATCGACGGATCCCCAGTCCAATCCCTTATTGCCCCATGAAGCAAGCTGAATTGGAGGACCGGGTCGGAACACAGGTGTAGCCGCCCACTTAGAGCCCCGTGGCTCGTTGATATAAACCACCCCTGCTGCCATAGGTCGGGTGATTTGGCGAAAGATCCTTCGGGTCAAACCGCGCCGGCCAGCTTGCCTATTATGACGCTGCCGCACTCAGCTTGCTCCTCCTCTACCACCTGCGACCTCACACCAAAGGTCTTGAGCCACAAACCAAAGTGCGTAGGAGTCCGGAGTAAGGCCTCACACGTGACGATAAATGTTGAGATGAGGAGAACAAAGTCCGGGGCCAGATCGTGAAAATCTGGCCCATAGTAGAACATGAGCCCCCAGACAAAGGGGTTAAGCGTGAACCCTAGCCCGTGAAGGAAGTGGGATACAAATACTACCCTCTCACCGGATCTGGGGGTTGGTATGACTCGCCCTTGTGCCGGAAGCTGATGAAAGATTCTCGGGGTCAGATACCTCGCTACACGGAGCTTCGCAATATCCTCCTCTATGACAGAAGAAGCCACCCACCGGCCTTGACAGTTGGATCCGGACATGACTAGGGCTGGTGGTGATTGGAACCCGAGGGTTGGAACTTGGGGTGGCTGGGGTTGAGGAAGGAGCAAGCGCAAGGGGAGAAGACGAGACTGGGTCTCTATATAAAGGCCCCGAATACTGGGCGTCTCCCCTAAGGTCTCTGAACTTACCTATCACCAAGGAGTTGTACCCGGGGGACAGTTGGGTTACCCACAGCTGCATTAATGAAAATCCCGTAAATAAAGGGACACGATCTCTGCCTTGACGAGACATGCCAGTAAAACCGTGCCCCGAGACGTGGGGCGGCTCGCTAGCCAATGGATGGAAATAGTAATCGGGCATGCATGATACGACGTCGTGAAGAGTTGTCAATAAGTTGGGCTCGTGGGATATTATATTCTCTGCAATTATGTACACAGGTCTGGATATACTTACTTCGTCCGAAAACTATTCTAGAATCCGGAAGGAGGGAACCCGCCTTGCAATGCCGAAGACAAATATGCGCGCCGGACTCCTCATCATTGAAGCCAGGTTCAGGGGCTACTGGGGGAGTCCTAGACAAAGGGGTCCTTGGGCGTCCGGCCTGTTATCCATGGGCCGGACTGATGGGCTGTGAAGATCAAAGACCATACTCATGTCGGGATTGGACTCTACTTGGCGTGGAAGGCAAGCTTGGCGACCAAAGATTCCTTCTTATGTAACCGACTCCATGTAAACCCTAGATCCCCTCGGTGTCCATATAAACTGAAGGGGATAGTCCGGAAAGGACAACACATATACTCATTACCATACCCACATAGGCTAGGCTTCTAGGGTTTAGCCATTACAATCTCGTGGTAGATCAACTCTTGTAATACTTATATTCATCAAGATCAATCAAGGAGGAAGTAGAATATTGCCTCCATAGAGAGGGCCCGAACCTGGGTAAACATCGTGTCCCCCGTCTCCTGTTACCATCGATCCTAGACGCACAGTTTGGCACCCCCTACCAAAGATCCGCCAATTTTGACACCAACACCTGCCTCCCCGGTGGACCCTTTAGCAGCCTCTTCATGCGCGTCCTTGGCGGCCTCATCAGTAGCGACTTTGGTGACTTCGGCGGCAGCATTCTTGGAGGTCTTCTCGATGATGCCATCGAGGTCCATCTAATCCGCCAAGGGGAGAACTAGGAGCCGGGTTAGAGAAATGAGGTGAAACCAAGGTTGAAGCTCAAAGCAGAAAGAGAAGAGAGGGAAATCATGCAGCAAGAATGATGAGTGCCCGAAAGCAAGTGGCACACCTGTGATGAGCGCCTGGGAGGTGGCTCCCTCCCCAGCAACATTCGTTGCTGGTATGGAGCTGCCGGTGCCTGTGCTCGCCTGCTCCTCCTCCATGTGTGTGGTCTCGCCAGTGTAATCCCTTGCCAGGGATCCATCCCTGGGTGGTGTGATTCACGGAGGCGGCATGTTAGGGTCGGCCCTTCGTGGCTCTCCTTGTTTTTGTTCTTCTACTGCAAACTCGGCAATATCAGCAGCAAAGATACAGACCCCAACGCCGACAGCGGGAAATGAGTAGTGGGCTCACGCTAGGGACTGGGTTGGGGGTTGTGTCGTGGGCTGGACTCCGGGCTGATTGTGATCATCTCAGGCGCACCTGAGGTGCTTGCTGGGGGCCCGTCACCCGTTGAGGTCTTGTCCTTCTTCGCCATCCTCTACTCGAATGTTTCCGTGTCCCTGTGGGGATGGGCCAAAACGGGGACAAGATAAGATAAGCAAATCAGAGACTCGGGAGATAAAGAAAGTGGCACGACGCCGACTCATCTTGTTATTCTTATGGCCTCTTCTCCCTCCTCGGGCTAAAAGAGGAGAAGTCGAAGTTGACCTCCGCTATGGTGTCCGTGTGACAGGGTGGAGACGAGGACCTGGGCCGCTTGGCTATGGCCGGAGCGACAGGCTAGTGTGAGCCTGTTTCATCTATCGGTGCCGTCAGGCCACCCCTGCTGCTTTCCTCGCTGTCGCGGTCATGCGCCTCGTATGATGCACGGATTGCTGTTGGGCTCCTTGCCGCTCCACAACCTTGCTGGCAACATCCTTGCCGGGAACCTCTTTGGGCGAGGAAGCTCGTTGGACTGCCTCACCGGAGATGGCTCGCCGCAGTACCCTTTTCTTCGTCCCTGGAGCTGGGGGCTCCTGATGTGTTTGCTCCTCAACTGTATCTTCGGCGGAAGGCTCCCCGGCTACTACGCCACTCTACTCTCCGGCAGGCTCCCCCCACTCAGCAAAGTCTTCCCCTACGCTGGCTTCGTCTTCCATGAAGCCAATGCTGCTAGCCTCCTCAGCAAGGTCCACCTCTTCCGCCCTACTGGCAATGTATGCCACCTCTTCGTTAGTGGTGGGGCGGATGAAATTTGTCTCTTCCGGGATGGCCTCCTTTGATAGGTTGTCGAAGAAATCCTTCACCTGCTCTACGGATGGCTTGGCCCATGTTTGATCAAGGCCATGGACGTTGAACATCGGCATCATGGCAATGATCGAGGTGAGGGCGGTGTTGTTGCACAAGGGGGTGATGCTTGCCGGCAACTTGTACTTGCCGTCGACCCTGAACATCTTATGGCAGAGGGTTGCGTGCTTCATCATCGTCAAGTTGTTGTTCAGTCTAGGGCACAGGCTCATGATATCTGCCATGTTCCGGTACTCCCAGGCTGGTCTCCCTTTGTTCAGCAGAGGGGCGATGCAGCGGCGAAGGAAGTCGGCGCCAATCATCTCGATCGTGAGCCCGGCAGCTCTTAGGCGCTTGATCTTGTCGATTGCGATTATGAGCTCCCCGTCTCGAGGGTCGAGGGCGGTCCAATTGTTGCCACGGGTCGGCTTCGTTTGTCGGGGCATGCAGAACGGCTGTGGATCCTCCTCCGTGATCCAGCACCATCGGCCCCGCCACTCATCCCACTTTTCGTGCCAGAGCCCGTTGGGGTACGTCTCCTTGTTCCATGCCCTTGGAATCCAGGCGACGCAGCTGGAAAGGGCCTCTCCTGGCTGGATGCGAGGAATGAAGAAGTGGCGAAAGAGGGCTGTGTTGGGGACCACTTCGGCAAAGTTCTCGCAGAGGTGGGCAAAGGTGGACATACAAGCTACCGCATTTGGCGTGAAATCCGAGACGTGGAAGCCGAATCTATACATGATGTCGACGAAGAAATCAGAAAATGGAGGGCAGAGCCCACAGAAGAGATAATCAAAGAAGAAGGGGGATTTATCTGGAGTAGGCATGGCGCGGGAAGCAGGGATGACGCGGGTAGCGGGGTGCCCCTTTGTTGCTCTTCCCCACATGCACAGGTACCGATCCTTCAGCACGCGCGCTGAGCATGGGGGAGAAGACGACACTCCTCTTCTGCATCTTCACCAGCTCACTCTTTGACACATCTTTGCCCTTACCCGCCTTTTGGCGCTTCCTTGCCCTTGCTCGCTTTGGGCCATAGCAGTCAAGGAGAGGGCAGGAGGCCGAGGGCGGTGGGAGTGTGGGGGCGGGGGACGGATGAGGAGGCTCTATTTTGGGCTCGAGGAGGAAGACGATTGCGATTCCTAGATTGGAACGGGCGAGAGGTAAATGAGCAGTGCCTCCATGGATTCCTCTTTTTATGGGGAAGGCGCGGGGCTGCCTCTTTACTGTTCGATGTGAAGGCATTTTTGTAGGTGTGCTGCTGCTGCGACCGTTCCACGCACGCACCCCACGTCGCGCACTCAATGTGGATCATGAGGAAGCACGATGGACAAGATGATTACAGCAGTTAACACCTGCCACACGTGCCCGTGCACTGTTTGGGCCTAGCCCAACAAGGCCTTTGCAGCCGCGTGTGTGGCCTAGGCCCGGGGGCTCCTGTTGGTGTACTAAAGTTTGGGCCCTTTAATACCCCTTACTTGTGCACGGGCAGTTGTGAACGTACCCGTGGCAAGGCCTGATGGGGACAATTGGAAGCAAGTACTAGATGACCAAGACGGCATCCGAGCCAGTAATCAGAAAATAGAAGACAAGCTGAGCCCCCGTCAAGAATCTTGTCGGGATGGTCTGCGAAGCCCTGGCAAGATCCTTGTCGAGATGTTTCACAAAGCAAAGCCATGACAAAGACAATCTCCCTTGAGGTTGAGAGCTCTAACACCATCGACAATGTCAAGACCAAGATCCAGGGGCGTCTACGTGGTGGCATGCAGATCTTTGTGAAGACCAGAAGGCAAAGCTCCCAGCAAGGTTCTTGCCAGGGACGTTTGCGAGGCCCCGACAAGATTCTTGCCGGGGACGTTTGTGAGGTCGTGGCAAGGCTCGCACATGGCAAGGTTCTGCTGCCCTACCACCGCTCCAGCACAGCGACTAGCTTGCCAGCCTCGCAAGCACCTGCGTGGTGGCATGCAGATCTTCATGAAGATCCCGCAACCACTCCAGCGCAGTGGCTAGCCAGTCAGCTTGGCATTACATGCGACGTCATCCTAGGTGCGTGTCAAGATGGGGTGAGGCAGCGACGGACTGTACGGGCTATGTTTCTGTCCCCAATAAAGTTAGGGGCACATAAACAGCGCATTTAATGCATTTGTCCTAAGATGTCAGTGATAAGCATGTACACTATAGCTACTTTACACGTCATGTATGCCTGTACGCCACTGTGGTAGCCCCTTGGTATAAAAGGAGGCCCACGGCGATGCAGGTGGTGACTTTTTGGACTTTCCGGCCCAGTTTGCGTGCGTAGTAGCTAGCCGAAGCTCAAGAACACTCAATACACTAAATGCAGGACTAGGGTTTTATGCTTCCCAACGGCCCGAACCTGCGTAAAAATCCCTCGTGTTGATTGTTAGATCTGCTCTTTGCACACTCCTCTTTCCCTGCCAAACCATAGATGGGATCCATGCGATCCCGTAGGTGTCATTTCCCCGACACTGAGTCATCATCAATTTGTTCGTCACTCCGACCTATATCCCCTTCCCCCTTCCTTTTTGGTCATCCATCGTGGTGAGAGGACACCTTAGCCCCTTGTGTAAATGACAAGTGATTATGGGATGATGTTCATAAAGTGAATGTACATTTATTATTCGTATGTGTTTGATGAATGGGTGGCCAGGAGTCCTCGAGCAGAAAATAAGAGAAGAAGGTGTCTTGTTTCAACTCTCGCATTTTATCTCATGTTGAGTGCTACTTGTGAGCTACGTTGGGATTTCCTTGAAGAGGAGAGGAGAAGTATAGTAGACACAAGTATTTCCCTCAATTCAGAACCAAGGTTATCAATCTAGTAGGAGAACCACGCAACACCTCGTTAGCGGTACCTACACACAAAATAACAAATACTTGCACCCAACACGAACAAGGGGTTGTCAATCCCTCGGTGGTTAATTGCAAGGATCAAATCTCATAGTGATAGATAGATAGAACAAAAATACAAAATAAAAAAGAAAGAAAAATTACAACAATGTATTTTTGATTTTAATATATGATAAAAAGTAGATCTGGGGCCATAGTTTTCAATAGATGCTTCTCTCTTGAAAATAGCATATGGTGGCTAAACAAATTACTGGTGGGATTTTGATAGAAAAGAAAATAATCATGATGATATCCAAGGCAATGATCATGTATATAGGCATCACGTCCGAGACAAGTAGACCGAAATGATTCTGCATCTACTACTAATACTCCACACATCGTTCGCTATCTAGCATGCATCTAGAGTATTAAGTTCATAAAGAACGGAGTAACACCGTACCTTAAGCAAGATGACATGGTGTAGACAAAGTAAACCCACGCATGAATAAACCCCATCTTTTTATCCTTAATGGCAATGATACAAATAGATGTCATGTCCTTTTTGTCAGAAGGATTGGGCACTGCAAGATCAAACCCATCACAAAGCAAATCAATCTAGTTGGCCAAACCAAATCAACAGATTAGAGGGAAATACAAAGCTATAACAATCATGCATAAAAGAGTTTAGAGAAAACTCAAATAATATTCATGGATAATCTAATCATAAACTCACAATTCATTGGATCCCAACAAACACACCACAAAATGTCATTACATCGACTAGATCTCCAAGAACATCGAGAAGAACATTGTATTGAAGATCAAAGAGAGAAAAGAAGCCATCTAGCTACTAGTTATGGACCCGTAGGTTTGTGGTAAACTACTCACACATCATCAAAAGGGCGGCAAGGTTGATGTAAATCCCCTCCGTGATCGATTCCTCCTCCGGCAAGGACTGGAGAAGGCCTCTAGGTGGGATCTTGTGGGACAGAAACTTGCGGCGGCGGAAAAAGTATTTCGGGTGGCTCTCTGATGTCAGGGGAATATTTGAGAATTTATAGATGCCGAATTAGGTCAAGAGGTGCCACGAGGGGCCCACAAGCCTGGGGACACGCCTCCCGAGCTTGTCGCTCCCTTGTGGCTCATCAGGTCTTCTCCCAAACCTTCTAGGGTCTCTTCTAGTGCAGAAAAAATTGATCCAAAGTTTTTCTCTATTTGGACTCTTTTTTATATTGATTTCCTAAAAAGCCAAAAACAGCAACTGGCACTGGGCACTAGGTTAATAGGTTAGTGCCAAAAATGATATATAATTACATATAAGACATCCAAGATTGATACTATAATAGCATGGAACAATAAAAAATTATAGATATGTTGGAGAAGTATCAAGCATCCCCAAGCTTAATTCTTGCTCGTCCTCGAGTAGGTAAATGATAAAAACAATTTTTTTGATGTGGAATGCAACCTATCATGTTCATCATGTAATTTCTTTTTGTGGCATGAATATTAAGGTCCATGTGATTCAAAGCAATAGTCTATAGTTTGACATAAAAACAATAATAATAAGGCATACCAACAAACAATCATGTCTTTCAAAATATCAATGCTAAAGAATGTTATACCTACAAAATCATATAGCCTTTTCATGCTCTATCTTCTTAAGACAAAGTATTTATCATGCACAAACCCGATGACAAGTTGAGCAACTGGTTCATACTTTTTAACACGCTTCAGCTTTTTCAACTCTCACGCAATATATGAGCGCAAGCCATGGATATAGCACTATGGGTGAAATAGAATATGATGTTGGGAGTTGTATGGAGAAGACAAAAAACGAAGAAAGTCTTGCATTGACGAGGCTAATCAACGGGCTATGGAGATCCCCATCAATTGATGTCAATGCAAGGAATATGGATTACCATGCAACGGATGCACTAAGAGCTATAAGTGTATGGAAGCTCAAAAATAAAAATAAGTGGGTGTGTGCTACCTCTTGAGCACTGCGTTGGTTTTCCCCGAAGAGGAAGGGATGATGCAGCAAAGTAGCGTAAGTATTTCCCTCAGTTTTTGAGAACCAAGGTATCAATCCAGTAGGAGGCTACACGCGAGTCCCTCGTACCTGCACAAAACAAATAAATCCTCGCAACCAATGCGATAAGGGGTTGTCAATCCCTACACGGCCACTTACGAGAGTGAGATCTGGTAGGTATGATAAGATAATATTTTTGGTATTTTTGTGATAAAGATGCAAAGTAAAATAAAAGCAAAGTAAAAAGCAAAGGAAATAGCTAAGTATTGGGAGATTAATATGATGAAGATAAACCCCGGGGCCATAGGTTTCACTAGTGGCTTCTCTCGAGAGCATAAGTATTCTACGGTGGGTGAACAAATTACTGTTGAGCAATTGACAGAATTGAGCATAGTTATGAGAATATCTAGGTATGATCATGTATATAGGCATCACGTCCGAGACAAGTAGACGGACTCCTGCCTGCATCTACTACTATTACTCCACTCATCGACCGCTATCCAGCATGCATCTAGAGTATTAAGTTAATGAAAACAGAGTAATGTCTTAAGCAAGATGACATGATGTAGAGGGATAAACTCATGCAATATGATGAAAACCCCATCTTCTTATCCTCTATGGCAACAATACAATACGTGCCTTGTTGCCCCTACTGTCACTGGGAAAGGACACCGCAAGATTGAACCCAAAGCTAAGCACTTCTCCCATTGCAAGAAAGATCAATCTAGTAGGACAAACCAAACTGATAATTGGAAGAGACTTGCAAAGATAACCAATTATACATAAAAGAATTCAGAGAAGATTCAATTATTTCTCATATATAGACTTGATCATAAACCCACAATTCATAGGTCTCAACAAACACACCGCAAAAATAAGATTACATCGAATAGATCTCCACAAGAGAGAGGGAGGACATTTTATTGAGATCCAAAAAGAGAGAAGAAGCCATCTAGCTACTAACTATGGACCCGTAGGTCTGAGGTGAACTAGTCACACTTCATCGGAGGGGCTATGGTGTTGATGTAGGAGCCCTCCGTGATCGATGCCCCCTCCGGCGGAGCTTCGGAACAGGCCCCAAGATGGGATCTCATGGATACAGAAAGTTGCGGCGGTGTAATTAGGGTTTTGGCTCCGTATCTGATCGTTTGGGGGTACGTAGGTATATATACGAGGAAGGAGTACGTCGGTGGAGCAACAGGGGGCCCACGAGGGTGGAGGGTGCGCCTGGGGGGGAGGGGGGGTAGGCACGCCTCCCTACCTCGTAGCCTCCTCTTTTGTTTCTTGACGTAGGGTCCAAGTCCCCTGGACCACGTTCGGTGAGAAAATCACGTTCCCGAAGGTTTCATTCCGTTTGGACTCCGTTTGATATTCCTTTTCTTCGAAACCCTGAAATAGGCAAAAAAACAGCAATTCTGGGCTAGGCCTCCGGTTAATAGGTTAGTCCCAAAAATAATATAAAAGTGGATAATAAAGCCCAATAATGTCCAAAACAGTAGATAATATAGCATGGAGCAATCAAAAATTATAGATACGTTGGAGACGTATCAGTGTGCATCCAACTTGCTTGCTCATGAAGACCTCAGGCATTTGAGGAAGCCCATCATTGGAATATACAAGCCAAGTTCTATAATAAAAATTTCCCACTGGTTATATGAAAATAAAGCATAGGAGACTCTTTATATGAAAAACATGGTGCTACTTTGAAGCACAAGTGTGGAAAGAATAGTAAGATTGCCCCTTCTCTCTTTTTCTCTCATCTTTTTTCTTGTTTTTTGTTGGGCTCTTTTTGGACTCTTTTTGTGGGCTCTTTTTGGCCTCTTTTTTTTTACAGTTTTGCTAAGTCTCAGTCAACTCAGACTTCGTTATGTCCCAGTCGATGCTATATTTCTTTGATCTTGCATGGAGATTCGTACATAAATTTTCTTTTTAATTTTCCCTTTTTTCTTCTTATAATATATCACTTGACTTAGACTTGGTTAAGTCTCAGTTGACTGAGACCTAGCCACACCCTTTTTTATTTCCTCACTTGGGGCAATGCTCTAATAATGAATATGATGATAATCACACTTCTATTTACTTACAACTCAAAAGAAAATTACAACTCGATACTAGAACAAATATGACTCTATATGAATGCCTCTAGCGGTGTACCGGGATGTGCAGTGATCTAGCATAACATGTATAACAAATGATGAACGGTGGCTGGGCCACAAATACTATGTCAGCTATGTGATCATGCAAAGCAATATGACAATGATAATGTGTGTCATAATAAAATGGAACGCTGGAAGTTCCATGGCAAATATATCTTGGAAAGGATATCGAAATACCATAATAGGTAGGTATGGTGACTATTTTGAGAAATATATAAGGAGGCTTATGTGTGATACAGCGTATCATATCACGGGGTTTGGATGCACCGGTGAAGTTTGCACCACATCTCAAGGTGAGAAAGGGAAATGCACGGTACCGAAGAGGCTAGCAAATTGCGGAATGGTGAGAGTGTGTATAATCCATGGACTCACATTAGTCATAAAGAACTCACATAATTATTTCAAAAGTTTATTAGCGCTCAAAACAAAGTGCTACTACGCATACCCCTAGGGGGATAGATTGGTAGGAAAAGACCATCGCTCGTCTCTGACTGCCACTCATAAGGAAGACAATTGATAATAAATCATGCTCCAACTTCTTAGCATAACGGGAGACTATACATGCATGCTTCGGGAATCACAAACCTTAACACCAATATTCTTACTAAACCACAATTACTCACTAGCACAACCCGCATATTACCACCTTTATATCAGAAAACTATTGCAAGGAATCAAACTTATCATATTTAGTGATCTACATGAATGTTTTTATTATATCCTTCTTGAACCTATCATATTAGGACCGAAGTCATAACCCATACTGATTGCCATTACTATTATCAACTCTCAAAAATATATAAGTGAAGCATGAGAGTGCAACTATATCTTTAAAATATAACTACAATCGTGCTCTAAAAGATATAAGTGAATCACTAGAACAACTGCCTAGCTCAAAAGATACACGTCAAGCACCTAGAGTATTCTGGAAAATCACAAATAATGTGTGTCCATATCAAAAAGGTGTGTCCAGAAAAGATGATTGTGATAAACTAAAAAGCAAAGAATCATATAATACACGACTCCAAGCAAAACCCATATCATGTGATGAATAAAATATAGGTCCAAGTAAAATTACTGATATTTGGTAGAAGAATGAGGGGATGCCTTTCGGGGCATCCCCAAGCTTCGGTGCTTGGGAGTCCTTTAATATTACCTTGGAGTGCCTTTGGAATCCCCAAGCTTAGGCTCTTGCCAGTCCTTATTCCTTCATCCATCGTGATCGCACTTAAAACTTGAAAACTTCAACACGCAAAACTCAACAAAAACCTTCATGAGATGTGTTAGTATAACAAAGCAAATCACTACTCTAAGTATTGTTGCAAACCCATTCATATTTTATTATTGCATTATACCTATTGTATTCTAACTTCACCATGTTTTATACCCCCGATACAATCCATAGATTCGTCAAAACAAGCAAACAACACAATGAAAACAGAATCTGTGAAAAACAGAACAATTTGTAATAATTCAAACAATGACCATACTTCCATAACTCCAAAAATTCTGAAAAATCAGGAAAACGTGGGAAATTTCTATGTAAATCATGTGTAAAAAATTCAGAATTTTATCGTGCTCCAGCAAATCTCAATAATTCTGCTACTAGACGCAAAAGTTTCTGTTTTTGCACAAAATCAAAGCAAATATCATCCAAATCATCCCAAAGGCTTTACTTGGCACAAACACTAATTAAAACACAAAAACACAACCATAACAGTAGCGTAATTGGGTGCACACAAAAAACCAAATAAAGAAAAAAGAAAATTAAGATAATTGTTGGGTTGCCTCCCAACTAGCGGTATCGTTTTACGCCCCTAGCTAGGCGTAATGCATAGTTTCATGTGTTATCATCCTTGAGATTAATTCCATAGGTGTCCCTCATAGTGGATTCATATGGTGGCCTAATCTTCTTTCTAGGGAAGTGTTCCATACCCTTCTTTAACGAGAAATGAAATTTTATATTCCCTTCTTTCATATCAATGATGACACCTATGGTTCATAAGAAAGGCATGCGAAGTATTATGGGATATGACGGATTACAATCAATATCAAGCACAATGAAATCAATGGTCACATAATTCCTATTTGCAAGAATAAAACATCATTTATTCAACCCAAAGGTTTCTTAATAGTGGAGTTTGCTAAGTGCAAATTAAGGGAACATTCATCCATATTGGTAAAACCTAACACATCACATATAGATTTTGGTATTGTGGAAACGCTAGCACCCAAATCACATAAAACATTGCACTAATAGTTTTTAATTTTAACTTTGATGGTAGGTTCCCACTCATCATATAATTTCCTAGGTATTGAAACCTCCAATTCTAGCTTTTCTTCTAAAGCTTTCATCATCGCTTCTACGATATATTTAGTAAAAGCCTTATTTTGCTCATGGATTGCAACAAAGAAATACACTCAATAAAAGAACAACTATCATAATGAAAATCTTTGCAATCCAAAAGAGCGGGCACATCGCTATTTAAAGTTTTCACCTCTCCAAACCCACTTTTATCAATTTTTTCATTAAGATTGTCACCCTCCGAATTATGGGTACGCCTTGTAGCTAAAGTTGAATATTTTTCAGTCCCCTTTTCATCAACTTTAATATCACTAAACAAAGATTAAATGGGAGAAACACTAATCACTTTAATGTCTTCATCATTACTACGATAAAAACCGGGCGGAATCGCCTTTCCTAAGAATTCTCGCTTAGCCCTCAACCTAGCGGTTCTGTCTTTACTTTCATCCATGAAGACCTAAAAGAGCTTTAATTGATTAATTAATATCAAGCTTGGGTGGCAGAATTTTAGATTTAAGATTTGCCACATCGTGAACGATTCTATACATACTCCTAGACATATTGTCAAGTTTACTCATTTTTTCATCTATCATAGCGTTGAAAACTTTTTGAGCAATAATAAATTATTTGATATTAATTTCGAGGTCAAAGGGTATCATATTATTATTATTATTATTATTATTATTATTATTATTATTATTATCATAGGAATTACCATAATTAAAGGAATTATCAGGAAAGGGTCTAGGATTAAAATTACCTCTATAAGCATTACTATTGAAATTGTTTCGCGAGAAAAATTCAAATCTACGGGATCATTGTTTTGCTCAATCAAAGTAGAAAATTACACATCATTAGGATCAATACGAGCATTTTTACTAGCAACCAATTTCATAAGAGCATCTACTTTATCACTCAAAGTACTAATTTCTTCAACATAATTCACTCTTTTACTAGCAGGTGTTCTTTAAGTGTGCCATTGTGAATAATTTTCCATAATATTATCAAGCAATTTGGTGGCTTATACTAATGAAATTTCCATAAAAGTAACTCCCATGGCGGGATCTAAAAAATTTCTAGAAACAAAGTTCAATTCTGCATAAAAAATTGTATGATCATCCATAAACTTAAACCGTGAGTAGGGCGATTTCTTAGCATTAATTTCATCCCCTCCCAAGATTGGGCAACATGTTCCTGATCAAGTTGCTTAAAATTCATAATTTGATTTCTAATAGAAATAATTTTTGTGGGAGGAAACTACTTGGCAATAAAAGCATCCTTACACTTACCCCAAGAATCAATACTATTTCGTGGCAAAGATGAAAACCAAGTTTTAGCACGATCTCGTAGTGAGAACGGAAATAATTTTAATTCCACAATATTATTATTTACATATTTTTTCTTTTGTATGTCACACAATTCAACGGAAGTGTTAAGATGGGACGCGACATCTTCATTAGGACTACTGAAAAATTGTTCATTCATAACAAGATTTACCAAAGCAACACTAATATCACAAGACTCTGCACTAGTGGCGGGAGGAGCAATCATAATACTAATAAAATCATTATTATTAGTACTAGAAAAATCACAAGATTTTTTATTTTCTTGAGACATCGTGACTATGCAAACAAGATAACAAGCAAACAAAAAGGTAAACACGAAAGGGCAAACAGAAAATATTTTTGTATATTTGTGAAAACATTTTAGAAGTGTGGAGATGAAAATGAGAGGCAAATGG
The DNA here is from genome assembly GCF_056163025.1 of Triticum urartu. Taxonomy (NCBI): domain Eukaryota; kingdom Viridiplantae; phylum Streptophyta; class Magnoliopsida; order Poales; family Poaceae; genus Triticum; species Triticum urartu. The sequence goes on along the minus strand of NC_141874.1, from coordinate 221,742,553 downwards.
TAAATAATGTAAATGCAAGGAGATGAAATTTTATGCGATGGTACTTGATAGATCTTGATGATGTATCACCAGCAATGGCACCAGAAATTCTTCCTGCTACTTGTGAGCTGCATTGGGATTTTCTCGAAGAGGAGAGGATGGTGCAGTACAATTGAGATAAGTATTTTCCCTAATTTAAGAACCAAGGTTATCAATCTACTAGGATAACCACGTAACACCTCCTTAGTAGTACCTACACACAAAGTAACAAAAACTTGCACACAACGCGAACAAGGGGTTGTCAATCCCTCGACAGTTAATTGCAACGGTCAAATATCGTAGAGATAGATAGAACAAAAATATAAAATAAAATAAATAAAGAAAAATTATAGGAAGCTATTTTTGATTTTAATATACACTACAAAAAAAAGACACATCCGTGACATTTTGGGCCGAACGAAATTTTTTTCTGTCATGCTTATGACACTTTTATGATGATAATTGTGACAAACCGGTATCATCATAGATGTGGTGGGCTCCTACTTCTATGACAAAAAATCATGATAGAAAATGGGCTTTTCTTCCTGGGCGGGCCGAAGACGCAGTTGCATGACATTCTTTGGGCTGTCCATGACGGAAAAAATTATAGTAGAAGCAAGGGCGAGGAAAATATCGCGGAGTCCCAGGTTACAGTGGGTGATCGGGGCTGAGCGATGCACTGTGGTTTGCGTGTTTCTCTCGTGTACGTGCGTGTGTGCGAGGCGTTGGCTAACTGAACTCGGAGCGATCACACGTTACTGAACCCGAGCGATCGATCCCTTGGCTGTTAACTGAACCCGAGTGATTCATTCGCTGCTGACTGAACCCGAGCAATTCCTTCGCTGCTGTTGCTAACTGAACCCGAGCGATCGATCACTGCTGCTAAGTGCTACTTACTGAAGTCGATCGAGCCCCCGTGCGAGATGTAGTCAGCCGGTGTTGGGTTGCCTCTCGATGAACAATGACCGTTGCTACTATGCGTGTGGCACGTAGAATGAGTCAAGACGTGGTGAGTCGAGCCGGTTGGTTGGTTGTGGATGAACAGTTCCCAGTGAGGGTTGGATGAACAGGACCCCGTGGTAGTAGGTCGTTCCCACTAGATGAACAGGACCCCGAGGAGGCCGCCACACCCCAGTCGGTTGGGATGGATGAACAGGACCCCGTGGAGGCTCTATGAACAGCAGCCGGTGGAGGCTGGATGAACAGTAGCCGTGGATGAACAGTAGCCCATGGAGGCTAGAGCGAGGCAGTAGACAGTGGATGAACAGGACCCATTTCGACCGTAGGCGCTCCAACACAAGTTTGTTTCCTCCGTTTTGCGGTACGCCACACCCCTCCCAATCAACATGACCCTGTTTCGACCGTAGGGACTCGAACACAGGTCTGTTTCCTCCGTTTTGTGATACACCAGACCCCTCCCGATGAACAGGATCCTGTTTTGACCATGGCCGGTCCAACAGAAGGCCATTTCCTCTGTTCTGCGATACGCCAGACCCCGTTTCGGCTGTTCCGTCTAAGCCGGTTGGCTCCCGTTGAATCGGACGCATTCCGACCAAGTTGGTTGCCTCCCGATGAACATGACAATGTTTCTCCGTTCCAACCCAGCCGGTTTGCTGCCTGATGAACAGGACGCCATTGTTGCCATCCGTTGCCTCTCCATGTACACAAGCCCTGGCCGTCCGTATATATGCTTGAGTACGCGCTCAAGAACTCGCCCGTATGTACGTGTGTGGCCGTATTTTTTACCCTGTGGTTGTATGTACGTGTACAGGACTTAGACGGGACTACGTGAACTGCTATGTCGGGCGCTCTACAATGACACGTGCCGCTACTTACTCGGCCATGGTTCATACTTGCAAAGAGGCCGATCGACCAATATGTACGTACACATTCACGACCAGATAGACAACGCTACGTACGCTTTGATCGGGTGGGTCCCATCGGTCAGGGAGGATAAGGACGCACTTCCTTGCGTACGAAGATATAGTTGGTTGGTCCCAGCTGTCACGGGGAGGAATCGTTTTTATTTTGGGACTAATAAGGAGGAACTTCCTTGTGTTCGAAGATGTAGCTGGTGGGTCCAGCTGTCAGCCTCACCGCCTAAAGTCCTCTTCCGATGGTTGTCCTTCGTTGACCATGTTGACCACGCCGCGCCAAGAGCACCAAGGCAGTGGACGACGGTGAGGCCTAGGAAGGGAATGACGTGAAGCCGGGGAAGATGCGGCAGTGGATGCCCACGCGGAGGGGAGTATGTGGGTTGCCTTCTTCGGCTACTGTGTGAGGCTGTCGTCGCCGAAGAATAAAAGGAGGTGTGGGTGAGTATAGAGGGATGGCATGGCCAACGGTGGCAGCATAGCCGGACACGGGAGGCAAGAGCAGGCGGCACGGTCGGCACTGGTTTGGGCGGCTGGAACAAGAAGACTAGAGGTTGAAGAAGCACGACGGCAGTTGGATGGACATCGTAGGGTCACTGCAGCTAGAATCGTTTATATTGACTAAGTTGAAAAACCCTTGGTACGCATCAACTTAGTAGGCCCACAGGTCAGCTTCCGAAACGGTGCGCCCCATATGTCAGGGGGAGGAATCATTTTTTGGGCGGCTGAAGCAAGAATATCCGAGATTGAAGAAGAAGCACGGCATCCGTTGGATGGAGATCCAATGGCCACTGCTGCTAGGACCGTGTGTTGAATATATGTTGGCAAAGCCTTGCGTACGCGTCAACTTAGTAGGCCCACAAGTGTGTGGCAGAGAACATATAGCCCATTTTCGATTTGTAAGAATGTACAGCCCATTTTTGAATTCCAATGGAATTTACTACAGCCCATTTATAGTTTGTTAAAAGTACAACCCATTTTCTAGCTAGGACAACGATTAATAATTTCAACCAACCGCTCAAAACAGAATTTAATAAAAATTTCCCACATTTTGATGGGATCCGGAATATTTTTATCACGAAATTTCTAGTCAGATTAAATATAATTTCAAAATAAATTTGTATCAAATAAAAATCCAATAAAATATTGCGCGTGCAACAAGTAATGAAATTAAAATTTTCAAAATCCAAAAATAATATATTTTTAACTAATTAGGTGTTTGGTGCATTTTTTTAGAGTTACAACCCAGTTTTTATTATTACATCCCATTTATTATTTCTTAATGCCCATTTTCTTGTTAAGCCTAATACATCCCTTTTAGGAAAGATTTGTATCCCAGCGGGGCGGTGAATAACAAGTTGACCTGGCCTGGGTATTCCTAAAAAAAGGTATAGCTGGGCTAGCCATTTTTAGCTTGAAAAAAAATTAATATCTGGGCTAGCCTAGCCTAGCTATACCTCAAGGCCTGGGCTAAACGGGCCACAGCCGGCCCAGTTGATACCCTGCTCCTCTGAACAACAATAAAAATATCGCTCAAGAAAAACTCTGCTCACACCTCAAAAACACAAATACTGTTCGAGCTGCTGGGTCTAAGCTGTCGGCTGCTCCTTATGCAATTCTCTCGTTTGTTGACTATATAGGTTGACAATGGTGTGGGACCGTGATGTCAGGAAACCAGGATGAAGCAAAAAATAGTTGTATATAATAAGGAGGCACTTGCGTACGTGCGGCTATGGCCCTGGTGGGTCCCCACTGTCATCCTCTCCAATTAAAGTCATCTCCTGATTCCTCATGTTCGTTGACCATGTTACCAACACGAGACGGCGGCACCACGGCGAGTGCAACAACTCAAAGGACAACGGAGAGGGCCTCACGGGTCATGGGGATGGTCTAATACAGCGCCCGCTGCTCATTTAGGAAGTCGGGATCATATGGCCACATCTCTGTGACAGCATTGTCGTTCGCTTGTTCGCCGGCGATTCGTATTTCTCTGGGCCGATGCTTGTTGAGGAGACAGAGGTTGCAGCACAGGTCCTCCTGCGCTGGTAGCTCTTTCGCCATTAGGGTGTCGAACTGTGGCCACACCTACTCTATGGTGAACACAGCATTAAATGGCTTGGGCGATGGCGCGGCTCCTGGTCAGAAGCCATGTCCATCGTCTGATTGTCGTTGCTCAGCTAGGCGAGCTCGCTGCAAGCCAGCATGTCCGGCTGCTGGACCGGACTGCTGTCAAGCACGTGTCTGGCCGCCCTGGCCCACCCATACCGCCTCCCTCGCCCGCGCACGCTTTTCGCCTGAAACGGTCAGCGCCACCCGCGCTGCTTCCCGGTGCAGGCGATTGCTCCGCGTCCAAACTACACAAGTGTTGTCCGTCAATCCATCTGCCGCCCACATTAATGATACGCGGTTGCCGACACGGCTACTCTGGCGCCACCCATCCGTCCCTCTGCTGCCCACCATTGCTATATAAACTGTTGTGCCGGCCATAGCCGTAGTCATCCACCTTCGTTACCTTTCTCCTATCCACACCACTCCCACCATGGTTTCCTCGCGCTTCAGCGCTCTTCGGGACGGGCGGACGACAGACCAAAAGGAGATGGCAGCCATTGCTGCCGACTGGCGAACATGGTATTCGATGATCTGGCGCCAACCCCCTCCTCCGCGCCATCCTCGCCGGCGCATTGCACCATGACCATCGGCGAGGCCCGTGCCCAATACATGGACATGATGAGGTAGAAGCGTCAGGAGCAGTGATACGTATCCAACGTATCTATAATTTTTGATTGTTCCATGCTGTTATATTATCAATCTTGGATGTTTTATAATCATTTTATATCATTTTTTTGGTACTAACCTATTGACATAGTGCCAAGTGCTAGTTGCTATTTTTCCATGTTTTTACATCGTAGAAAATCAATACCAAACGGAGTCCAAATACCATGAAACTTTACGGTGATTTTTTATGGACCAGAAGACATGTAATGGGCCCTGGTTGTGCCTGGCGAGTGCTCCAAGGAGAGCACAACCCACCAGGGCACGCCAGGGAGCCCGGGCGCGCCCTGGTGGGTTGTGCCCACCTCGGGTGCCCCCGGACCGCCTCTTTGGTCTATAAATACCCCAATATTCCCAAAACCCTAGGGGAGTCGACAAAATATTTATCCTGTCGTCACAGAGTCCAGAAGCACTAGATCAAATCTAGACACCATCTCGGATGGGGTTCACCATCTCCATTGGTGCCTCTCCGATGATGCGTGAGTAGTTCTTTGTAGACCTTCGGGTCCGTAGTTAGTAGCTAGGTGGCTTCCTCGTTTGCTATTTTTCTCGAGAGAAGCCACTAGTGAAACCTACGGCCCCCGGGTCTCTTTCTCATATATTTGCCTTTGCGATCTACTTTTCCTTTGCATTCATTTTCAGATCTATTAATCCAAAATGTAAAAATACATTGTTGCACTTTATTTTATTTGTGATATTCAATCTATTAAAACTTTATCCCATCTGCCCACCAATTTCTGGCGCCGTTACCCGAAAGGGATTGACAACCCCGTTTACATGTCAGGTTGTGAGTGGTTGTTATTTGTGTGCATGGGCTGTTAATGTTTCGTTGCTTGGTTCTCCTACTGGTTCGATAACCTTGGTTTCATATCTGAGGGAAATACCAACTGCCGTTGTGTTGCATCATCCCTTCCTCTTTGGGGAAATACCGACGTAGCTTCAAGCGACATCAAAAGGAATTTCTGGCGCTGTTGCAGGCGAGGATCTTCAACATATACCAGGTTCCTAATCACAAATCTCATCTCCTCGCAATTTACATTATTTGCCATTTGCCTCTCATTTTCCTCTCCCACACTTCACAAAAATTTGTTGTTTTATTCGCCTCTCTTTTTCGTTCGATGTTTTCTTTGCCAGATCTGTTTTTGAGTGCAATCTTGTTGTGTGGTCATGATGACTCAAGAGAACACCAGGTTATGTGATTTCTCAAATACCAACAACAGTGATTTTATCAGCACTCTGATTGCTCCTCCTGCCACTAGTGCGGAGTCTTGTGATATTAATACTGCTTTGCTGAATCTTGTTATGAAAGATCAATTTCTGGTACTTCTAATGAGGATGTCGCGTCCCATCTTAATACCTTTGTGGAATTATGCGATATACAAAAGAAAAAATATATGGACAATGATGTGATGAAGACGAAATTATTTTCGTTGTCTTTGCATGATTCTACAAAATTTTGGTTCTCTTCTTTGCCTTGCAATAGTATGGATTCTTGGAATAAGTGTAAAGATCCTTTTATCACTAAGTATTTTCTGCCCACAAAAATTATTTCCCATAGAACACAGATCATGAATTTCAAGGAACTTGAACATGAGGATGTTGCACAATCTTGGGAAAGGATGAAAATGATGCTAAGGAATTTCCCAACTCATGGGTTAAATCTTTGGATGATCATACAAAAAATTTATGCGGAGTTGAATTTTGTTTGTCGTAATCTTTTAGATTCCTCCGCGGGTGGTACTTTTATGGAAATTACTTTGGGTGAAGCTACCAAATTGCTTGATAATATTATGGCAAATTATTCGCAGTGGCACACCAAAGAGCTCCTACTAGTAAAAAAGTTAATTTGGCTAAAGAAATTTCTTCGTTGAGTGAAAAAGTTGATGCTCTTATGAAAATGGTTGCTAGTATAAGTGCTCCTATTGATTTTAATGATATGCCTTTGTCTACTTTGATTGAGAAAAATAGTGATGCCATAGATGTGAATTTTATCTCTCGAAATAATTTCAACAACAATGCTTATAGAGGTAATTTTAATCCTAGGCCTTTTCCTAGTAATTCCTCTGATAATTATGGTAATTCCTATGAAAATCAATCATACAATAATAATAGGAACACCTCTGATCTTGAGAATAATATTAAAGAATTTATCAACACGCAAAAAGTTTTCAACACTACCATAGAAGAAAAGTTGAATAAAATTGATGATTTGTCTAGAAGTGTTGATAGAATTTCTCATGATGTGGAAAATTTCAAGATGAAAATTTTTGTGCCTAAGGTTGATGAATCAATTAAAGCTCTTTATGTTTCTATGAATGAATGTAAGAAAAGAACCGCTATGCTTAGAGCTAAAAGACAATTTTTAGAAAAAGCGTTTTCTAGTGATTTATTTCGCAAAAGTGATGAAGATCTTAAAATGATTGGTATTTCTTCTATTGATTCCTTATTTAGTGAAGTTAAGATTGATAAAAAAGGGAATGGAGAAGAGTCAACTTAAGGTAGAAGGCATCCCAATATTTAGGAGGGTGAAAATCTTGTTGAGAAAATTGATTAAAGTGGGTGTGAAGAGGTCAAAACTTTAACTAGTGATGTGCCCACTCTTTTGGATTACAATGACTTTAATTATGATAGTTTCTCTTTGATTGATTGTATTTATTTGTTGCAATCCATGATAAATTCACCCCATGCTTTTACTAAACATATTGTTGATGCTATGATGAAAGCTCTTGAAGAAAAATTTGAATTAGAAGTTTAAATTCCTAGAAAAGAATGGGAACCTACTATCAAAGTCAAGATTAAAAATTATGAGTGTTTTTCTTTGTGTGACTTGGGTGCTAGTGTGTCTACAATTCCGAAATCTTTATGTGATGTGCTTGGTCTTACCGATCTTGAATCATGCTCATTAAATTTGCACTTGGCGGATTCTACTATTAAAAATCCTATGGGAAGAATTAATGATGTTCTTATTCTTGCAAATAGGAATTATGTGCCCATACATTTTATTGTTCTTGATATTGATTGCAATCCATCTTGTCCAATTATTCTTGGTAGACTGCTTTTACGCACTGTCGGTGCCGTGATTGATATGAAAGAAGGCAATATTAAGTTCCAATTTCCTTTGAGGAAGGGTATGGAACACTTTACTAGAACTAGAATTAAGCCACCCTATGAATCAATCATGAGGGTGTCTTATGGATCGCGAACCAAAGATGACAAAACTTAGATCCTTGCTTTATGCCTAGCTAAGGGCGTAAAACTATGTCGCTTGTTGGGAGGCAACCCAATGAATAAAATTTATTTTTTCTTTTTGCTTCCTGTTCTTCTGTGTTAGCACAATTATGCTATTGTTATGATTGTGTTTTTTATGTTTTAATTAGTGTTTCTATCAAGTAAAGCCATTAGGATCTTCTCGGGTGATAGTTGTTTGATCTTGCTGGAAAAACTGAAACTTTTGCGCTCACGAAAATAATTCTCATTTTTTACCAAAGAATGATAAAATACCCTTGCTCAGGTATTCCTAATTTTTTAGAATTTTTGGAGTTCCAGAAGTTTTCAAAATAGTTAGATTGCTGCAGACTATTCTGTTTTGACGGATTCTGTTTTCTTTGCATTGTGTGCTTATTTTGATGGCTCTACGGCTTTCTTCGATGAGTTTTTGCCATAGAAAAGTTGCAATACAGTAGATATTATGCAAAAAACAAAATATGAATTGGTTTGGTACAGTACTCATAGTAGTTATTTGCTTTCTTTTACTAACGGATCTCATGAAGGTTTTGTTGAGTTTTGTGTGATAGAAGTTTTCAAGTTTTGGGTTATCTTACGATGGATGAAGGAATAAGGAGTAAGAAGAGCATAAGCTTTGGGATGCCCCGGCATCCCAGGCTATTATCCAAAATTGAGCAAACAACTAAGCTTGGGGATGCCCCCGAGTGGCATCCCCTCTTTCTTCTAACGACCATCGGTATTTTACTCGAAGCTATATTTTTATTCGTGACATACTATGTGTTTTGCTTGGAGCGTATTGTATGATATGAGTCTTTGCTTGTTTTATTTTGTGTTTTAAGTCTTGATTCCTTGCTGAACACACCTATTTGAGAGAGCCAAAATTATGTCATGACTTGTTAGAGTTGCTCTCTATGCTTCACTTAAATTTTTATGAGCTATGAACTTGCTCTAGTGCTTCACTTATATCTTTTTGAGCACGGTGTGCTTTAGTATTTTTGAAGAAATGCTCTCTTGCTTCACTTAGAATTATTTGAGAGTTAGTAAAATTTTCAAGAAATTCTCTCTTGCTTCACTTAAATTAATTTGAGAGAAAGAAAGAAATATTATGCTCATGATCTTGACTTATATTTGTTTGAGCTTGTCAAAAGCAACACATAAAAATTAGTCCCAAAGTGATAGATATCCAAGAACGATATAATAAAAACTTCCATGAAGATCATTGGACAAAATAAACTTGATTCTTAGTAATAGTTTTGAGATATGATGATGTGATACGTGAGTTATGTTGATGAGTAATTATGCTTTAGTAAGAATACTGGTGTTAAGGTTTGTGATTCCCTATGCAATCATGAAAGTCAATAATTATGCAACGAAATTATATCCTACTTGTGGTGCATTATTCGGTAACTATGCTTAATGCTCGCTTTTGAGATTATCCGTTTCTTGGCTGGTCGCTTCTCAATCTTTTGCTAGCCTTCATTTTGCACTAAGTATGATCTCTACTTGTGCATCCAAAAACTTTTAACCCACTTTTGCCACATGAGTCCGCTATATCTACATATATGCGGTATTCTTTTGCCGTTCTAAGAAAATTTGTATGTGCCATCTCTAATTTTCAAAATAAACTTCTCTTTTGTGTGTTCGTTTCGCTCGCGGAGTGGTGAGGGGTGGCCAATATTTTCCATGCTAGATGGGTTATTCTCAAGATGAGTGTTTATTCACTTGTCATTGCACGAGAGTAAGGCAAACGTATTAGGGATGCCCAGTCCCGAAATGAAAAATGAATTTACTTTATGTTGTCAAATAATAAATTCCTCGAGAAGTGTTGGTATGGAGGGCAACCATGGATACGACTAGCCATGGAAATGAAAGTATGGTTGAAAAGGGAATAAACTTTATTTTCTATTTGGGAACCACCTCTGATATATCTAGCATGGAAAGTGTTGGGAACTCTTAGTCGTTTTCATTGGTGGGAAGGATACACCTCCCAAAATGTTTTTACCTCTAAGTTTTTCGCTTTGAGCTCTGGCACCTCTACAAATCCCTACTTCCCTCTGCGAAGGGCCACTTGTGCGCGTCGGTCCTAAACAAACGGTTTTAACCCCTTTCCGCGACGGCATATGGAACCGTCTCCAAGTGAGTGCGGGCGATAGGGGGGTCCTTCCCACACGACCCAGAAACCGTCAGGGATAGGGATCCTTGATGCATACCGTTGTCCCTATATAACCGTTTCTGATATCTCGAATATCCCAAATGCTTCATCCTTGCTACTCGTTTGTGCTCGCATTGCCATCACAGTCAGAGTTTTGTGTTTCTGCCTAAACCTAGACAGATTCTAGGCACGGGAGCTTTCCAGGAAGATTCCAGGCACGGGAGATTCACGATGTCTGGCACATCACAAACAGTTCATGATTATAAACCATGTACGATAGGTAGACAATCACACACATTTAGTTTTCCCACACCGTATGTGATAGTGTTTGACATCACACACGCTTTGCGAACGGCAACTGTGTGCATGCTTGCACACGTTTCCTCTCTGTGAACCATCTCAAATTATGGTGTATATAGGAAACGTTTGTGTTTTACCAACTATGTGTGCCATAATGACCTGCACAACGTAATTTCGCCCTAATTTAATTGCTGCTATTTAAAATTGTACCTAATTTAAACTTGAAAGTAGGTTATAGCTTTGTTCATATCCATCAGGTTCACAAAACGAATGCATTATTCGATTCATAGGTACATATGTTTAAGAATTACAGAAGCACCAAATAAAGAATGATGTACCAGGGTTCTATACTTGTACTCTTACAGATGGTAAAGAAAGAGGTGACAGACATTCCAGTTGCTGAACAAGGTGAAGCGGAATGGCCCTATTGTGCTCTCCTGGATGCAGAAGGCATGCAGGACTCTAGTCCAACCCCTTGTGATGGCCGGCCGCCAATCATATAGTTTGAGAGGTAATATTGAGTAAACTGCTTCAGGATCCACTGCAAAACAAAAAAAGAATAGGATATTTTCATCTAACACAACTCATTACGGGCGGTAAAAAGAAGGCTACAGGGTTCTTACTTACCATCCTGCAGTTCACTGTTGTCTTGCATAAAGTGTAAACAAATAGTTCGATTGACATATTTTGACCCATTTTAGTAACAATCTTTATCAGTTTCCTCACTTGATGATGGTTCATGAATATCTCATTGCCCCATACGCAGAAAGGGTCAAAGTTTGGATCTTTGGCAATGATATATATACCTAAAAGCACCAAGTTAATATTAGAAGCTAAACAACAATTGAAAAATGATGTACTACAACACTCCATCCATCCCATTATATAAGATTTTATTACATGTATATCTAGACATCATCAGTACATTAAGGTAACACTCTTCCTTGTTGCTATGTAGCCTGGGATTGCATATTTAGTCATTCAGTACAATGCATGTTGCTAAACAAAAATTGAAAACGAAAAGGCATGTTAACTTCAATATCATTAACAGCAACCAAATATCATAATTCATAGTGGTATTGTTGAAACTTTTATTCATGAAATTGAACTGCACAGCAAATAGTTGCACATATAGAGCATCACACCGTGAAGAACTGAAATAAACAAGTCATAAGGACATCTCTAGGCGATCCTTAAAAAGTTAAAGGACTAAAACCCTTAGTGGATATATATATACTCCAGCAATTTTTGGCCTTTTCTAGTCGATCCCCTAAACTTAAGGTTGTAAAATTCAATTTGATCAAGTTCAAAGCAGGTTCAACCGAAAGTATCATGCATTCAAACATAAACATACATAGTTTTGCATAGTCGAACATAAAACATAACTTTAAACTAAGCTAAACTACTTTCGGTCGAAGTAGAGGTCGAGCCAATCCTTCCTTGTCATGTACAGTGTGCCGCGAGCCGGGTCCAGGCCAGTACCGTCGTCGGGGTCATTGGGGAAGGCACTCTTCCACTCGTCGACATCGATCTCCTCGTCCTCGGGGCCCACCTCAACGCCCTCCGCGCCGCCGCCTTAGACCTCATCATCAGAGGAGAGAGCAATAACCTCGCCGCCCTCTGCATCGCCGTCCTTGCTGCCTTTGATCTCGTCATCGGAGGAGAGCGTGATAACCTAGCCGCCCTCCGCGCCGGCAAAGATCACCTGCTCCGCCTCCACGAGCTCCGGGTGCTGCCGGCGGAGCTCTTGCATGTAGGCCTCGTTGGCGGCCTCGGCCTCGAGACGCTCCCATGCCTCACGGTCCTCCCGCACCATAGCCGAGCTCACCACCCCTCGCTCCGATGGAACGAGGTGGACCGGACGTGTGCCAAAGGGGAAACCGAGCCTAGCCACCGCGCCATGGTAGCGGACCTGCCAGCGGTCGTACTCCATGGCCGCGAGCTCGGCCGTGTGGAAGCTACCGAGACACTTGTGGGTGTGGGTCTCTCGAAATGTAATCTCGGTGACCCACATCCCCCACCATCGCTGCCGGACCCCGAGGTAGGACTTCGTCTGCTACCGGGTCCGGGGGAGGACAGAGAAGTCCTTGACCCGGCGTAGGGGCACGGCGGCGGGCGAATCGGGGGACCGGTGACGGTGGATCGGGCCCGCGGAGTACCACGGGAACACCTCGGCGGCCACCTCGCCGGCGTCAGGTGAAAAGGCCGCAATAAACCTCTTTTTGGCCATTGGCTACTTGAGCTCCCCGGCACACAGGCAGAGGTTGCGGATGGAGGCGCCAAAGATGGCGGCGACTGATGTCTACCACACAACCTTCTTCTTGTAGACGTTGTTGGGCCTCCAAGTGCAGAGGTTTGTAGGACAGTAGCAAATTTCCCTCAAGTGGATGACCTAAGGTTTATCAATCCGTGGGTGGCGTAGGATGAAGATGGTTGAGGGAGTCCTGGACTAAGGGGTCTTCGGGCGTCCGGCCTATTATCCATGGGCCGGACTGATGGGCTGTGAAGACATGAAGGCCGAAGATTATACCTGAGTCCGGATTGGACTCTCCTTGGCATGGAAGGCAAGCTTGGCGACCGACTATGAAGATTCCTTCTTATGTAACCGACTCTATGTAAACCCTAGATCCCCCGTGTCTATATAAACCGGAGGGATAGTCCGAAAAGGACACATTCATTACCATAGTCATATAGGCTAGGCTTTTAGGGTTTAGCCATCACGATCTCGTGGTAGATCAACTCTTGTAACACCCATATTCATCAATATCAATCAAGCAGGATGTAGGGTATTACCTCCATAGAGAGGGCCCGAACCTGGGTAAATATTGTGTCCCATGTCTCCTGTTACCATCGATCCTAGACGCACAGTTCGGGACCCCCTACCCGAGATCCGCCGGTTTTGACACCGGCATTGGTGCTTTCATTGAGAGTTCCACTGTGCCGTCCGCGAAAGGTTCGATGGCTCCTTCAATCGTCTACAGCAACGTTGTCCAGGGAGAAACCTTCCTCCCCGGACAGATTTTTGTGTTCGGCGGCTTCGTACTACGGGCCAACTCGCTTGGCCATCTGGAGCAGATCGATAGCTACGCCCCTGGCCACTGAGTCAGTTTTGGAAGCCTGAACTATATTGCGGATATCCGTGGAGACTTGATCTTCAATGGATTTGAGACCGCAGCGATTGCTTCCCCTCGGTCCGATAAACATGACCTAAATCTGTCATCGGATCACATCCAGCGGATGGTCCCTGCTGCTGCAATGGCCTTGTAACCGAAGCAAATCGTACCATCCGAAGCCACAGAGTCCCCAGCGTTGGAGCCGCACACAGACTCGTCACCCCGCGATATCTATGTCAATGGAACTCCGGACTTGTTTCCAGCTATGAGTTCCAAATCGGGTACGCCTGTAGACACCGAGCTGGATCGGTTATCTATTTTTGAATTTAGCTCCGCAGACATCTTCTAGTATTCACCCTTGGGTGATGTACTAAACTCTTTAAAGAACCTGTCCTTAGAGAAGGACTCATAGCCGAACTATGTTCGGCTCGAGCCATAGGCTGATGATGGGAAATTTTGTTTCCCACCCGCCACCCACTTCATAGCCACTATCGATGATTTAACCGACGTGCTCGATTACAGCTCCGAAGACATCAACGGTATGGATGACGATGTCGACTAGGAGCAAGGCCAAAACCCTCCATTTACTGGACGTTGGACGGCCACCTCTTCCTACAATCTGTACATGGTCGACACACATAAAAAAGCTAGCGACAATGACAAAGGAGATCCAGTTGCGAATAAACCTCCTGAGACACAGTCCAAGCGCCGGCGCCCTAAACGCCGCTCTAAGCCTCGTCACTCAAACGATGGGAATACTGGCACCAGAGAGAATAGCACTCCAGGCGACGCCAAAAATAACGAAGACCCTGTTGGGGCTGCATCCGAATAGGAGGAACAAGACAACGGGCAAGATAACCCTGATAATCAGACCATGCCCAATGACCCAGACGATGACAGTTATCGTCCAGTCTCCGAGGATGATGAGAGCCTCGGTAATGAGGACTTCATCATACCTGAGGCACCCCTCGAGCAGGAGCACTTCAAGCGTCAGCTAATAGCCACCGCAAGAAGCCTGAAGAAGAAGAAGCAGCAGCTTCAGGCCGATCAAGACCTGCTCATCGACAGGTGGATTGATGTCCTGGCAGCCGAAGAATACGGCCTCACGCGCCCAGCCAAGAGTTACCCAAAGCGTAGACTACTACCTCAGTTTGATGAGGAGGCACTAAATCCCATACCTCCCTCACGCAATGTGGACCGACCACCACGCGGTCGAGATAGTGCGGCGAACCGACCACCCCGCGGTCGGGATAAAGCGGCAACTCAGGCTGAATAACAACCCACCCCACCACCTTGCAAAAACAAGGACAGAACAGCTCGGGACCTTACATACGACCTTCGGCAGGAGCTGGACAGCAGAGCAGAACACACCAGATCAATCTACGGATCGCGAGGACACTTCCCAACTCAGGATGATGGCTACCTATTCGGGCGTGACAAACCTAGTCACACGTAGGCCAATAGCCGCAGACGCACTCCATCGGAGGTGCGCTATGATGCGGCTCGATATAAAGGCGCCGCACACCCTCTCTGCTTCACAGACGAGGTGCTGCATCACGAATTCCTCGAGGGATTCAAGCCCGTCAATATTGAATCATACAACGGAACAAATGACCCCACACTATGGATTGAGGACTTTATTCTCCACATCCACATGGCCAGGGGAGACGACCTCCACGCCATCAAATACCTCCCACTAAAACTCAAACGGCCAGCTAGACACTGGCTGAATAGTCGGCCCGAGAATTCCATCAGCAGCTGGGAGGATCTGGAAGAAGCCTTTCTTGACAACTTCCAAGGTACATATGTCCGGCCACCCGGTGCCGATGATTTAAGCCACATAGTTCAACAACCTGGAGAATCAGCCAGAAAATTCTGGACTAGGTTCCTAACCAAAAAGAACCAGATCGTTGACTATCCGGATGCTGAAGCCCTAGCGGCGTTCAAACACAGCATCCGTGACGAACGGCTAGCACGCCACCTCGGCCAAGAGAAACCAAAGTCCATGGAAGTCCTTACGGCACTCATGACCTGCTTTTGCGCGGGAGAGGACAGCTGGCTGGCTCGTAGCAAAAACACAGCCAGTGAGACAGGCCCCTCCGAGGCCAAGAACAGCTCCGAAGAGATCCGGCACAACAGACACAAATGCCGAAGCAATGGCGACAACACTGATGACACCATAGTTCACGCCGGATTCAACGGCTCCAAATCTGGCCAGTGAAAGAAGCCCTATAAAAGGAATGGCGGAGGACCATCCAGCTTGGACCGCATACTCGATCGTCCTTGCAAAATACATGGCACCCCAGACAAACCGGCCAACCATACTACTAGGGATTGTCGGGTCCTTAAGCAAGCCAGCAAGGTAAATAGCGGAAACAAGAAAGGGGAATCGCAGAGCGAGGACGAAGACGAGGAACCTCGGCAGCCGAACAACGGCGGCAGAAGAAATTCCCTCCTCAAGTCAAAACGGTGAACATGATATACGCTACACACATCCCCAAAAGGGAGCACAAGTGCGCACTTTGGGACGTGTACGCGGTAGAGCTAGTCGCCCCAAAATTCAACCCATGGTGGTCATTCCCGATCACCTTCGATCATAGTGATCATCCAACTAGTATCCGTCATGGTGGTTCGGCCGATTTGTTACTGGACCCAATCATCGACGGATTTCACATGACAGGAGTCCTAATGGACGGTGGTAGCAGCCTCAACCTGCTCTATCAGGATACAGTACACAAAATGGGCATTAATCCCTCATGAATCAAGCCCATGATAACTACCTTTAAAGGAGTTATACCAGGCGTGGAAGCCTGCTGTGTGGGCTCGATCACGCTGGAGGTGGTCTTCGGTTCCCCAGATAACTTCCGAAGCGAAGAGCTAATCTTCGATATCGTCCCCTTCCGCAGCGGCTACCACTTACTGCTCGGACGAACCGCGTTCTCCAAATTCAACACGGTGCCACATTATGCTTATCTCAAGCTCAAGATGCCCGGTCTATGTGGTGTCATTACGGTAAATGGAAACACGGAATGTTCCCTCCGTACAGAGGAACATACTGCAGTAGAAGTACAGAGCGGCCTTCTAAAGCGGCACCATAATCCAGCCGCCGAACCCGTGGACATCGTCAAGAAGGTCCGGACTACACTACAAAAGGGCAGTTCGGTTCATCAAGAGCTGAATTAGTAAATTCGGCCTCCGTCCCAGCCCTGATGAGGAAGGAGGCACCCGTGCTGCGCGTACATAATTACGCACTCAAACCTCATGGGTACTGATGGAGGCATAACTCGCTCGCGATCCATAGTGCGGCTTGACTGACCCTGGGATTTGCACGCCTTTATTTTTTCTTTCTATTATCACGGGTCTTTTCTCTTTTCTAGGTCTATATGGTTGACCCGCTTACAGAACACACCAAGGAGGCAAGAAGCTCTGGCATACAAGGGAATCCCTAGGTGGTCTCTATTAAACGATTGCCAAACTTGTTTTACATACCCGCACGTAGCTCGGCCTTGGTTACGACATGTCGAATAGCTTTACTTGCTTATCACATTACTCGCACAAAGTACGCCTCGACGTACTAATTACATCACAATGATTGATAAATGGTGGCGTCAGCTTATTACTTAATTTTTCCTGTTTCCTCAACTTTGTGTATATTATATATTACACGCGTACACTATGGTACGTATTACTGCACCAGGGGCTTCATTACACCCCGTTCTATGGCAACAAAAGTCCGAACACTTTTTCTAATATAGTTCGGCACCCCGAACTTATAGCACTATATGCATCGGCCCCGAATCATGTCTTTGGTCAATAGTTGGGTTGCCTGGCTCCTGTGCTTACTACCCTACGCTTCGCTATATCATCTAGGGTAGTAAAGGGATAACTACTACGATTGTGTCCCGGATCTTCCATACGAGCACCTCAATAGAGAAAGCCGAAAACTGACTGTCATGATGCGGCGATAGCCGGTCAACTGTTCGAGAGGTTCCAAATCGTTAGAGATTTTTACCGCTTCATGCGAAGAGTCGGTCCCTCTGATTAGGCGTGTATAACGCCCCTCGTTCGGCCTTCCGAATACTAGGGGCTTCGCCAAGCTTTTTCAAATTGTCAAACTCCTATGGCTAAGTGAGGGCGGTAAAGGCCGCATAGTCTAATTGCCTTGTTCGTTGCACTAAACACCTCCTTTAAGGACCAGAATGTGGAGTAAAGAGTGTTTAGATTTATCCTGAACAACCCCGTACTATCTACGTGGGGGCAGAAGCCGATGACTAGTCAACTCTCAGATTTCATAAACGACCGCACAGGAGGTAAAATGTAAATCATAAGCATTATAATACATAACATCACTACTCCAAATTACAGGACAAGATAATACAAATGTTCTCATGGTAAAATGACATCCTTCGAACATTGTTCCGCCACAAGGCGGGACCCCTCCAGGACGCCATCAAAATAGAGCTTGGGTCGACGATGCTTTTCGCCCTCCCGCGGCCCCTCGGTCATCAGCTTCTTGGCATCCAGCTTTGCCCAATGCGTCTTGATGCGGGCAATGGCCATATGCGCACCTTCAATGCAGACCGACCGCTTCACGGTTTCGAGTCGCGGACAGGCATTTACAAGCCACTTAACAAGTCCGAAATAGCTGGTAGGTACAGGCTCGACAGGCCACAGCCGGACTATCAGGTCCTTCATGGCTAGCTCTGCCGACTTGTGCACCTCGACCAACTGCTTCAGCTGGTCGATGAATGGCAACGGATGTTCGGGTCCAAGATACTAAGACCAGAACAACTTCTCCGTAGAAATACCTTATTTTCCTCTGTAATACTCGGCAGCATCCGATATACTACGCGACAGATCCGCAAACGCCCCTGGAAAACCCAAATTCAGATAAGTACATGGAATGTTTCTTTTACATACTTGATTTGCATGGTGAAAGAATTACCCGTCGTAATCTCCTTGGCCGCCTGAATTTCCTGGAGGGTGTTCTGGGCTTTGGCTCGTGCATCCAGTGCGCTCCGGCGGGCCGTCACCAGCTCGGACTTGCGCCTTACAATCACGCTCCAAGGACTCAAATCTCTTGGTCGTTTCCTGGAGCTGTTGCTTGGCCTCGCCGACCTGGGCCTTGTGCTTCTCATTCACGGCATGCTCCTTGGCCGCCTCGGCCAGCGCCTTCTTGAGGGTTGCCACCTCGGTCGTGGCCCCAAATAAAGTTCACGGCAACTCAGTCTGGATGGACTTTTCATTTTTTTCTTAAAAGGTACCAGCAGATCAGCACATACCTTGGGTATCCTCTAGCTGCTTCTTTACGAGGACGAGCTCTTCCTCGGCCCGCTCCAGTTTCCGCTTCAGTCTGGAGACCTCTACAGCTTGAGCGGTGGCAGCCTGTAGCGACACCTGCTTATTCACAAAGACAACTTATGTTAGACTCCTGCGATTTTTTTCTCTTCGATCCTCTGTTCGACTTCTTCTTTCCGAACACCAAACAAAGCATCAGGGGCTACTGTCTATACTGTGATATTCTTCTTACAAATGCATTACTTAGCTCAAAGCATGATAGAAGGCTAGTGCAAGCTTCGGTCAGTCCGCTTTTCATGAACTGGACCTTCTCTATTACCGTGCCCATAAGGGCGCGGTGTGCATCCATAATAGAGGCACCTCGTAGCGCCTCCAGCAGGTTATCCGGTGCCTCTAGTTGGATAGAGGTCACTGGCGGAATAGGCACACTCCCTCCTCTCGGAGCATGCCGTTCGTTGGACTCTGGAGCCACATAGGTCTCCGGAATGGCACCCGGCTCAGGTCCGAAGGGAACCCGGCCCCCGTCGCCGGTCCTCACAGGGGCTTTCCCCCCATGCGTCCGACAATTGAGGAATCATCCTGGGGCATCGCCCCGATGATCTCCGGAAGCCCCCCCGGTCGGGGATGATCTTTTGCGACACCACCTCGTCATCCTTGGGAGAGACAGAATGAGCATGTGGCGGAGACATGCTAGCCATCTCCTTGGAGTCTAGCGATCCCTCGGACGAGGATCGAGGGGAGCCATCGCGCGCTGGACTACAATAACAAGGTTTATCAATATTCCAAACCGGGAAAGCTAGATGTTTTCGGATCCTGGTACTTACGAGGCGGCCTGAGGCTTGGTCCAACGAGGTCTCTCCGGACTGCTGTCCACATCCCACACGGAGTTATCCGCGTGGGAACCTCTAACCCTTTTAGGCGCTCCTGCCTCTGGATTTGTGGAGGCCGCTCTCTTCTTCCTCCCCACTTCAGGTGGGGAGTCTCTTTCTTCTTCCTCCTCGTCATCGTCGGCGGCGGACGAAGAGGAAGTCTCGTCTTTGGGCATCATGTCCGGAGCGCCTTTTCGGTGAAGGCCCTTCTTGGCCCCTTTGGCCGTCTTCTCCGGCACCTCATAAGGTGCTGGAAAAAGCATTTTCGTCAACAATGGGAATTCTTGGTCTTCGGGTAGCGGAGCCGGACTGTTAATCTCCTCTGCTATCTTGATCCAGGCCTGAAAACACGGGTAGGAAGGCTTAGGCCTTTTCTCAAAATATGCTAGTAAAGGGTATGCCTTGAAAACATTAGAAGAGCTTACCGGGTTAGCCTGGTGTTTTAAGCTAAGCCCGCGATCTTCGGTCATGGGCGGTGGCGTCTCGCTGGCCTTGAAGAGCACTTTCCAGATTTCTTTGTGCGTTGTGCCAAAGAGCTCTTGTAGCGTCTGGTGCTTTGCCAGATCATACTCCCAAAGATAGCGAGTCTGGCGTTGGCACGGAAGAACCCGACGAATGAGCATGACCTGGACCACATTGACGAGCTTGATCTTCCTACCCATCATATTCTGGACACACGTCTGGAGCCCAGTCAGTTCGTTCGAGGCACCCTAGGTTAGGCCCCTCTCTTGCCAGGAGGTGAGCCACATCGGGAATCCAGATCTAAATTCGGGGGCCGCCACCCAGTTGGCGTCGTGCGGCTCGGTGATATAGAACCACCCCGATTGCCACCCTTTCACCGTCTCCGCGAACGAGCCTTCGGGCCAGGTAACGTTGGGCATCTTGCCCACCATGGCGCCTACGCATTCTGCTTGTTGGCCACTCACCACCTTCGGCTTCACATTGAAGGTCTTCAAGCATAGGCTGAAATGAGGCGGGATGCGGAGGAAGGCCTCACACACGACAATGAATGTCGTGATGTTGAGGATGAAGTTGGGGGCTAGGTCATGGAAGTCTAGCCCGTAGTAAAACATCAGTCCATGAACGAAGGGGTGGAGAGGGAAACCCAGCCCGCGGATGAAATGTGTGAGGAAAACAATCCACTCATGGGGCTCTGGAGTAGGGACGATCTGTCCCTTATCCGGGAGTCGGTGAGCGATCTCCTTGGCTAGATATCCGGCCTGCCGGAGCGCCTTGATATCCTTCTTCTTGACGGAGGAGGCCATCCACTTACTCCCAGCTCCAGATCCGGACATTTTTGGAGTGTTTTCTCGGTTGAGGGAAAAGCTAGAAGCTTGGGCGCTGGAGCTCAGGGGCGGAAAGGCTGAGGAGGGGCTGAGGTGTGGTGAAGGTAGGGAATCCTTATCCCCTTATAAAGGCCGCGAATGTCAAGCGTCTCCCCACTCGCCTTGAACTTGCCTATTCCCAAGGGCCGTGCAAAACGGCACGGTTGGGTCATCCACACCCGTATTGATGAGAATCCCGTAATAAGAGGGCACGATCTCTGCTTTGACAAGACGTGCCAATGGCAACCGCGTCTCGAAACATGGAGCGGCAGACGAAAAATGGTCCAAAATTATGACCGGACAGGCGTGATGTCATATTATAAAAGTTGTCGGGCCTACAAAAGAGCTTGATGTCTACTACACAACCTTCTTCTTGTAGGCGTTGTTGGGCCTCCAAGTGCAGAGGTTTGTAGGACAGTAGGAAATTTCCCTCAAGTGGATGACTAAGGTTTATCAATACGTGGGAGGCGTAGGATGAAGATGGTCTCTCTCAAGCAACCCTGCAACCAAATAACAAAGAGTCTCTTGTGTCCCCAACACACCCAATACAATGGTAAATTGTATAGGTGCACTAGTTCGGCGAAGAGATGGTGATACAAGTGCAATATGGATGATAGATAAAGGTTTTTGTAATCTGAAAATATAAAAACAGCAAGGTAATTAATGATAAAAGTGAGCGTAAACGGTATTGCAATGCTAGGAAACAAGGCCTAGGGTTCATACTTTCACTAGTGCAAGTTCTCTCAACAATAATAACATAATTGGATCATATAACTATCCCTCAACATGCAAAAAAGAGTCACTCCAAAGTCACTAATAGCGGAGAACAAACGAAGAGATTATGGTAGGGTACGAAACCACCTCAAAGTTATCCTTTCTGATCGATCTATTCAAGAGTCCGTAGTAAAATAAGATGAAGCTATTCTTTCCGTTCAATCTATCATAGAGCTCATACTAGAATAACACCTTAAGACACAAATCAACCAAAACCCTAATGTCACCTAGATACTCCAATGTCACCTCAAGTATCCGTGGGTATGATTATACGATATGCATCACACAATCTCAGATTCATCTATTCAACCAACACAAAGAACTTCAAAGAGTGCCCCAAAGTTTCTACCGGAGAGTCAAGACGAAAATGTGTGCCAACCCCTATGCATAAGTTCACGAGGTCACGGAACTC
The DNA here is from genome assembly GCF_056163025.1 of Triticum urartu. Taxonomy (NCBI): domain Eukaryota; kingdom Viridiplantae; phylum Streptophyta; class Magnoliopsida; order Poales; family Poaceae; genus Triticum; species Triticum urartu. The sequence goes on along the minus strand of NC_141874.1, from coordinate 221,720,421 downwards.
GCAAGTTGATCACCAAAACATACATCAAGTGGATCACAAGATATCCCATTGTCACCACAGATAAGCACCTGCAATACATACATCAAGTGTTCTCAAATACTTAAAGACTCAATCCGATAAGATAACTTCAAAGGGAAAACTCAATCCATTACAAGAGAGTAGAGGGGGAGAAACATCATAAGTTCCAACTATAATAACAAAGCTCGTGATACATCAAGATCGTACCACCTCAAGAACACGAGAGAGAGAGATCAAACACATAGCTACTGGTACATACCCTCAGCCCCGAGGGAGAACTACTCCCTCCTTGTCATGGAGAGCACCGGGATGATGAAGATGGCCACCGGAGAAGGATTCCCCCTCCGGCAGGGTGCCGGAACGGGTCTAGATTGGTTTTCGGTGGCTACGGAGGCTTCTGGCGGCGGAACTCCCGATCTATTCTGCTTCCCGATGTTTCTTGGGTATATATATATATATAGAGGCGAAAAAAGTTGGTCAGGGGGGGCACGAGGCGGCCACGAGGCACGGGGCGCGCCCAGGGGGGTAGGGCGCGCCCCCACCCTCGTGGTGGCCTCGGGACTCTTCTGGCCCACCTCCGGTACTCCGTGGGCTTCTTTTGGTCCAAAAATGATCTCCGTGAAGTTTCAGGTCAATTGGACTCCATTTGATTTTCCTTTTCTGCTATACTGAAAAACAAGGAAAAAACAGAAACTGGCACTAGGCTCTAGGTTAATAGGTTAGTCCCAAAAATAGTATAGAAGTGTATAATAAAGCCCATAAACATCCAAAACAGATAATATAATAGCATGGAACAATAAAAAATTATAGATACGTTGGAGACGTATCAGCATCCCCAAGCTTAATTCCTGCTCGTTCTCGAGTAGGTAAATGATAAAAACAGAATTTTTGATGTGGAATGCTTCCTAACATATTTCTCAATGTAATTTTTCTTTATTGTGGCATGAATGTTCAGATCCGAAAGATTCAAGATAAAAGTTTATTGTTGACATAAAAATAGCAATACTTCCAGCATACTAACAAAGTAATCATGTCTTCTCAAAATAACATGGTCAAAGAAATTTATCCCTTCAAAATCATATAGTCTGGGTATGCTCTATCTTCACTACACAAAATATTTAAATCATGCACACCTCCGATGACAAGCCAAGCAATTGTTTCACACTTTTGATGTTCTCAAACTTTTTCAATCTTCACGCAATACATGAGCATGAGCCATGGACATAGCACTATAGGTGGAATGGAATGGTGGTTGTGGAGGAGACAAAAAGGAGAAGATAGTATCACATCAACTAGGCATATCAATGGGCTATGAAGATGCCCATAAATAGATATCAATGTGAGTGAGTAGGGATTGCCATGCAACGGATGCACTAGAGCTATAAGTATATGAAAGCTCAATAAAAGAAACTAAGTGGGTGTGCATCCAACTCGCTTGCTCATGAATACATAGGGCATTTTGAGGAAGCCCGTCATTGGAATATACAAGCCAAGTTTTATAATGAAAAATTCTCACTAGTATATGAATGTGACAACATAGGAGACTCTCTATCATGAAGATCATGGTGCTACTTTAAAGCACAAGTGTGGTAAAAGGATAGTAGCATTGTCCCTTCTCTCCTTTTCTCTCATTTTTTTTATTTTTTATTTTTTTTATTTGGGCCTTTTCTCTTTTTTATGGCCTCTTTTTTCTTTTTCTTTTTCTATTTTTCTTCCGAAGTCTCATCCCGACTTGTGGGGGAATCATGGTCTCCATCATCCTTACCTCACATGGGACAATGTTCTAATAATGATGACCTTCACACTTTTATTTACTTACAACTCAAGAATTACAACTCGATACTTAGAACAAAATATGACTCTACATGAATGCCTTCGGCGGTGTACCGGGATGTGCAATGAATCAAGAGTGACATGTATGAAAGAATTATGAAGGTGGCTTTGCCACAAATACGATGTCAACTACAGGATCATGCAAAGCAATATGACAATGATGGAGCGTGTCATAATAAATGGAACGGTGGAAAGTTGCATGGCAATATATCTCGGAATGGCTATGCAAATGCCATAATAGGTAGGTATGGTGGCTGTTTTGAGGAATGTATATAGTGGGTTTATGGTACCGGCAAAAGTTGCGCGGTACTAGAGAGGCTAGCAATGGTGGAAGGGTGAGAGTGCGTATAATCCATGGAATCAACATTAGTCATAAAGAACTCACATACTTATTGCAAAAATCTAGTAGTTATCGAAACAAAGTACTATGCGCATGCTCCTAGGGAGGTGGATTGGTAGGAAAAGACCATCGCTCGTCCCCGATCGCCACTCATAAGGAAGGCAATCAATAAATAAATCATGCTCCGACTTCATCACATAACGGTTCACCATACGTGCATGCTACGGGAATCACAAACTTCAACACAAGTATTTCTTAAATTCACAACTACTCAACTAGCAAGACTCTAATATCACCATCTCCATATCTCAAAACAATCATCAAGTATCAAAATTCTCTTAGTATTCAATGCACTTATATGAAAGTTTTTATAATGCCATGTTGTTCTAAAGGACTCTCAAAATAATAGAAGTGAAGCATGAGAGATCAATTATTTCTATAAAATAAAACCACTGCCGTGCTCTAAAAGATATAAGTTTGTTCGCACACGAACACGTCACCGTGTGCCTCCAACACCGAGGGTGATGCACCGCAGCTCACGTCGAAGGAGACCCGCCAGAAGCGCGGTACGCAAGACAATCCGGGGGGTGCTTTTGTAGACCCAAAACCTCACACGCCCGGTAGGGACCCCATCAGGGCACGAGGCGGCTATGGGCTGCCCTAGGTCAGCCTGACCGCCCCTAGGGCCTCGAGGTTCGTCGCCCTGCAATGAAGAAGAACGAACGAAGAACGAGAAAGAAAAAGAACAAGGGAGAGAGATAAAGGTAAAGGTAAAAGATGATAGATTGATTGTTCGATTGTGTGTTGTTCAATCAGCCGTCACCCCTTAGATATATAAGAGGCAGCTGGACTTCCCGTTCAAGGAAAAGGCTTGGATTCACGTCCAAAACCCTAGTCAATTGTGGATTGGTTTTATCCGAACTTTCCAAAACTGTTCAGTTTAAACTAGCTGCACCTCGCGGGCCTTTTTTGTGATGGTAAACCATCTCGGATGAAAACGAGCCCAAAAGAAATATTGACCGTTTCGACGAGACGAACAACTTTCATGCTGAAGGTTTTTCTATCAGAAGTCATCTTGAGGGTTAAATCGGTCGCGCAAAACAGGCTATTCCCTCGCGCTACCCATCAGACATGTGTCTGGTGGGGCGCGCCACATCTCGCCTCGTGACAAGGCTGCACTCCGATTGCTCTAACTTTTGCATACGAACTCGGACTTGAATAATTTTTATATCAAAATCGATCGTTTCGACGAGACGAAGACAACCCATGTAGATCATTTTTCCATTTGAGGTCGTCTTGGGGGCCTAATCGGCCAAACTGTACTCTGAATATAAGATCTTAGTATTTTGAGCATAGTTTCGGCCTTCGAGATGAAATCGAACGGTGATGACCCAAACTTCAATGATGTTCATATCAATAATACAGAACTCTTCCGCGTAGATCACTTCTCCATTTGAGGCCATCTTAAATAAGTTCTTGACCGTGCCAAAATCTGGTGTCAACACATGCCCCCCTGTTTTTCGGCAAAGCTTGTGTGCCGAAAAATAACTTGCACATAGCTTGCTCTAAGGACGATGTCAACACTACATCAGCCATTTTTCATATGCTTAGGATGATAATTTTATATTCTCAACTTCATTAATCCTACTATAAAGTTCCATAGGTATGCATGTCAAGAGCATCCATCAACCATATTGTCCACCCTTCTGCTAGGATCTTGCAGATAATCAACAATGAACTTTCTCGAATCCTTACTTTGTCTGCATAAAAGTTTCATTAGTGGCCGAGGTAGTGAGCTCCAATTCGCCCTTACCTATGTTGGCAAGAATAAGCATCGGCTATTGATAGATATGCAATACACCATGATGGACATGGTAGCCGGATGCTTGCTATGCCAACTCTCTTCAATTGACATGTCTAAATATATGAACAATTTTAACGCAACCCAAGGTAAATTTTGCATCTAGACATACCCCAAGATAAACTATAAGTGATTTGTCAAAAAATTGATTATCCTTGGATATTTGTTGTACTACTCATAACGAATCACCCAAAGCCTCAATATGTATAGCACCTATGGCAACCAAAAGCTCCAAACCGAATAAAAATTTATATTCAGCTTTGATTATTGTGAAAAAATATTTTCAGCGGCATGGTGCTTGTTTTGGTCTCCAATTGAACTAAGGACGGTGTTAGGATACTACACCGGCCATGCTTTGACATATTCCTAGGGCGATAGATAAATATCGGCCATTAACATGAGGTCCATGTAGAATTCACCCACCAAATTATGTATTGCCGAAATATACAAATAAAATAGGAATAAAATATTCCGGCCCCTTTGTATTAGCAACAATGTAACTAACCATACGTATAGTAATTTGGTAATACCCTCTCATCATATAGAAAATTATGTTGCATCCATGGATCAAAATAAATCCATGGAGGGTAATTGATCATACCTAGGGATGAATTTCATGACAAAGGCATCAACGGCATGGTTGAAGAAAATGGATGATGTGCTAACTGAAGATTTTGATGTTGTGATGCGCACCTTCGGCTTAATTGTTTGTTGCTTTCATTCTTTTCCTTCTTCACTTTTATTGTACTTGTTGCAATAGAAGCATGCACATCATTTTTGTCTTGATAGATCTTCTTGGGAACCCATGCCATGTTCTTCTTTCTTAGCTCTTGTGCACTAAGATTTTGGAATTTCTTCTTTTGCCAATATGATAAGCCAAGTGAGCATGTCGGCTGTGATTTTGTTTCAACCAATGGCAGCTCGTTTTGGGCCTTGTGCACCCTCAACCTCTTTTCTTCAGATTTGGCACTCTGATTTTTATCAATTGATTGCTTCACTTCTTTGCCTTTTGTAGCCAATGTCAACACTTTAATTGGCTCTTTGTTATTTGAGATCAAATCTGAAGTAGCACACTTACGACCATCTCTTTTCACGCGGTAAACTTGCTTTACCGCCTCTTTCTTCTTCCTTGAGCTCTGGACCGATTCGTTATGATTGAAACGGTCTTTAACATGTGATTGTTCAAATGTTGATCTTCTTGAAGCTGCATAATATTGGTGAGATGGTCTAAAATAAGATGGAGAATGTGCCCTTGTATCATACATGTCCCATGAGGAATATGGATCTATATGAGCATAGGGAGGCATCCATAAAATTGGCATTGGTGGCCCAAAACAAGGATATGAATATGTTGTATTAAAATTCTCACTTTGCCAATACCGATCCTCATATTTGCGCCTTGGGGATGATCTTGGTTTCTTTACATGATTTGGCCGATAAGCATTCTTCTCTTCAATCTTCTTTTGATATTTATCCAATAGTTCAGCGAAGGTGATTTTTGATCTCTTACACTTGCGCTTATTTCGGCCTTTGTTTTCTTTTGGTTTGCTTTCATCGATCATTGGATTTTCTTGCTGCCCCCCGGTCCTTGGCGTCCCCATTGTAGCTTCGATGGAAATCTCTCCCTTAAGATTATGTTCATTATGCTCTTCAACAACTTCTTTACTTGAAAGCTTGATCCCATCACCTGCAGTTTTTACCTTCTCTTTAAATGGATCGGCTTGAAGCAGCCAACGCAAAAACTTTTTGCCATCGGGACCAATCGGAATAGACTGGTCATCTCTTGGTATTTCAACAAACTTCAATCGTCCTTTTTCAATGGCCAATTTAACTATTTGACGAAACATGTTGCAATCCTCAAAATTATGCTTGGACGAATCATGCAACTTACAATACATTCGTCCTTGGATTGATGGCTTAACATGGTGATCAAGAATTGTAATGTAATTATTTTTCAGCAACAAATCAAATATTTGATCACACATGCTTGAATTGAAGGTATACTTCTTGTTTTCTAGCCGATCGTGTTGTGAGAACGGCTTTGGAGTTAAGCAAACGAATGGTTCAGATTTTGCATCACCCCATTCGGCTATGCATTGTGTTTTGCACTCTATCTCCGATGTCTTTGGATAAGAAACTATACTGGCATCAGTTTTCTCAGAAGATTTTAACCTTGGCTTTAAATTTCTGAAACGAAAATAGCTAGAACATACATGTCTCAATTGAGACCAAGTGTAAGCCAAGTAAGAAATAAGCAGAGCTACCCAATTAGATATGAGCTTTAGAGAAAGCAACGGGGAAAGCCTTGGCTGGAATAATTTTTTGCAATCGGTCTTTCTGAATGGTGCAATATGTTGACTTATATGCTTTGTGACAATCTGATTGCTAACAGATAAATTACCCTTCTTCATTGGTCTCTCAATATTTTTTATGAAGACTTTTCTAATATATGCATCAACAACTAAGTCATGACCAAATCTGAAAACAGGTAATTAATTGCTAGACATACCTCTTCAAATATGTTGGGAGAGCATGATGGTGGTGTGACTTGAAGAATATCTTGCTCCGCCTTCGGATAGCTCCCCAGCGCCTTATGATCATTTTTCTCTTAATTTCGTGCATCATTAGTTTGAAGAACTTCGTCCACCAAACTTTCTTCGGCCACTTGTTCTTGTTCTTGAAGCTCATCAATTTCTATGGCATGAAACTCATAGGGCAGGAATTAGGTTCCATTAACTTCAGAAAAATCAAGTATGGCTGTCTTGCTATACTTTCCATGCCCTTTCTCAACAATGTTTGCCTCTTTGGATTTGATGGATTCGGAATATATACAACTTGATTCGGCTTTTTCAACCAAAGAACTTTTAGTTTCCGAATCATCATTATTTTCACCGGTTATATCAATTGGCAAGGATTCTTTTCTTTGAGCTAATTGCCTATCAATTTTCTCTTGGCGAAGTACTTGCATCCTATCACGCAAAGCTTTAACTCCCCTCTCAATTTCAGTCTACTCTAGATTAGTTTGCCCCCCAATGCTTTTAGGATCTTTCGGCAATGAAGTGTTAGTGTTGCCGAAATTTTGCAATTGTGTAGGGGGTGTATAATATGCTGCGGTACTAGGTGGAGGTGTATGCACTGCTGTATAACCATATGCTCTCTCACCAATACTATCAATTGATGAAGTTTCATCTTCCTGCAAAACTCTAGCCTTTATTGCAGCATAATCAGGAAACAACCCCTTTTCATATTGTTCAAGGCAAAGAGCACTAATTCTCTTGTTTTGTGCCAAACTCTTTTTTAATGCAGCCACAACCGCTTCTGGAAGGGATTGCTCTGCAATACTTTCAGATTCTTGTGGCAATGATTTGTGAGTGTTGCCGAAATTCTTGAATTGCATAGAGTACGCATTATATGCTACAGTATTTGATGACCGCACATGTGTTCCTGTAAAAATTTCACTTATTCAGCTATGACCATGAAGATGCGGGGCCAAATTACGAACATCTACAGTTGCATACGGTGCTGAAAAATTACTAACATGAGGTATAGCATATGATGGTTGAGATTAAGTGGGCGAATAGCTAGTAGTAGCATGGCCAATTCTCCCATTCATCGGCAAGGTGGGATTCACATATTGCAAATTAGTTGCCGATGAATAAAAAGGTGAAACACTTTCTTGTATGCTATTGGAAATTTTAACATGAGGTGTTTCAAATTGATTAACCAAACCCATCATGTTGTTCGTCGGCATATGTATTTGTGGGGTTGCCGATGCATGAGAGTTTGGATACATATGTTGTACGTTGCTAAAATCATAAGAATTTGAAGTATGAAGATTGCTTTGCATCGGCCCTTGCGCATAATTAGATGCATGATTGATAAAACTAGGGCTAGCCGATACATTATGCTCATTAGGTGATCCAGCAACAACATATGGATTATTTGCATCTACAAAGGGGAATTGGGTATTCATATTACCTTTGTAGATTCCAGCAACTTGATGACGATCTCTTCGTAGCAATAATGGGCTGGAGACCGTTCAAAGCTTCTTCCCCAGCGGAGTCGCCAAAAAGTGTGTCCGCACATGAACATGTCACCGTGTACCTCCAACACCGAGGGTGATGCACCGCAGCTCGCACCGAAGGAGACCCGTCCGAAAGCACGGTACGCAATCAATTCGGCGGGCGCTTTTGCAAACCCGAAACCCCACACGCCTGGGAGAGACCCCGTCAGGGCACGCGGCGGCTATGGGCTGCCCTAGGTCGACTTGATCGCCCCTAGGGCCTCGAGGTTCGCCGCCCTGCTACAAGAAGAACAGACGAAGAACGAGGAAGAAGAAGAACTAGGGTAAAGGAGAAAAGATAAAAGATAAAAAGTGGTAGACCCCACACGCCCGGGAGAGACCCCGTCAGGGCGCGCGGCGGCTATGGGCTGCCCTAGGTCGGCCTGACCGCCCTCAGGGCCTCGAGGTTCGTCGCCCTGCAATGAAGAAGAACGAACAAAGAACGAGAAAGAAGAAGAACAAGGGAGAGAGATAAAGGTAAAGGTAAAAGATGATAGATTGATTGTTCGATTGTGTTTTGTTCAATCGGCCGTCAGCCCTTAGATATATAAGAGGCAGCTGGACTTCCCGTTCAAGGAAAAGGGTTGGATTCACGTCCAAAACCCTAGTCAAATTCGGATTGGTTTTATCCGAACTTTCCAAAACTGTTCGGTTTAAACTGGCTGCACCTTGCGGGTATTTTTTGTGGTGGTAAACCATCTCGGATGAAAGCGAGCCCAAAAGCAATCTTGACCATTTCGACGAGACGAACAACTTTCATGTTGAAGGTTTTTTGATCAGAGGTCATCTTGAGGGTTAAATCGGTCGCGCAAAACAGGCTATTCCCTCGCGCTACCCATTAGACATGTGTCTGGTGGGGCGCGCCACATCTCGCCTCGTGACAGGGCTGCACTCCGATTGCTCTAACTTTTGCATACGAACTCGTATTTGGACGATTTTTATATCAAAATCAATCGTTTCGACGAGAAGAAGACAACCCGTGTAGATCATTTTTCCATTTGAGGTCATCTTGGGGGCCTAATCGGCCAAACTGTACTCTGAATATAAGATCTTAGTATTTTGAGCATAGTTTCGGCCTTCGAGATGAAATCGGACGGTGATGACCCAAACTTGAATGATGTTCATATCAATAATATGGAACTCTTCCACGTAGATCACTTCTCCATTTGAGGCCATCTTAAATAAGTTCATGACCGTGCCAAAATCTGGTGTCAACAAAGTGAAGCACTAGAGCAAATGACAAACTACTCCGAAAAATATAAGTGAAGATCAATAAGTAGTCGAATAATTATGCAACTATGTGAAGAATCTCTAACATTTAATAATTTCAGATCTTGGTACTTTATTCAAACAGCAAGAAAAACAAAACAAAATAAAATGACGCTCCAAGAAAAACACATATCATGTGGCGAATAAAAATATAGCCCCAAGTAAAGTTACCGATGAACAAAGACGAAAGAGGGGATGCCATCCGGGGCATCCCCAAGCTTAGGCTCTTGGTTGTCCTTGAATATTACCTTGGGGTGCCTTGGGAATCCCCAAGCTTAGGCTCTCTCCACTCCTTATTCCATAGTCCATCGAATCTTTACCCAAAACTTGAAAACTTCACAACAGAAAACTTAATAGAAAACTCGTAAGCTCTGTTAGTATAAGAAAATAAACCACTGCTTAGGTACTGTTGAACTCATTCTAAATTCATATTGGTGTAATATCTACTCTGTTCCAACTTCTCTACGGTTCATACCCTCCGATACTACTCATAGATTCATCAAAATAAGCAAACAACACATAGAGAACATAATCTGTTAAAAACAGAACAGTTTGTAGTAACCTATAGGCTTCGAATACTTCTGTAACTCCGAATATCCTGAGAAATTAGGAAGTCCTAGGCAATTTGTTTATTAATCTACTGCAAGTGTAATTGGTATTTTATCACGCTCTGGTAAAAAATGAAAATTATTCTCGTGAGCGCATACTTTCTGTTTTTTTACAGCAAGATCAAATAACAATCACCCAAGAAGATCCTAAAGGCTTTACTTGGCCCAAATACTAATTAAAACATTAAAAGCACAATCATAACAGAGGATAGATGACTAATTTATTACTAAACAGGAACAAAAAGCAAGGAGAAAAAATAAAATTGGGTTGCCTCCCAACAAGTGCTATCGTTTAACGCCCCTAGCTAGGCATGATGCTTTCAATGATGCTCACATAAAAGATAAGAATTGTAACATAAAGAGAGCATCATGAAGAATATGACTAGCACATTTAAGTATAACCCACTTCCTATGCATAGAGATTTTTTGAGCAAACAACTTGTGGGAACAAGAATCAACTTGCATAGGAAAGCAAAACAAGCATAACTTCAAGATTTTAAGCACATAGAGAGGAAACTTGATATTATTGCAATTCCTACGAGCATATATTCCGCCTGCATAATAATTTTCAGTAGCATCGTGAATGAATTCAACAATATAACCATCACCTAAAGCATTCTTTTCATGATCTACAAGCATACAAATTTTATTACTCTCCACATAAGCAAAATTCTTCTCATTCGGAATAGTGGGAGTATCATAAGAAACTCGAATACTATAAATTATTTCCATAATAAAAAGAGTGATGTTCAGAAAAGGGCTAATCATAATCATGACAAGTTTTATAAATATAATCATCACTATTTTTTATAGCATAAGTATCATCACAATAATCATCATAGGTAGCAACTTTGTTCTCATCATAATTGATTGAAACCTCTTCCAAGATAGTGGAATCATTACTAAATAAAGTCATGATCTCTCTGGATCCACTTTCATAATTATCACAATAAGATTCAACATCCTCCAAAATAGTGGGATCATTACTTCCTAAAGTTGACACTCTTCCAAACCCACTTTCATCAATATAATCATCATAAGTAGGAGGCATGCTATCATCATTATAAATTTGCATATCGAAACTTGGGAGACTAAAAATATCATTTTCATTAAACGTAGCATCCCCAAGCTTGGGACAAACATTAATAGCACCAAATATATTCTCAAAAACATCATCTTCATCAAACATATCATCCCCAAGATTGGGCCTTTTCATATCATAAGCATAATCACTCTCATCATTAATAGTATGGAAGGCACCAATAGTACAACAATTATCATCATCACAATGAGTAATAGGAGCAACATCATTTCGGAGCGATCCCTTTCTACCTTTGCTTCTCCGTCTTTTCTTTTTCTTCTTCACATCATATGTGGGTTCAATCCTCTTTTTGAAGCTCCTTATTAATGAGATTGGTTGAATAGAAGGCTCCTCCTCGTTACCTGATTCATCATAAGAAATAATAGGAGAATATTGGGAAGTCTCTTCCCCTTCATTAGTATTCTCTTCGTCCACTATTTTTTTCTTTTCTTTATGTAATTGGCAATATAAGGATTTTCAATGCAATTCACCGCACAATACTTATAAATTTCCTCTAGATCAAAATCAAGAACTTTATCAAGGACAATTTCTGGAAGATCCTTAGTTACACGTTTCATTTCTTCATAACCCAATAGCAAACTAAGTTCATTATGATGTGTAAGGGAAATCAAGTCATCGCAATTTTTGGACACGATATGATCATGAAACAATTTGCATTGGTTATTGAAATGATCACGTTCATTGCAAAGTTCACAAGTAGGGATAAGAATGTTTAAATTTTTAGCACAAACATCTAGCCTTTCTTGCAACCATTTAGTTTCCAAATACTTATGCCTCGTACAAAATCTATTTTCCCTAATTGGTGTGTACTTGCCAGCTCTATGCACTCCAAAAAAGTCGACATGCTTATAAGAGACATTTCCATCATGACTAGTCCAATCATCATTAGTACTATGGATATTCAAAGAGTTCATACTAAAAACATTGCAATCATGCTCATCATTCAAAGATCTAGTGCCAAACATTTTATAGATTTCTTCTCCTAGCACTTGAGCACAATTTTCCTTTCCATCATTCTCACGAAAGATATTAAAAAGATGAAGCGTATGAGGCAAACTCAATTCCATTTTTTTGTAATTTTATTTTATAAACTAAACTAGTGATAAAACAAGAAACAAAAAGATTCGATTGCAAGATCTAAAGATATACCTTCAAGTGCTAACCTCCCCGGCAATGGCGCCACAAAAGAGCTTGATGTCTACTACACAACCTTCTTCTTGTAGACGTTGTTGGGCCTCCAAGTGCAGAGGTTTGTAGGACAGTAGCAAATTTCCCTCAAGTGGATGACTAAGGTTTATCAATACATGGGAGGCATAGGATGAAGATGGTATCTCTCAAGCAACCCTGCAACCAAATAACAAAGAGTCTCTTGTGTCCCCAACACACCCAATACAATGGTAAATTGTATAGGTGCACTAGTTCGGCGAAGAGATGGTGATACAAGTGCAATATGGATGATAGATAAAGGTTTTTGTAATCTGAAAATATAAAAACAGCAAGGTAACTAATGATAAAAGTGAGCGTAAACGGTATTGCAATGCTAGGAAACAAGGCCTAGGGTTCATACTTTCACTAGTGCGAGTTCTCTCAAAAATAATAACATAATTGGATCATATAACTATCCCTCAACATGCAACAAAGAGTCACTCCAAAGTCATTAATAGCGGAGAACAAACGAAGAGATTATGGTAGGGTACGAAACCACCTCAAAGTTATCCTTTCTAGTCGATCTATTCAAGAGTCCGTAGTAAAATAACATGAAGCTATTCTATCCGTTCAATCTATCATTGAGTTCGTACTAGAATAACACCTAAAGACACAAATCAACCAAAACCCTAATGTCACCTAGATAATCCAATGTCACCTCAAGTATCCGTGGGTATGATTATACGATATGCATCACACAATCTCAGATTCATCTATTCAACCAACATAAAGAACTTCAAACAGTGCCCCAAAGTTTCTACCTGAGAGTCAAGACAAAAACGTGTGCCAACCCCTATGCATAAGTTCACGAGGTCACGGAACTCGCAAGTTGATCATCAAAACATACATCAAGTGGATCACATGATATCCCATTGTCACCACAGATAAGCACATGCAAGACATACATCAAGTGTTTTCAAATCGTTAAAACTCAATTCGATAAGATAACTTCAAAGGGAAAACTCAATCCATTACAAGAGAGTAGAGGGGGAGAAACATCATAAGATCCAACTATAATAGCAAAGCTCGCGATACATCAAGATCGTGCCACCTCAAGAACACGAGAGAGAGAGAGATCAAACACATAGCTACTGGTACATACCCTCAGCCTCGAGGGAGAACTACTCCCTCCTCATCATGGAGAGCGCCGGGATGATGAAGATGGCCACCGGAGAGGGATTCCCCCCTCCGACAGGGTGCCGGAACGGGTCTAGATTGGTTTTCGGTGGCTACGGAGGCTTCTGACGGCGGAACTCTCGATATATTCTTCTTCCGACGTTTCTAGGGTATATTGATATATATGCGAAAGAAGTCGGTCAGGGGGGCACGAGGCAGGGGGCGCACCCAGGGGGTAGGGCGCGCCCCCACCCTCGTGGTGGCCTCGGGACTCGTCTGGCCCACCTCCGGTACTCCGTATGCTTCTTCTGGTCAAAAAATGATCTTCGTGAAGTTTCAGGTCAATTGGACTACATTTGATTTTCCTTTTCTGCGATACTTAAAAACAAGGAAAAAACAAAAACTGGCACTAGGCTCTAGTTTAATAGGTTAGTCCAAAAATAGTATAAAAGTGTATAATAAAGCCCATAAACATCCAAAACAGATAATATAATAGCATGGAACAATCAAAAATTATAGATATGTTGGAGACGTATCAGCGACCTACCAATGGTTTCGAGGGTTGTGTGTGTCTGTGTGAGCGGAGGTTGTGTTTGAGGAAATACTGCGACAACTGAAAATTTTACTAGGCGGGAGTAATAAGGCGGGGCTACTGAAAATTTGGATCAAGGGCGAGCAGATATTTTTGAGATTGCAAGGGATGTAGAGGCGGGAGTAAAATGTCGGGGCTACTAAAAATTTGAATCAAGGGACTAAAGCAGAGAGGGATGCAGAGGCCGGAGTTTTGGGGGAGCGAGCTAGTGTGCTTGACACGCCGGCTGTGGACTATAGCCGATGCACCTTCTCACGTAAGCCATAGGCGTACTATACACCAACGGTGCTCCAAGATATTTTGTACTACATCTCACACGGTTGGTGAGAATAAACTGTCTGGGATCTACTTGATTTGAATTACAAAATGGGGTCACAGTGGCAATGGACGGTGTTTGAATTGCTAGACCTTTTATCTGCAGTGAACATGCAACCCTATGTGTGTCATAAAAGAATTGGAATTATTCAAGGTTCGTTGGACATTTCATACATTAAACTAGTTTTCAAGCCATTTCAGGTGCACAATTCAAAATTAAACTACATGCACATGCTCTAGTGCATACAAATTGGTTGAAAAATCAAATATGTGTCCTTCAGTGCATGCTTAGGTCCCATGGAAGAAATGGGAATGAATTTTTCGGGGTTCATTTGGCCTTTTTTATACATTAACTGGGTTTTCTAAGCATTTTATGTGCATAATTAAAATTTTAACTACAAGCACATGCTCCAATGCACCAAAGTTGGTTGAAAAATCACATGTGTGTCCTTGGGTGAATTTCTAGGTCCAATGCAAGATATCAGAATGAAATATAAACACCATGGCACTGTTGACTACCGGCAAAACGTTGAGATGCCTGGTTTTTCAATTCTAGTAAATCCAAAACTTGTCTGAAATTCATGTAACTTGGCATGCTATCATGGAGCGTCATCAACATGCCGTGGTGAAAATTTTGTCCCATTTGGGGCAGGTTCAGGTATAAGCTTCTCACAACAAGCATGATGGTTTCGATAGGGAACATACCACCTTTGGTGACGGGACGATATCCGTTGCCTCTTATTGCTTCCAAAAAAATTCTAGTGTCAACATAGAACAACAGGAGTGTTCTGTTCAATCTTGGAATTTTCTGGGGTTCGTTTGGCCTTTTTTATACATTAACTGGGTTTTCTAGGCATTTTATGTGCATAATTCAAATTTGAACTATAAGAACATGCTCCAATGCACCAAAGTTGGTTGAAAATCACATGTGTGTCCTTGGGTGAATTTCTAGGTCCCATGCAAGAGATGGGAATGAAATTCAAACACCAGGGCTGTTGATTGCCGGCAAAACTTTGAGATGGCTGGTTTTTAAATTCTAGTAAATTCAAAACTCGTATGAAATTCATGAAACTTGGTATGCTATCATGGAGCGCCATCAACATGACGTGGTGAAAATTTTGTCCCATTTGGGGCAGGTTTGGGTATAAGCTTCTCACAAACCAGAACTTCTCACAACAAGCATGATGGTTTCGATAGGGAACGTACCACCTTTGGGGAAGGGACGATATCCGTTGCCTCTTATTGCTTTCAAAAAATATCTAGTGTCAACATAGAACAACATGAGTGTTGTGTTCAATCTTGGAATTTTCCGGGGTTCGTTTGGCCTTTTTATGCCTTAACTGGGTTTTCTAGGCATTTTATGTGCATAATTCATATTTGAACTACAAGCACATGCTCCAATGCAATAAGGTTGGTTGAAAAATCACATGTGTGCCCTTGGGTGAATTTCTAGGTCCCATGCAAGAGATGGGAATGAAATTTAAACACCAGGGCACTGTTGATTGCCGAAAAAATGTTGAGATGCCTGGTTTTTAAATTCTAGTAAATCCAAAACTCGTACGAAATTCATGAAACTTGGCATGCTATCATGGAGCGGCATCAAGATGCCATGGTGAAATTTTTGTCCCATTTGGGGCAGGTTCGGGTATAAGCTTCTCACAAATCAGAGCTTCTCACAACAAGCATGATGGTTTCAGTAGGGAACATACCACCTTTGAGGACGAAACGGTATCCATTGCCTCTTATTGCTTTCAAAAAATTTCTAATATCAACATAGAACAACAGGAGTGTTTTGTTCAATCTTGGAATTTTTCAGGGTTCGTTTGGCCTTTTTTATGCATTAACTGGGTTTTCTAGGCATTTTATGTGCATAATTCAAATTTGAACTACAAGCACATGCTCCAATGCACTAAAGTTGGTTGAAAAATCACATGTGTGTCCTTGGCTGAATTTCTAGGTCCCATGCAAGAGATGGGAATGAAATTCAAACACCAGGGCACTGTTGATTGCCGGCAAAACATTGAGATGCCTCATTTTTAAATTCTAGTAAATCCAAATCTCGTCTGAAATTCATGAAACTTGGCATGCTTTCATGGAGCGGCATCAACATGTCATGGTAAAAAAAATCCAGTTTGGGGCAGGTTTGGGTATATGCTTCTCACAAACCAGAGCTTCTCACAACAAGCATCATGGTTTCGGTAGGGAACGTCCCACCTTTGGGGACGAAACGATATCCACTGCCTCTTATTGCTTCCAAAACTTTTCTCGTGTCAACATAGAACAACAAGAGTGTTGTGTCAATTTTTGTAATTTTTCGGTGTTCTTTTGGACATTTTTATGTATTAAGCGAGTTTTCAATGCATTTATGTGCATAATTAAAATTTGAACTACATGCACATGCTCTAATGCATATAAATTGGTTGAAAAATCAAATCTGTGTCCTTGGGTGCATGCTTAGGTCCCATGCAAGAAATGGGAATGAATTTCAAACACCAGGGCATCGTTGATTGCCGACAAAACATTGAGATGCCTGGTTTTTTAATTCTAGTAAATCCAAAACTCGTCTGAAATTCATGAAACTTGGCATGCTATCATGGAATGGCACCCGACATGATGTGGTATTTTTCGTGTCCATTTTGAGAGAAGGCGCACTCGAATAATGACAGCCAACAAAGGCATTTTGAAAAAATAGCTGACACTTTAATATCTCAAACATTTGTATAATTCAAACTATGTGCGTTCTGTTAACCATTCACGTGACGTCACGTGTCTTGGTTTTAATGGCTATAGGAGGTGCTGTGCGGGCAGCTGCTTGACCTTGACTGAACGGGAGGCGTGCGAGCACAATCCTCTGTGGATGCTGACCTAGAGGCGTGCAAGCTGTCCTCCAATGCGCAGGCTCACCGAGAAGCGTGTGAGTTGTATGCTGCGCAGGCTCACCGGAAAGCGAGCCCTTTGACTTCCATGGCCGCCCGCCTTCATGTCCATTATTGGCGCCCGAGCCGTTGTTTAATACGGGCGGCCTTACTGTTCACCTCCCATTCCCCTCCCCCCTGCATACCTCCACCGCCATGGCGCAGAATGATCATCTGCCACTAGTCTTCAAGTTTGGTGGAGTCCACTCCGAGCCGGAGGAGATAGAAAATAAGGAGGAATGGGGCCTCATGGACATGGCCCAGAATGAACTGGCTGTCGCGGTTACTGCCCCCGCTCCCATCCCAGCTCCCATCCCCGCGCCCGTGCCAGTGACCATCCCCCTAGCATTGACGGGCTGGTCGCCGAGCACTATCGCAGAGCTGGAAGCCGCGGGCGTCGGCGAGGTCTCCGCGGACCCACGTGAGCTCGTGTACATGTCAGCGCCAGCGCCCGTGCCCGTGCCCGTGCGCGCCCCTCCACCAACCGCGGCGCCGGCCCCCGTGCGTTTGGCTTCACCCGCCGTGCCTAGGCACGCCCCTCCACCCATCATGGCGCCGGTCCCCATGCGTTTGGCTGCACCCGCCGCGCCCGGGCCCGTGCCCATGCGCCCCCCCCCTCAGCGGCATGGGACGCTGCCATCGACCGCTACCTCTCAGTAGTGCTAGTTTCCGTCCTCCCGTGCCCCGCCCGTCAATCGCGCGATGACATGATGTTTGATTTACAAGTGAAGAACATTTTGTGCTGCCTTGAAGACTTCAACAACGGCGTGCCAGAGGACGACAATGATGGCGCGACACGCCGCCTCCGCCGCCGCCGGAAATAGTTTTTTTGGGGCTTAATATTGTATCTCGAATTCTCGATCATATTAATATAAATTCGAAGTGTGACTGAATGAAAGATATGGTTTGAACGAACTTGTGTTTTTCTCTCTTAATGTACAGACTTATCAAATTATCTTCTATTAAAAAACATCAATAGTTTTTAAATATAAAATAGTGATCGCAAACATTTTAGTTAGAACACCCGTATGCAAACTGACAGCTTCCCCAGGAAGCCCAGGGAAAATGTGTTGAGCAGAATTTGTGCATCCCTTCAACGCAAACGGTTGTTTTGCATGACCCGTGTGCAACCACGTACAAACAATTGGGTAAGATTTGCATATCTGTCATTTTGGGTATGTTGCCATTTCTCAAACTGGAAAGATTGACATTTGTTTATCTAGTAACATTGCCATTTGTCAACCTTGTAACACTGCGATTTGTCAAAATATGAAGCTACAAATCACTAGCACTGTCGGTGTCAAAACCGGTGGATCTCGGGTAGGGGGTCCCGAACTATGCGTCTAAGGCGGATGGTAACAGGAGGCAGGGGACACGATGTTTTACCCAGGTTCGGGCCCTCTTGATAGAGGTAAAACCCTACGTCCTGCTTGATTGTTCTTGATAATATGAGTATTACAAGAGTAGATCTACCACGAGATCAGAGAGGCTAAACCCTAGAAGCTAGCCTATGGTATGATTGTATGTTGTCCTACGGACTAAAACCCTCCGGTTTATATAGACACCGGAGGGGGCTAGGGTTACACCAGGTCGGTTACAAAAGAGGAGATATACATATCTGTATTTCCTAGCTTGCCTTCCACGCCAAGTAAAGTCCCATCCGGACACGAGATGAAGTCTTCAACCTTGTATCTTCATGGTCCAACAGTCCGGCCAAAGGATATAGTCCGGCTGCCCGGAGACCCCCTAATCCAGGACTCCCTCAGTAGCCCCTGAACCAGGCTTCAATGACGATGAGTCCGGCGCGCAGAGTTGTCTTCGGCATTGCAAGGCGGGTTCCTCCTCCGAATACGCCATGGAGGAGTTTGAATGCAAGGATAGTGTCCGACCCTGTAAAATAAGTTCCACATACCACCGTAGAGAGAATAATACTTCCATAAATCCAATCTGCTGACATGTTTTGATAGTATGACATCACTTCATGGCCCGGTTATTATTCGAACCGCTTTTCTCAACCAGCTCCGCACACATCGCAAGGCGGTTTTCTCGATACGTCTTGTGAAAGCAGAGATCGTGTTCCCCTTATCACGGGATTCTCATCAATACGGATGTGGGTAACCCAACCGCGCCATCAATTACGGCACTTGGGGAATAAGTGGTTTTGCCAAGCAAGTGGGGAGACTCATCGCCTCCTCCGCCCTTATAAAAGGGACAAAGATCTACTTTTTTCACCCACGCCTTCTTCCTTCTCGCTTTCCCATTCCCACACACTCGAGCTCTAGCGCCCAAGAACCCGTCCTTCTACTCAAACCACTCCAAGCATGTCTGGAGCAGGAGGCAAGTGGATGGCTTCCTCCGTCATAGAGGAAAACATCAAAAAGTGATGGGAGGCCGGATACCTACATGTGAATATCGCGCACTAGCCGCCAAATGCGGGGCAGATCGTCCCAACGCCCGAACCCCATGAGAGGGTAGTTTTTCTTTCCCATTTTGTCTGCGGACTGGGATTTCCTCTCCACCCGTTTGTCCGCGGGCTCATGTTCTACTATGGGCTGGATTTTCATGATCTAGCCCCCAACTTCATCCTCAACATCTCGGCGTTTATCGTCATGTGCGAGGCCTTCCTCCGCATTAGGCCCCACTTCGGCATATGGCTGAAAACCTTCAATGTCAAACCAAAGGTGGTGAGCGGCCAGCAAGCAGAGTGCGGAGGCGCCATGGTGGGAAAGATGCCTAATGTCACCTAGCTCGAGGGCACCTATGTGGATACCATAAAGGGGTGGCAATCGGCGTGGTTCTACATCATCGAGCCACGCGACTCCAACTGCGTGGAGGCCCCCAAATTCCGATCCGGAATCCCCACGTGGCTCACCTCCTGGAAATAGAAGGGCTTGTCCTGGGGCTCTCGGCAGAGTTGACCGGACTCCAGACCTGCATCCAGAACATGACGAGCAAGAAAATCAACCTCGTTAACGTGGTCCAGGTTATGCTCTTCCGCTGGATCCTTCCGTGTCAACGGCGGGCATTTGTTTTGTGGGAGTTCGACTCGGCTAAGCACTAGACGCTGCGAGAGCTCTATGACACGACGCACGAGGACGTCTGGAGGGTGCTGTTCAAGAGCGCCGAGATCCCTCCCCCTCAACGAGGACCGTGATACGTCTCCAATGTATCTATAATTTTTGATTGCTCCATGCTATATTATCTATTGTTCTGGACTATATTGGGCTTTATTTTCCACTTTTATTTTATTTTTGGGCTAACCTATTAACCGGAGGCCCGGTGTAACATCCCAAATTTTCAATTTGGAATGTTATACATTAGATCATCATGCATATCATATTGTACTTGCTTTGGGTTTTGATCCTAGAAAATTCTAAGCAACTCAAGGACCCATGAAGAGAGTTGGGGATTTCGTTATTTTCATATTTGAGTTTTTTTCTCAAATTTTGAGAATAGGATCATTTGATTTTATTTATTTTATCATCAATTATTTCTATTACAAAAATATGAGAGAGGGAATAAAATGACTTTCCCAAAAATATAGAAATATTGAGGATTTAATAAAAAAATCAAATAGTTTTATTTCGGAGTTTTTTTGTTGTTTTTATTTGAATTAGGAAAAATGCGCGTTTTTCAAAATTGCATTTAGGGCCCAAATAAATGTTCACTTTGTCGGGCTTGATTTTAGAAGCCCGGGAAAATTTATTTCGGGATTTTTGGAGTCCGTTTAGTATTTCTTTTTATTTTTCTTCCAAGCGAAAAAAAAGCGGAACCGACTACGGCCCGTAACCGGCCAGAACTCTGCCGGCCGAGGGGCTTTATAAGCCGCGCCTCGGGCCCGAGCCAGTCCACCAGCAGCCGCCGCCCGAACCCTAACCCTAGCCGCCAGCCGCCGCCGCCGCCCCGCTGCTGATCCGCCGGAGCCACGCGTCGCCCGAGGTTCGCCGCACCTCGAAATCCGTGCCATTTTTTTTAAATTCCGTTCATCGTTTTTCTTTTTCGTCGGATTATTCCGCGGTTATTTTCTGATCGCGATTTCTGATCTGATTTTCATTTTAGTTTTTCTTTTCGCTCGTTTATCGGAATCAGGCAATTCAAGCGCCTGGAGTTTCGTCTCGAAACCCTCTATCCGAATAATCAACTTAAACAAGTTTTTGCTACTATAAAATTTGACTTAGGTTCAGATTACTAGAACGAAGTTGTTTTCTTTCGCTGTTTGACTTTCTTTGCTTCGTTCGATTTGATTCTTTTTGCCAACCGGAGTTCTTAAGTTGAACCTTCTGGTTAGATCTCTTATTTGAGTTTTACCTGTGCATTAGATGAGTACTTATTGTATGCTTGTTTGTTTGCCTACGATAGAGTACCCAGAGTGCGCCGCCTGTTACTTCGAATCATTAGGTTTCGCGGATCACCAGCAAGGCAAGTAACACTTTGATCATACCTTTTCTACAACCCAGTTTTTTTGCATTAGATCAATCTTCACACATTGCATGATTAGGATCTAATTAAACTGTGGGATGGGAAGTAGATGAGGTAGTACCTATTACCTGTTTATTATCAAACCTTTGGGAGTTACTTCTACGTTTGCTTATTATGCCATGCTATGCTAGTAGACGTGGATTGGGTGAGTGAAATCCATGATAGATGTGAGATTGATAATTAATGGTTTATCTAAGGTGGCAACTTAAACACACATCTGGGTGGATTGAGGCACCTGGGTATTCCAGGACATGCCTGTTTTCTTTTGGACCGCCACCCAGGCTCAAAGGGATCATGAGATTTTTCAAACTAGAAACTTCCGTGTGCAGCCACAAGCCATTATGGGCTCTGGCATAGTTGATTAAGTCGTGCAAACTCTTACAGGGTAGACTAGCAGATGTAGGGGAAAGTAGGTGTACCGGTCTATCCATCGTAAGGTGCTAGCGCTTCTGAAAGACTGTGTCTCGGTCATCCGTTTCTCAAACACCATGTAGTGCGAGAAATCCAACAGAGGCGATCTTGTCTTGTGGGGAAAAGTGCGCAAACCTCTGCAGAGTGTAACAAACTAATCATGATTAGCCGTGTCCCCGGTTATGGACATCTTGAGTATCTAGTATCTGGATTATCATGTGAATCTCAACATGTTACTCTAAAATTAATGTTGTTGGGTTAATGATGATGCTTAATTGGGATTGAGAATGCTGTCAACCATTCTCAATGTTTAACAACCACCATGATAGTAATTAAATTTATTCCTTTTGAAGTAGGGAAAAATTGGATTTATGCAAAACTGTAACCATAGAGCTTTCCACCAGCCAAATATGCATATAGTATAGCTGTTGCATTCCATTACACTCTATGTGTTACCTTGCCAGCATATTCCATGTGCTGACCCGTTTTCGGGCTGCAACGTTAATGTTGCAGACTTTTCAGACGACGATTAAGGAGTTTTTAGGTCGTGGTTCTATACTCAATGATGCCATTGGAGTTGATGGACTCACTTATCTTCCAAGCCTTCCGCTGTTATCGTAATTAGATGGCCTTAAGCCATATTTATTGTAATAAGTTCACTTTTGAGACACTCGATGTAATAAGTGTGTGATTGCTACTCTGCTATAAATCCTCCGAGTACTGTGTGGTGTCAGCATTACTGATCCAGGGATGACACCGAAGCACAGAGATCGGACTGTTTGAGGTCTGGTCGCTACACCCAGCCCAGACTTGCTGTTTTTTGCCTATTTCAGTGTTTCGAAGAAATGGAATATCAAACGGAGTCCAAACGGAATAAAATCTTCGGGAACGTGATTTTCTCACCGAACGTGATCCAGGAGACTTGGACCCTGCTCCAAGGAACAAAAGAGGCGGTCGTGAGGGTGGGGGGCGCCCCCCCCTAGGGCGCACCCCCCTGCCTCGTGGGCCCCTCGTTGCTCCTCTGGCGTACTTCTTCCTCCTATATATACACACATACCCCCAAACGATCAGAACAGGAGCCAAAAACCTAATTCCACCGCCACAACTTTCTATATCCACGAGATCTCATCTTGGGGCCTGTTCCGGAGCTCCGGCGGAAGAGGGCCGTCATCACGGAGGGCTTCTACATCATCCTAGCCCCTTCGATGAAGTGTGAGTAGTTTACCTCAGACCTTCGGTCCCATAGTTAGTAGCTAGATGGCTTCTTCTCTCTCTTTGAATCTCAATACAAAGTTCTCCCCCTCTCTTGTGGAGATCTATTCGATGTAATCTTATTTTTGCAGTGTGTTTGTTGAGACCGATGAATTGTGGGTTTATGATCAAGTCTATCTATGAATAATATTTGAATCTTCTCTGAATTCTTTTATGTATGATTGGTTATCTTTGCAAGTATCTTCAAATTATCCGTTTGGTTTGGCCAACTAGATTGGTAGTTCTTGCCATGGGAGAAGTGCTTAGCTTTGGGTTTGATCTTGCGGTGTCCTTACCCAGTGACAGAAGGGGCAGCAAGGGACGTATTGTATCGTTGCCATCGAGGATAACAAGATGGGGTTTATTTCATATTGCATGAATCTATCTCTCTACATCATGTCATCTTGCTTAAGGCGTTATTCTGTTTTTAACTTAATACTCTAGATGCATGCTGGATAGCGGTCGATGAGTGGAGTAATAGTAGTAGATGCATAATTGTTTCGATCTACTTGTCACGGACGTGATGCCTATATACATGATCATGCCTAGATATTCTCATAACTATGCTCAATTCTGTCAATTGCTCAACAGTAATTTGTTGACCCACCGTAGAATTCTTATGCTCTTGAGAGAAGCCACTAGTGAAACCTATGGCCCCCGGGTCTATTCTCATCATATCAATATCCATCACTTTAATCTTGCTTTGATTTTTACTTTTCTTTTACTTTTACTTTGCATCTTTATACCCAAAATACCAAAATATTATATCTATCAGATCTCACTTTCGTAAGTGACCGTGAAGGGATTGACAACCCCTAATCGCGTTGGTTGCGATTAGCTATCACTTTGTGCAGGTACGAGGGACTTGAGCGTGGCCTCCTACAGGATTGATACCTTGGTTCTCAAAAACTGAGGGAAATACTTACGCTACTCTGCTGCATCATCCCTTCCTCTTCGGGGAAAACCAACGCAAGCTCAAGATGTAGCAAGAAGGATTTCTGGAGCCGTTGCCGAGGAGTCTACGCAAAAAGTCAACATACCAAGTACCCATCACAATCCCTATCTCTCGCATTACATTATTTGCCATTTGCCTCTCGTTTTCCTCTCCCCCCAATTCACCCTTTCCGTTTTATTCGCCCTCTCTCTCCCTATCCTCCCTCTCTATTTGCCTCTTTTTGCCCGCTTGCCTTTTTGTTTGCTCGTGTGTTAGATTGCTTGTTTGTCGCGATGGCTCAAGATACTACCAAATTGTGTGACTTCACCAATACAAATAATAATGATTTCCTTAGCACTCCGATTGCTCCTCTTACCGATGCTGAATCTTGTGAAATTAATACTGCTTTGTTGAATCTTGTTATGAAAGATCAATTCGCCGGCCTTCCTAGTGAAGATGCCGCTACTCATCTGAATAGCTTCGTTGATTTATGTGATATGCAAAAGAAAAAAGATGTCAATAATGATGTCGTTAAATTGAAGCTATTTCCTTTTTCGCTTAGAGATCGTGCTAAATCTTGGTTTTCGTCTTTGCCTAAGAATAGTATTGATTCATGGAACAAGTGCAAAGATGCTTTTATCTCTAAGTATTTTCCTCTCACTAAGATCATCTCTCTTAGAAACGATATTATGAACTTTAAACAACTTGATCATGAACATGTTGCACAAGCTTGGGAGAGAATGAAATTAATGATACGTAATTGGCCTACTCATGGTTTGAATTTGTGGTTGATCATACAAATTTTTTATGCCGTATTGAATTTTGCTTCTAGAAATCTTTTAGATTCGGGCACGGGAGGCACTTTTATGGAAATCATCTTAGGAGATGCTACTAAACTCCTAGATAGTATTATGGTTAATTATTCTCAATGGCATATTGAAAGATCTTCTAATAAAAAAGTGCATGCGATAGAAGAAATTATTGTGTTGAGTGGAAAGATGGATGAACTTATGAAATTATTTGCTATTAAGAGTGTTTCTTCTGATCCTAATGATATGCCTTTGTCTACATTGATTGAGAATAACAATGAATCTATGGATGTGAATTTTGTTGGTAGGAATAATTTTGGTAACAACGCTTATAGAGGGAATTTTAATCCTAGGCCATATCCTAGTAATCCTTCTAATAATTATGGTAATTCCTACAACAACTCTTATGGAAATTATAATAAGATGCCCACTGAATTTGAGAATAGTGTTAAAGAGTTTATGAATTCACAAAAGAATTTTAATGCTTTGCTTGAGGAGAAATTGCCTAAAGTTGATGATTTGGCTAGGAACGTTGATAGAATTTCTCTTGAGGTTGATTCTTTAAAGCTTAGATCTATTCCTCCTAAGCATGATATCAATGAGTCTCTCAAAGCCATGAGAATTTCCATTGATGAGTGCAAGGAAAGAACCGCTAGGATGCGTGCTTCCAAAGATGCCTTTATTAAAGCGTGTTCTTCCAATACCTATGAAAATCAAGATGAAGATCTAAAAGTTATTGATGTGTCACCTATTAAATCTTTATTTTGCAATATGAATCTTGATGAAACTGAATATGATCTTCCTTTACCTAGAAGGCGTTCTAAAAACTCGGAGTATTTAGATCTTAATGATGAAATTGATGAAAGTGGGATTGAAAGAAATAAAAATCTAGATGTTGCTAAACCCACTATATTGGATTTCAAGGAATTTAATTACAAAAGTTTCTCTTTAATTGATTGTATTTCCTTGTTGCAATCCATGCTAAATTCTCCACAGGCTTATAGTCAAAATAAAGCCTTCACTGAACATATTGTTGATGCCTTAATGCAATCTTATGAAGAAAAACTTGAGTTGAAAGTTTCTATCCCTAGAAAACTCTATGATGAGTGGGAATCAACTACTAAAATTAAAATTAAAAATCATGAGTTTTATGCTTTGTGTGATTTGGGTGCTAGTGTCTCTACTATTCCCAAGACTTTGTGTGATTTGCTAGATTTCCGTCATTTTGATGATTGCTCTCTAAACTTGCATCTTGCGGATTCCACTATTAAGAAACCTATGGGAAGGATTAATGATGTTCTTATTGTTTCAAACAGGAATTATGTGCCCGTAGATTTCATTTTTCTTGATATAGATTGCAATCCTTCTTGCCCTATTATTCTTGGTACACCTTTCCTTAGAACGGTTGGTGCGATTATTGATATGAAGGAAGGGAATATTAGATTTAAATTTCCATTAAAAAAGGGCATGGAACACTTTCTAAGAAAGAAAATAAAATTACCATATGAAACTATCATGAGAGCCACTTATGGATTGCCTACCAAAGATGGCAATACCTAGATCTATCCTCGCTTTTATGCCTAGCTAGGGGCGTTAAACGATAGCGCTTGTTGGGAGGCAACCCAATTTTATTTTTATTCCTTGCTTTTTGCTCCTGCTTAGTAATAAATAAATTATTTAGCCTCTGTTTTGGTTGTGTTTTTTGTGTTTAATTAGTGTTTGTGCCAAGTAGAACCGTTGGGAAGACTTGGGGAATGTCTTGTTGAACTTGCTGTAAAAAACAGAAACTTTAGTGCTCACGAGAACTGCTGTCATTTTTATTTGAAGAGTGATATTTAGTTAATTATTTTTTCATATGATTAATAGATAAATTCCTCACGTCCAGCAATTTATTTTAGAATTTTTCGGATTCCAGATCTTGCACTAGCTACAGATTACTACAGACTGTTCTGTTTTTGATAGATTCTGTTTTTCGTGTGTTGTTTGCTTATTTTGATGAATCTATGGCTAGTAAAATAGTTTATAATGTTGGGGAACGTTGCAGAAAATAAAATTTTCCTACTCGTTTCACCAAGATCATCTAGGAGTTCATCTAGCAACGAGTCATCGGATGCATCTACATACCTTTGTAGATGGCGCACGGAAGCGTTCAAAAGAACGGTGATGATGTAGTCGTACTCGACGTGATCCCAATCACCGATGACCAGCGCCGAACGGACGGCACCTCCGCGTTAAACACACGTACGGGACGGGAGACGTCTCCTCCTTCTTGATCCAGCAAGGGGGGAGGAGAGGTTGATGAAGATCCAGCAGCACAACGGCGTGGTGGTGGAAGCAGGGCATCACAGAAGCAGGGCTTCGCCAAGACTACGAGGGAGAGACGTAACAGGGGAAGATGGAGGTGCCAGGGGCTGGTGTGAAATCCCTCCTCTCCCCCCCACTATATATAGGGGTGCCATGGGGGGGAGCCGGCCCTAGTAGATGAGATCTACTAGGGGGGCGGCGGCCAAGGGGAGGTTTGCCTCCCCCCCAAGGCACCTAGGGGTGCCTTCCACCACATGGACTCTTCCATGGTGGAAACCCTAGGCGCATGGGCCTATAGGGGCTGGCTCCCCAGCCCACTATGGGCTGGGTTCCCTCCTATTTCAGCCCATGGGGCCCTCCGGGATAGGTGGCCCCACCCGGTGGACCCCCGGGACCCTTCCGATGGTCCCAGTACAATACCGATAACCCCGAAACTTGTCCCGATGCCCGAAACAGCACTTCCTATATATAATTCTTTACCTCCGGACTATTCCGGAACTCCTCGTGACGTCCGGGATCTCATCCGGGACTCCGAACAACATTCGGGTTACTGCATATACATATCTTCACAACCCTAGCATCACCGAACCTTAAGTGTGTAGACCCTACGGGTTCGGGAGACAAGCAGACATGACCGAGACGACTCTCTAGTCAATAACCAACAGCGGGATCTGGATACCCATGTTGGCTCCCACATGCTCCACGATGATCTCATCGGATGAACCACGATGTCGAGGATTCAATCAACCCCGTACGCAATTCCCTTTGTCAATCGATATGTTACTTTCCCGAGATTTGATCGTCGGTATCCCAATACCTCGTTCAATCTCGTTACCGACAAGTCACTTTACTCGTACCGTAATGCATGATCCCGTGACCAGACACTTGGTCACTTTGAGCTCATTATGATGATGCATTACCGAGTGGGCCCGGTGATACCTCTCCATCATACGGAGTGACAAATCCCAGTCTTGATCCATGTCAACCCAACAGACACTTTGGGAGATACCCGTAGTCTACCTTTATAGTCACCCAGTTACGTTGTGACGTTTGGTATACCCAAAGCACTCCTACGGTATTCGGGAGTTACACGATCTCATGGTCTAAGGAAAAGATACTTTGACATTGGAAAACTCTAGCAAACGAACTATACGATCTTGTGCTATGTTTAGGATTGGGTCTTGTCCATCACATCATTCTCCTAATGATGTGATCTCGTTATCAATGACATCCAATGTCCATAGTCAGGAAACCATGACTATCTGTTGATCAACGAGCTAGTCAACTAGAGGCTTACTAGGGACATGTTGGTGTCTGTTATTCACACATGTATTACGATTTCCGGATAACACAATTATAGCATGAATAAAGACAATTATCATGAACAAGGAAATATAATAATAATGCTTTTATTATTGCCTCTAGGGCATATTTCCAACAGTCTCCCACTTGCACTAGAGTCAATAATCTAGTTACATTGTGATGAATCGAACACCCATGGAATTCTGGTGTTGATCATGTTTTGCTCTAGGGAGAGGTTTAGTCAACGGATCTGCTACATTCAGGTCCGTGTGCACTTTACAAATTTCTATGTCTCCATCTTGAACATTTTCACGAATGGAGTTGAAGCGACGCTTGATGTGCCTTGTCTTCTTGTGAAACCTGGGCTCCTTGGCAAGAGCAATAGCTCCAGTGTTGTCACAGAAGAGCTTGATCGGCCCCCACGCATTGGGTATGACTCCTAGGTCGGTGATGAACTCCTTCACCCATATTGCTTCATGTGCTGCCTCCGAGGCTGCCATGTATTCCGCTTCACATGTAGATCCCGCCACGACGCTTTGCTTGCAACTGCACCAGCTTACTGCCCCACCATTCAAAATATACACGTATCCGGTTTGTGACTTAGAGTCATCCAGATCTGTGTCGAAGCTAGCATCGACGTAACCCTTTACGACGAGCTCTTCGTCACCTCCATAAACAAGAAACATTTCCTTAGTCCTTTTCAGGTACTTCAGGATATTCTTGACCGCTGTCCAGTGTTCCTTGCCGGGATTACTTTGGTACCTTCCTACCAAACTTACGGCAAGGTTTACATCAGGTCTGGTACACAGCATAGCATACATAATAGAACCTATGGCTGAGGCATAGGGGATGACACTCATCTCTTCTATTTCTTCTGCCGTGGTCGGACATTGAGCTGAGCTCAATTTCATACCTTGCAACATAGGCAAGAACCCCTTCTTAGACTGATCCATATTGAACTTCTTCAATATCTTATCAAGGTATGTGTTTTGTGAAAGACCTATGAGGCGTCTCGATCTATCTCTATAAATTTTGATGCCTAATATATAAGCAGCTTCTCCAAGGTCCTTCATCGAAAAACTTTTATTCAAGTAGGCCTTGATGCTATCCAAGAGTTCTATATCATTTCCCATCAAAAGTATGTCATCTACATATAATATGAGAAATGCTACAGAGCTCCCACTCACTTTCTTGTAAACGCAGGCTTCTCCATAAGTCTGCGTGAACCCAAACGCTTTGATCATCTCATCAAAGCGAATGTTCCAACTCCGAGATGCTTGCACCAGCCCATAAATCGAGCGTTGGAGCTTGCACACCTTTTCAGCATTCTTAGGATCGACAAAACCTTCCGGCTGCATCATATACAATTCTTCCTTAAGGAAACCATTAAGGAATGCCGTTTTGACGTCCATTTTCCATATCTCATAATCATAGAATGCGGCAATCGCTAACATGATTCGGACGGACTTCAGCTTCGCTACCGGTGAGAAAGTCTCATCGTAGTCAACCCCTTGAACTTGTCGATAACCCTTAGCGACAAGCCGAGCTTTATAGATGGTCACATTACCATCCGCGTCTGTCTTCTTCTTAAAGATCCATTTATTTTCTATGGCTCGCCGTTCAACGGGCAAGTCAGTCAAAGTCCATACTTCGTTTTCATACATGGATCCTATCTCGGATTTCATGGCTTCCAGCCATTTTTCGGAATCCGGGCCCGCCATCGCTTCTTCATAGTTCGAAGGTTCACCGTTGTCTAACAATATGATTTCCATGACAGGGTTGCCATACCACACTGGTGCGGAACATGTCCTTGTGGACCTTCGAATATCAGTAGGAGCTTGATCAGAAGTATCTTGATCATTATCATTAACTTCCTCTCTAGTCGATGCAGGCACCTCAGGAACATTTTCTTGAGTTGCGCCATTTACCGGTTCAAGAGGTAATACTTCATCAAGCTCTACTTTCCTCCCACTTACTTCTTTCGAGAGAAACTCTTTCTCTAGAAAGGACCCATTCTTGGCAACAAAGATCTTGCCTTCGGATCTGAGGTAGAAGGTGTACCCAATAGTTTCTTTTGGGTATCCTATGAAGACGCATTTTTCCGACTTGGGTTCGAGCTTTTCAGGTTGAAGTTTCTTGACATAAACATCGCATCCCCAAACTTTTAGAAACGACAGCTTAGGTTTCTTCCCAAACCATAATTCATACGGTGTCGTCTCAACGGATTTCGACGGAGCCCTATTTAAAGTGAATGCGGCAGTCTCTAAAGCATAGCCCCAAAAAGATAGCGGTAAATCGGTAAGAGACATCATAGATCGCACCATATCTAATAGAGTGCGATTACGACGTTCGGACACACCATTACGCTGAGGTGTTCCAGGCGGCGTGAGTTGTGAAACTATTCCACTTTTTCTTAAGTGTGTGCCAAACTCGTGACTCAAGTATTCTCCTCCACGATCTGATCGTAGAAACTTGATTTTCCTGTCACGTTGATTTTCAACCTCACTCTGAAATTCCTTGAACTTTTCAAAGGTTTCAGACTTGTGTTTCATTAAGTAGATATACCCATACCTACTTAAATCATCAGTGAGGGTGAGAACATAACGATAGCCACCGCGAGCCTCAACACTCATTGGACCGCACACATCAGTATGTATGATTTCCAATAAGTCGGTTGCTCGCTCCATTGTTCCTGAGAACGGAGTCTTGGTCATTTTACCCATAAGGCATGGTTCGCATGTGTCAAATGATTCATAATCGAGAGACTCTAAAAGTCCATCTGCATGGAGCTTCTTCATGCGTTTGACACCTATGTGACCAAGGCGGCAGTGCCACAAGTATGTGGGACTATCATTATCAACCTTACTTCTTTTGGTACTCACATTATGAACATGTGTAGCATCACGTTCGAGATTCATAAAGAATAAACCATTCACCATAGGAGCATGACCATAAAACATATCTCTCATAAAGATGGAACAACCATTATTCTCAGATTTAAAAGAGTAGCCATCTCGAATTAAACGAGATCCCGATACAATGTTCATGCTCAAAGCTGGCACTAAATAACAATTATTAAGGTTTAAAACTAATCCCAAAGGGAGATGCAGAGGCAGCGTGCCGACGGCGATCACATTGACCTTGGAACCATTCCCGACGCGCATCGTCACCTCGTCCTTTGCCAGTTTCCGCTTATTCCGCAGCCCCTGCTTTGAGTTACAAATGTGAGCAACTGCACCGGTATCAAATACCCAGGAGCTACTACGGGCACTAGTAAGGTACACATCAATTACATGTATATCATATATACCTTTTGTTTTGCCGGCCTTCTTATCCGCTAAGTACTTAGGGCAGTTCCCCTTCCAGTGACCGCTTCCCTTGCAATAAAAGCACTCAGTCTCGGGCTTGGGTCCATTCTTTGGCTTCTTCCGGCAGCTTGCTTGCCAGGCGCGGCAACCTCCTTGCCGTCCTTCTTGAAGTTCTTTTTACCCTTGCCTTTCTTGAACTTAGTGATTTTATTGACCATCAACACTTGATGTTCCTTCTTGACTTCTACCTCCGCTGATTTCAGCATTGAGAACAACTCAGGGATGGTCTTTTGCATCCCCTGCATGTTGAAGTTCATCACAAAGCTCTTGTAGCTTGGTGGAAGCGACTGGAGGATTCTGTCAATGACCGCATCATCCGGGAGATTAACTCCCAGCTGAGACAAGCGGTTATGTAACCCAGACATAGTGAGTATGTGCTCACTGACAGAACTATTTTCCTCCATCTTGCAGCTGAAGAACTTATCGGAGACTTCATATCTCTCGATCCGGGCATGAGCTTGAAAAACCATTTTCAGCTCTTCGAACATCTCGTATGCTCCATGTCTCTCAAAACGTTTTTGGAGCCCCGGCTCTAAGCTGTAAAGCATGCCGCACTGAACGAGGGAGTAGTCGTCAACACGTGTCTGCCAAGCATTCATAACGTCTTGGTTCTGTGGGACGGGAGGATCACCTAGCGGTGCTTGTAGGACATAATCTTTCTTGGCAGCTATGAGGATGATCCTCAGGTTCCGGACCCAGTCCGTATAGTTGCTGCCATCGTCTTTCAGCTTGGTTTTCTCTAGGAACGCGTTGAAGTTGAGGACTACGTTGGCCATTTGATCTACAAGACATATTGCAAAGATTTTAGACTAAGTTCATGATAATTAGGTTCATCTAATCAAATTATTAATGAACTCCCACTTAGATTAGACATCCCTCTAGTCATCTAAGTATTACATGATCCGAGTTAACTAGACCGTGTCCGATCATCATGTGAGACGGACTAGTCAACGTCGGTGAACATCTTCATGTTGATCGTATCTTCTATACGACTCATGCTCGACCTTTCGGTCTTCTGTGTTCCGAGGCCATGTCTGTACATGCTAGGCTCGTCAAGTCAACCTAAGTGTTTGCATGTGTAAATCTGTCTTACACCCGTTGTATGTGAACGTCTGAATAAAACACCCGATCATCACGTGGTGTTTTGAAACAGCGAACTGTCGCAACGGTGCACAGTTAGGGGGAACACTTCTTGAAATTATCATGAGGGATCATCTTATTTACTACCGTCGATCTAAGTAAACAAGATGGATAACATGATAAACATCACATGCAATTAATTAATAAACGTGACATGATATGGCCAATATCACATAGCTCCTTTGATCTCCATCTTGGGGCTCCATGATCATCTTGTCACCGGCTTGACACCATGATCTCCATCATCGTGTCTCCATGAAGTTTCTCGCCAACTATTACTTCTACTACTATGGCTAACGCGTTTAGCAATAAAGTAAAGTAATTTTCATGGCGTTTCTCAATGATTCGCAGGTCATATAAAAGAATAAAGACAACTCCTATGGCTCCTGCCGGTTGTCATACTCATCGACATGCAAGTCGTGATTCCTATTACAATAGCATGAACATCTCATACATCACATATAGATCATTCATCATTCATCACAACTTTGGCCATATCATATCACAAACCACTTGCTGCAAAAACAAGTTAGACGTCCTCTAATTGTTGTTTGCAAGTTTTAGGTGGCTGAATTAGGGTTCTAGCAAGAACGTCTTCTTACCTACGTTAAAGCCACAACGTGATTTGTCAACTTCTATTTACCCTTCATAAGGACCCTGTTCATCGAATCCGCTCCAACTAAAGTGGGAGAGACAGACACCCGCCAGCCACCTTATGCAACTAGTGCATGTTAGTCGGTGGAACCGGTCTCACGTAAGCGTACGTGTAAGGTTGGTCCGGGCCGCTTCATCCCACAATACTGCTGAAGAAAGAAAAGACTAGTAACAGCAAGAAAGTTGACAAATCTACGCCCACAACTAATTGTGTTCTACTCGCGCAAGAAGAACTACGCATAGACCTAGCTCTGATACCACTGTTGGGGAACGTTGTAGAAAACAAAATTTTCCTACTCGTTTCACCAAGATCATCTAGGAGTTCATCTAGCAACGAGTCATCGGATGCATCTACATACCTTTGTAGATGGCGCACGGAAGCGTTCAAAAGAACGGTGATGATGTAGTCGTACTCGACGTGATCCAAATCACCGATGACCAGCGCCGAACGGACGGCACCTCCGCGTTCAACACACGTACGGGACGGGAGACGTCTCCTCCTTCTTGATCCAGCAAGGGGGGAGGAGAGGTTGATGAAGATCCAGCAGCACGACGGCGTGGTGGTGGATGCAGGGCGTCACAGAAGCAGTGCTTCGCCAAGACTACGAGGGAGAGACGTAACAGGGGAAGATGGAGGCGCCAGGGGCTGGTGTGAAATCCCTCCTCTCCCCCCCACTATATATAGGGGTGCCATGGGGGGGCGCCGGCCCTAGTAGATGAGATCTACTAGGGGGGGCGGCGGCCAAGGGGAGGTTTCCCTCCCCCCCAAGGCACCTAGGGGTGCCTTCCACCACATGGACTCTTCCATGGTGGAAACCCTAGGCGCATGGGCCTATAGGGGCTGGCGCCCCAGCCCACTATGGGCTGGGTTCCCTCCTATTTCAGCCCATGGGGCCCTCCGGGATAGGTGGCCCCACCCGGTGGACCCCCGGGACCCTTCCGGTGGTCCCGGTACAATACCGATAACCCCGAAACTTGTCCCGATGCCCGAAACAGCACTTCCTATATATAATTCTTTACCTCCGGACTATTCCGGAACTCCTCGTGACGTCCGAGATCTCATCCGGGACTCCGAACAACATTCGGGTTACTGCATATACATATAGTCACCCAGTTACGTTGTGACGTTTGGTATACCCAAAGCACTCCTACGGTATCCGGGAGTTACACGATCTCATGGTCTAAGGAAAAGATACTTTGACATTGGAAAACTCTAGCAAACGAACTATACGATCTTGTGCTATGTTTAGGATTGGGTCTTGTCCATCACATCATTTTCCTAATGATGTGATCTCGTTATCAATGACATCCAATGTCCATAGTCAGGAAACCATGACTATCTGTTGATCAACGAGCTAGTCAACTGGAGGCTTACTAGGGACATGTTGGTGTCTGTTATTCACACATGTATTACGATTTCCGGATAACACAATTATAGCATGAATAAAGACAATTATCATGAACAAGGAAATATAATAATAATGCTTTTATTATTGCCTCTAGGGCATATTTCCAACATATAATCCATAGAGAAGTTGGAGTACAGTAGGTTAAACACCAATATAAATAAATAATGAGTTCATTACAGTACCTTGAAGTTGTCTTTTGTTTTCTTTCGCTAACGGAGCTCACGAGTTTTCTATTTTGAGTTTTGTGTTGTGAAGTTTTCATGTTTTGGGTGAATTCTTTTGATGGATCATGGAACAAGGAGTGGAAAGAGCCTAAGCTTGGGGATGCCCATGGCACCCCCAAGATAATCCAAGGACACCAAAAAGTCAAAGCTTGGGGATGCCCCGGAAGGCATCCCCTCTTTCGTCCACTTCCATCGGTAATTTACTTGGAGCTATATTTTTATTCACCAACATGATATGTGTTTTGTTTGGAGCATCTTGTATTATTTGTTTCTTTGTGTCTTAGTATGCCACAATCATCCTTGCTGTACACACCTTTTGAGAGAGCCATACATGAATTAAAATTTGATAGAATACTCTATGTGCTTCACTTATATCTTTTGAGCTAAGTAGTTTTGCTCTATGTGCTTCACTTATATCTTTTGAGCTAGATAATTTTGCTCTATGTGCTTCACTTATATCTTTTGAGCGTTATAATTTTTCTCTATGTGCTTCACTTAGATCTTTTAGAGCACGGTGGTGGATTTGTTTTAAAGAAACTATTGATCTCTCATGCTTCACTTAAATTATTTTGAGAGTCTCTTAATAGCATGGTAATTTGCTTAATAATAATATGCTTGGTATTCAAGATTTGTGAAACTTTCTTTTGAGTGTGTTGAATACTAAGAAAAGATTGAAGCATGATAATTGTTTTGAGATATGGAGGTGGTAATATTAAAGTTATGCTAGTTGAGTAGTTGTGAATTTAAAGAATACTTGTGTTAAGGTTTGTGATTCCTGTAGCATGCACGTATGGTGAACCGTTATGTAACGAAGTCGGAGCATGATTTATTTATTGATTGTCTTCCTTATGAGTGGCGGTCGAGGACGAGCGATGGTCTTTTCCTACCAATCTATCCCCCTAGGAGCATGCGTGTAATACTTTGCTTTGATAACTTCTAGATTTTTGCAATAAGTATATGACTTCTTTATGACTAATGTTGAGTCCATGGATTATACGCACTCTCACCATTCCACCTTTGCTAGCCTCTCTAATACCGTGCACCTTTCGCCGGTATCATACACCTACCATATACCTTCCTCAAAACAGCCACCATACCTACCTATTATGGCATTTCCATAGCCATTCTGAGAT
Organism: Triticum urartu; assembly: GCF_056163025.1. Classification (NCBI taxonomy): domain Eukaryota; kingdom Viridiplantae; phylum Streptophyta; class Magnoliopsida; order Poales; family Poaceae; genus Triticum; species Triticum urartu. The sequence continues at coordinate 221,683,765 of NC_141874.1, read as the reverse complement.
ATATTGCCATGCAACTTTCCACCATCTAGTTCATCATGACACATTCATCATTGTCATATTTCTTAGCATGATCATGTAGTTGACATAGTATTTGTGGCAAAGCCACCATTCATAATTTCTTCATACTTGTCACTCTTGATTCATTGCATATCCCAGTACACCGTCGGAGGCATTCATATAGAGTCATACTTTGTTTAAGAATAGAGTTGTAATCATTGAGTTGTAAATAAATAAAAGTGTGATGACCATCATTCAATAGAGCATTGTCCCAATAAAAAAGAGAAAGGCCAAAGAAAAAAAAGGCCCAGAAAAGGGGGGGCAATGCTACTATCCTTTTTTCCACACTTGTGCTTCAAAGTAGCACCATGTTCTTCATATAGAGAGTCTCATATGTTGTCACTTTCATATACTAGTGGGAATTTTACATTATAGAACTTGGCTTGTATATTCCAATGATGGGCTTCCTCAAAATTGCCCTAGGTCTTCGTGAGCAAGCAAGTTGGATGCACACCCACTAGTTTCTTTTGTTGAGCTTTCATATATTTATAGCTCTAGTGCATCCGTTGCATGGCAATGCCTACTCACTCACATTGATATCTATTGATGGGCATCTCCATAGCCCATTGATACGCCTAGTTGATGTGAGACTATCTTCCCCTCCTTTTTGTCTTCTCCACAACCACCATTCTATTCCACCTATAGTGCTATATCCATGGCTCATGCTCATGTATTGCGTGAAGATTGAAAAGGTTTTGAAAAAGTTAGAGTATGAAACAATTGCTTGGCTTGTCATCGGGGTTGTGCATGATTTAAATACTTTGTGTGGTGAAGATGGAGCATAGCCAGAATATATGATTTTGTAGGGATAACTTTCTTTGGCCATGTTATTTTGAGAAGACATAATTGCTTTGTTAGTATGCTTGAAGTATTATTATTTTTATGTCAATATAAACTTTTGTCTTGAATCTTTCTAATCTGAATATTCATACCACAATTAAGAAGATTTGCATTGAAATTATGCCAAGTAGCACTCCGCATCAAAAATTCTCTTTTTATCATTTACCTACTCGAGGATGAGCAGGAATTAAGCTTGGGGATGCCTGATACGTCTCAAACGTATCTATAATTTTTGATTGCTCCATGCTATATTATCTACTGTTTTGGACTATATTGGGCTTTATTTTCCACTTTTATATTATTTCTGGGACTAACCTATTAACCGGAGGCCCAACCCAGAATTTGCTGTTTTTTGCCTATTTCAGTGTTTCGAAGAAACGGAATATCAAACGGAGTACAAACGGAATAAAATCTTCGGGAACGTGATTTTCTCACTGAACGTGATCCAGGAGACTTGGACCCTGCTCCAAGGAACAAAAGAGGCGGTCACGAGGGTGGGGGGCGCCCCCCCCTAGGGCGCGCCCCCTTGCCTCATGGGCCCCTCATTGCTCCTCCGGCGTTCTTCTTCCTCCTATATATACACATGTACCCCCAAACGATCAGAACGGGAGCCAAAAACATAATTACACCGCCGCAACTTTCTGTATCCACAACTTGGGGCCTGTTCCGGAGCTCCGCCGGAAGAGGGCCGTCATCACGGAGGGCTTCTACATCATCCTAACCCCTCCGATGAAGTGTGAGTAGTTTACCTCAGACCTTCGGTCCCATAGTTAGTAGCTAGATGGCTTCTTCTCTCTCTTTGAATCTCAATACAAAGTTCTCCCCCTCTCTTGTGGAGATCTATTCGATGTAATCTTATTTTTGCAGTGTGTTTGTTGAGACCGATGAATTGTGGGTTTATGATCAAGTCTATCTATGAATAATATTTGAATCTTCTCTGAATTCTTTTATGTATGATTGGTTATCTTTGCAAGTATCTTCAAATTATCCGTTTGGTTTGGCCAACTAGATTGGTAGTTCTTGCCATGGGAGAAGTGCTTAGCTTTGGGTTTGATCTTGCGGTGTCCTTACCCAGTGACAGAAGGGGCAGCAAGGGACGTATTGTATCGTTGCCATCGAGGATAACAAGATGGGGTTTATTTCATATTGCATGAATCTATCTCTCTACATCATGTCATCTTGCTTAAGGCGTTATTCTGTTTTTAACTTAATACTCTAGATGCATGCTGGATAGCGGTCGATGAGTGGAGTAATAGTAGTAGATGCATAATTGTTTCGATCTACTTGTCACGGACGTGATGCCTATATACATGATCATGCCTAGATATTCTCATAACTATGCTCAATTCTGTCAATTGCTCAACAGTAATTTGTTGACCCACCGTAGAATTCTTATGCTCTTGAGAGAAGCCACTAGTGAAACCTATGGCCCCCGGGTCTATTCTCATCATATCAATATCCATCACTTTAATCTTGCTTTGATTTTTACTTTTCTTTTACTTTTACTTTGCATCTTTATACCCAAAATACCAAAATATTATATCTATCAGATCTCACTTTCGTAAGTGATCGTGAAGGGATTGACAACCCCTAATCGCGTTGGTTGCGATTAGCTATCACTTTGTGCAGGTACGAGGGACTTGAGCGTGGCCTCCTACAGGATTGATACCTTGGTTCTCAAAAACTAAGGGATATACTTACGCTACTCTGCTGCATCATCCCTTCCTCTTCGGGGAAAACCAACGCAAGCTCAAGACGTAGCAGACCGCGGACTCAGCGCAAAGCGCCGCGCAAATCCGGTAAGATTTTTATATTTCTCAGGGTATTTATTAGCCCCGGTTTAGTTGTGTGTAGGATCTGAACTTCCATGTCATTAACAGGACTGGATAGAGACGGCGGAGCAGCTCCATAGCCCAGCCCCGCTGCCCGAAGATCCTGCAGACGCTCTTCTGACGAAGATGCTGACTCCGGCACCCTACGAGGTGTCGGAAAAGACCAAGAAGAAGGCCGCGGGGGCCCGAAAGGGTCTCTGGCACAAGGTTGTATCAGAGTCATCGGACGATGACTCCGACGCGCACTCCTCCCACGGAAAGGAGGAGGAGGAGAAAAGTCCCCCCCCAACCAGGGGACACAAGAAAAGGAAGGCTGACCCATCCGGGGAGGCCGAAGGGTCCAAGAAGGGAAGGAGCCTCCTTCCGGACTGTGCCATGACGGCCGCCGAAAGCGGCGACGAGTGGCTACCCAGGGACAAGCCCCTGGCGAAGTCGTAAGTGTCCGGACACCGTAGCACTTCATGATATGTTTTATTGTACTGCCTTTCCTCATGCTGAAAATGATTGTGCAGTTCGTCCTGAGCTCATATCGATGTACCCTCATCGAGCGGCTCTTTGGACTCATCGGATATGAACAGCGGTTCTCTTCTGACCGCCTCCACCCCTCGCCCTACGGACAACGCCGAGGTGTTGTCTAAAAAGGCACCGAGCCAAGGGGAGGTGGTCCTGGGGGCGCCTCGCGGCGACTTCCCGGACCTTGGGTACCAAGGGAGCGAGGCTCCTACGGGCTTCGAGTTCGGGCCCCAGCCGGACACTGTGCCGGAAACCTTGATGGTTTCGGACTCCGGCAGGCGGTCCCCCATCAAGGGGGGCCAACCATCCGTGCCAGTGTCTTCTGTCCAACCAGAGGCACCGGACAACCTGCTGGAAGCGCTTCGCAGCGCTTCCATCGAAGAAGAGCACTACAATATCATGAGTGCGGTGGTCGAGAAGGTTTAGTCCGCCAAAAATGAACAGACCGAAGCCTGCGCCAACCTTCTAACAGGCTTTGAGGTGAGCAATCGAAGTATAACAAAGTATACCACATAGATAGTAGCCCCTGATGCTTTGTTTGGCGTTCGCGAAGAAAAGCCGAATAGAGGATCAAATGATAACTCAGGAGTCTAATTAGAGTATGTCTATGTGTATGTGCAGGCTTCACTGCTGGCCGCTGCCGCACGTACTGCGGAGGTCGCTGCGCTAAAGCTGGACCTGAAGTGGTCAGAGGACGAGCTAGGCCTTACCAAGAGGCAGCTCGAAGAGAACAAAGGTAAGAAATACCCCTGTCTATGTAGTTAAAAAGAAGTTTGGGTGTAAAGTAGTAGGATCATCATGGATTTGTTAGAGGCCACGAACGAGGTGGCGACCCTGAGGAAGGCGTTGTCCAAGGCCGAAGATAAAGCGGCCAAAGAACGCATTGAACGGGAGAAACAAGAATCCCGAGTAGGCGAGGTGCAGCAAGAGCTCGAGGATCTCGCCAAAAAGCACGAGTCCTTGGAGCTGGACTCGAAGACGCGAGAGTCCGAGCTCGCGCAGGCGCTTGAAAGCATCCGGAGCACCAAGGCTGAAGCCCACAAGGCCCTCCAGGAGATTGACGCGGTGAATAAGATAGCACCGGGTAAGGCATTCATTATGTGAAGCAAGCACGTGAAGGAGACTTTCCTTTTTCTTACCTGAGTTCGAAGCTCTCCAGGAGCATTTGCAGATCTTCCCCGCAGTGTACTGGATGCTGCAAAGTTTTACCGGGATGAGGAGGGGAGCTCAATGGAGAAGTTGTTTTGGTCTCAGTATACTGGGACCGAACACTCCGTGCCCTTGAGCGACCAGCTGAAGCAGTTGGTCGAGCTTAACAAGGCGGCCGAATAGGCCATGAGGGGCCTTATAGTCCAGATGTGGCCTGGCGAGCCCCTGTCCGGCAACTACTTCGGCCTGGTAAGGCGGCTTGTGGAAGCCTGCCCGCGGCTTGAAGTCATCAAGCGGTCCGTCTGCATTGAGGGTGCATGCAGGGCTTTTGCCCGGGCGAAGGTGCACTAGGTGAAGCTGGACGCCGTGAAGCTGGTTAAGGAAGGGCCGCTGGAGGGCAAGGAGCATCGCCGCCCCGAGAATTATTACAAGGGTGTCCTGGAGGGTTCCCGCTTAGTGGCAGATGAGTGTGCCAAGGATGTAATTTTTGAATGAACATGCCCATGTGATCCTGTAATATGAAACAAGTTCTTTTGCGCCATGCGACACTTCCTTAATTTAAAATATTACCTTCTGTGTGGCTGTTTATAAAATCTGAGAGTTGGCCAGTCGTCGGCTTCTGCCCCCATGTAACTAGTACTGGGGTGTTCGGGGTAAATCTGAACATTCTTTACCCCAATGTTGGGTCCTTCAAGGGAGGTGCTCAGCGCAACGAACCAGGCAATCGGACTATAATGCTTTAACACTCTCACTTAGCCATAGAAGTCTATGATTTTAATTTTTTGGCGAAGCCCCTGGTATTCGGAAGGCCGAATTTGGGGCGCTATACACGCCTAAGCCGGACAAGGCCGACTCCTCGCCCGAAGCGGAAAAAGTCTTTAAGGACATGAGACCTCTTGAACAGCGACCAGTCTCTCGCCTTATCATGACAGTCAGTTTTTGGCTTTCTCTACTGAGGTGCTTGTCCGGAAGAACCGGGACACAATCGCAGTAGTTCTCCCACCGCTACCTTAGCCGATATAGTGGAACATAAGGTACCAAAGCATGGGAGCCGGGCAACCCAATATTTGACCCAAAACATGATTCGGAGCGGATGCATATAATGCTATAAGTTCGGGGTGCCGCACTATCGAAAGTGTTTAGACTTCTTGCGCCGTATTACGGGGTAAACGAGAGCCCCTGGCGTACTGACCGTACCCGAGCGTGCAGGTGCGGAATGTCGTAGATGGACATATAAGAGAAAGATAAAAACTTAAATAATGCAATGACAGATTAATAATATGCATTGTTATTTGAATAATACGTCGAAGCGTACTGGTACAAGTAGTGCAATAAGCTGAAAGTAGGACAATTCGAAATGTCCCATCCAAGGCAAGCTACGCATAAAGAGTGAAAAGTGGGTATATCAAGTATTACTAGAGACCACCTGGTGGTTCCCGTGTTCATCTTAGCTTCTTACCGCCTCGGTTGTTGCTTCCGGAATGTGTCCGGTAGTCTTACTGCCGAAAAGGCCTTCCGAAGAGTTAAGCCCTGAAAGAGAAAAGGAATGTCAAAGGTATACAACCCCTGGTGTGGTTAAGCCACAATGCAGGGCGTGTCCTGATTGTGCCCCCGCCTATGGCCATGGTATTTTCAATGCATAGTTATGTACGCGCGGCACGAATTTCGTTGTTGCACGGGGACTGGGACGGGGGCCGAATTGCTAGGTGAGCACAGATCATGCCAGGCGATCCTGTTGCAGATTATTCTAGACTCGCTTGAAGGTGTCCGGGGGCTGTAACGCCTAATGAGAGGTCTGTCTGAACAGGCTGCTTTGTGCCTCTGCTGCAAGGGCTACAGTGTGCTCTTTCGTACGGAGCGAGCGTTCTGTGTTTCCATTTACTGTTATGACCCCGGGAGGACCTGGCATCTTGAGCTTGAGGTATGTGTAATGCAGCACTGCATTGAATTTTGCAAATGATGTCCGTCCGAGCAATGCATGATAGCCACTGCGAAACAGGACGATGTCAAAGATTAGCTCTTCGCTTCGGAAGTTATCCGGTGATCCAAAGACCACTTCCAGTGTGATTGAGCCTGTGCAATGGGCCTCTACACCTGGGATGACACCTTTGAAGGTGGTTTTGCTGGGTTTGATCCTTCAGGGATCGATTCCCATTTTTCGCATTGTATCCTGATAAAGCAGGTTTAGGCTGCTGCCGCCGTCCATAAGGACTCGAGTGAGATGAAATCTGTCAATGATGGGGTCTAGGACCAGTGCGGCAGATCCGCCATGACGGATGCTAGTGGGGTGGTCCCTGCGATCGAAGGTGATCGGACAAGCAGACCATGGGTTGAACTTCGGGGCGACGGGCTCCATCGCGTAGACGTCCCTTAGTGCACGCTTCTGCTCCCTCTTGGGAATGTGGGTTGCGTATATCATGTTTACTGTATTTACTTGTGGGGGAAACCCCTTCTGTCCCCCTGGGTTCGGCAGCCGGGGCTCCTCCTTGTCATCGCTATGCAGCCCCTTGTCCTTGTTTTCGGCATTTAACTTGCCGGCCTGCTTGAACACCCAGCGTTCTCTGTTGGTGTGATCGGCTGGCTTTTCAGGGGTGCCGTGGATTTGACACGAGCGATCCAGTATGCGATCCATACTGGACGGAGCCGGAGTATTTCTTTTGAATGGCTTTTTCCGCTGACCGGATCTAGAGCCTTTGAATCCGGCGTTGACTGTCGTATCTTCGGTGTTATCGCCGTTATTGCAGTGCTTTGGTCTACTACGACACTGCCTACCGTTAACCTCTTTGGTATCCGAGGTATCCGGATTCCTTGATGTGTTGTTGCTGTGAGCCAGCCAGCTGTCCTCGCCCGCGCAAAAGCGGGTCATGAGTGTTGTGAGGGCTGCCATAGATTTCGGCTTCTCCTGGCCGAGGTGGCGGGCGAGCCACTCATCGCAGATTTATGTTTGAATGCCGCTAGGGCTTCTGCATTCGGACACTCTACGATTTGATTTTTCTTGGTCAGGAACCGTGTCCAGAATTGTCTGGCCGATTCCCCTGGCTGCTGGGTTATGTGGCTCAAGTCATCAGCATCCGGTGGCCGCACATAAGTGTCCTGAAAGTTGTCAAGAAATGCATCTTCCAAATCTTCCCAACTGCCGACGGAATCTGCTGGCAAGCTATTCAGCCAATGTCGAGCTGGTCCTTTGAGTTTTAGTGGGAGGTACTTGATGGCATGTAGATCGTCACCACGATCCATGTGGATATGAAGGAGGAAATCCTCAATCCATACAGCGGGATCTGTTGTGCCGTCATATGATTCGATATTTACGGGTTTAAAACCCTCCGGGAATCCATGATTCATAACTTCATTAGTGAAGCATAAGGGGTGTGCGGCGCCTCTGTGTCGGGCTATATCCCGACGTAGTTCGTATGAGTCTTGTCTGCTATATTCGGCCCGGCCGGATTTACTCTTGGTGTATCCGACGCGACGATCATCGTCCTGTTTGGGCGCACGTGTTCGTGTCCCGTATATTGAGCTTGCGATTTTTTCCTTCCTGTCCAAGATGTCTCGCAGGTTCTCTGTGTTGCCCCAGGCCTTAGTATATTTGACTGAGTGGCGACGGGGTGCGAGCTGAACTTTGGGCTGAAATGCCTCTCTGGCTCGGCCGCGTAGTGGCCGGTCAGCCGCATTGTACACTGGTGAGTGAGGTTTGAATGCTTCCTCCTCGAGGTGAGGTAGCAACCTGCGTTTTGGGTAACTCTTGGATGGGAGCTCGAGTTCATGCTCCTTGGCCGCAAGGACTTTGGTCCACCCTGTCTGCTAGCAAGTCTTGATCAGCTTGAAGATGTTGTTGTTTCTTCTTTAGGCTATTTGCTGTGGCCATAAGCCGGCACTTGAAGCGCTCTTGCTCGACGGGGTCCTCAGGCACAATAAATTCGTCGTCACCGAGGCTCGCCTCGTCTTCGGAGAGAGGCAGGTAATTGTCCTCCGCTGGTTCTCCATCTGCTGCCTGCTCTGGAGGGCTAGCTTGTTCGTCCTCCAACTCTTCGCCGTGCTGGAGGGGATTGTTGTTGTCTTCGGTGCTATTCGGAGTGTTATTATCTCCTGTGCCGGTATCACTGCTCTTACTGTGGCGGGACTTAGAGCGGCGCCGCTGACGTCGGCGCTTGGGTTGCTTCTTGGAGGGGTCATCCTCCGCTTTCTCCTCGCCATTGGCTTCTTTGCGGGTGTCCACCATATATATATATATATATATATATCATATGATGAGGTGGCGGTCCAGTGCCCCGAGGGCGGTGGATCCTATTCGTCTCCGGCTTCGTTGTCCATACCGTCAAAGTCTTCGGAGCCGAAGTCGAGCATGTCGGTTAAGTCGTCGACAGTGGCTACTAACTGGGTGGTGGGTGGGCAGCAAATTTCTTCGTCGTCCGCATCCCATTCTTGCCGGACATAGTTCGGCCAAGGTTCTCCTAACAGGGAGAGAGACCTTAATGAATTTAGCACATCTCCAAAAGGTGAGTGCTAAAAGATATCCGCGGAGGTGAACTCCATGATCGGCGCCCAGTCGGACTCGATGGGCACGGATACAAGCGGCTCGGAGTCCGTGGCTGAGAATGAATCCTGTGGTTCGGCAACACGGCTCTCGTAAGGGGTGAAGTCAGTATCCGGCTCTATCACCACTGAGAGTGCGACCTCCGTGGCGGGGTCCATCCCTCCACTCTCGGATGGCACGACTTGCTCCAGATTAAAGGCCGGAGTAGCTGCGGATGCGATCTCCCGAACACTGTCCGACGGTAGAGTTACGTCTTGCTCGTCGTGACTGCGTGGCGCATCCGGCATGGGCTCGAATCCATCGAATATCAAGTTTCCGCGGATATTGTCCATGTAGTTCAAGTTTCCAAATGTGACCTGATGGCCAGGGGCGTAGCTCTCAATCTGCTCTAGATGGCCAAGAGAATTGGCCCGCTGTGCAAAGCGGCCGAATATGAAGATCTGTCCGGGGAGGAAAGCCTCACCCTGGACCGCATCCCTAGCGATGATCGAAGGAGCCATCAAGCCTTATGGTGGCGACACAGTGGAACTCTCAATGAAAGCACCAATGTCGGTGTCAAAACCGGCGGATCTCGGGTAGGGGGTCCCGAACTGTGTGTCTAAGGCGGATGGTAACAGGAGGCAGGGGACACGATGTTTTACCCAGGTTCGGGCCCTCTCTATAGAGGTAAAACCCTACGTCATGCTTGATTGTTCTTGATGATATGAGTATTACAAGAGTAGATCTACCACGAGATCAGAGAGGCTAAACCCTTGAAGCTAGCCTATGTTATGATTGTATGTTGTCCTACGGACTAAAACCCTCCGGTTTATATAGACACCGGAGGGGGCTAGGGTTACACCAGGTCGGTTACAAAAGAGGAGGTATACATATCCGTATTGCCTAACTTGCCTTCCATGCCAAGTAATGTCCCATCCGGACACGAGATGAAGTTTTCAACCTTGTATCTTCATGGTCCAACAGACCGGCCAAAGGATATAGTCCAGCTGTCCGGAGACCCCCTAATCCAGGACTCCCTCAAGCACTATCTAATTTTTGCAACTAAAATCACTAGCACTGTTCATATGGACACCACTAGCAGGCGTGAGTTCATGGACGGATATGCAAATGTACCATTGATTACATACAACAAGTCATCAACCCACAACGACAACGAGGATACACGTTGGATCATAGATCATTTCCAACAAAACATTCTAGTAAAGTTTTCTCACACAACAAATAACAAAGCGATGAAATGAACTTCAGCTCAACCACTCGTCGGCGTTGGAAACGCTTGCTTTTGATTCTCTGGGAAGGGCCAGCAACTGTCAATCTCGAGACCAATGCAGGACTGATCATCCGGGATGAAGCGGCCTATTTCAATACCCATATTGGGACGGTAGGGAAGCATAGTAATGCCCGAGGTATAGATACAGATGCTTCTCATAAATGGTAGTAACATTGTGTCAACAGCAGCTGGATCGCCTTCCACCATCATTGGATAGTTTTGTCCAAGGAAGAGTGAGTTTCCTCCAAGACTTTCAATACTGAACCAGGGAGAAGGTGTTGGCGCTAGTACACCAGTATCCATCCCGAATACCCTGCAACGGATGTTGGAATAGGTCCGGAGAGTGCGACCATACGAGACAACACCTGCTTCCTTAGTAACGTCAGCAGTTCCCCGTATACAGATAAGAAGAGGTGATCCATCAGCATAAGTTTCCAGGCGCCACTGAGTATATGGGTCCTGCTCGTCCTCATGCTCGTGAATAAAATTTTCAAGTATAGGTGGTGGAATGTTCATAGGACCTTGGAAAGATAAGAAGGTTAATTAGTAAAGGGAAACTAGCTAACCCGCATGCATGTGTATGAAACAATTATAATTATGGTGGAAGACAAACGTACCGAAATCATGAGGATTCCATGCAAAAAAAGTGCCACGAGTGGTGGCAGCAAACACAAGACCCTCGCATTGAATTGCATCACAGTACTCATCCGTGTATAGAAACTGATTTTTGAGCAATGTCCATCGATTCGTACGATGAAGGACGACAACAAGCTTGTCAAAGATAGTGACAACATAAGAATTCCTATAACCCCAAGAGCGGTTGGGAACTCGACAAATTGCTATCTTCCGTAGACGACAGTCAGCATGATCATATTTGAACTCACATAGAATACCGGTGTACTCAACCTCTAGCCAGTCGTCTGAGATTTTTTGAAGTGGAACCCGGTGACGAGTGTACACATTCACAAGTTCCCACTCGCAATTGTACCCAATATAAACAACCCAATCTCCATTTTCTCCTGCCCAAGCCTTGCCCTCAAGCGATGGCATCTTAACATCATACGTATCATTATCAAGCGGCATCAACTTACACAAGGCGAGGCTTCCCTCGTCCTCGCGCCAGTCAGTAGGGTCACGACGAGGAAGATAGGGGAGATCAAACTGCTCCTAGACCCTTGGGTTCCTTGTAATGATGTTATTAGTTGAGTCGAGAATGGTCTTGAACGAACCTGCCATGCTAGCCGAGGTGATGACGTCGCACCGATCAATGTGTTCCTCCACCGCGTCATCATTCAGATCGGGGCAAGAATAATGGGGTCGCTTCCGGCTTGTTCCCTCCATGGCGAAGATGATCAAACAATGGCAGAAGGAAGGGTGAAGGCAAATGGAGGAGGGAGGAAGAGCTAGTGTGCGATAGCAGTTCCAAATCAAGAGGGAAAGGCGAAGAGTCGGTGGACGGTTGCCACGGTACATGAAGAGGCGCCTGGGGAGCGAACAGTTGCCACAAAGGTCACACACTAACGACAAGGGCCGAGTGAACCGCATGCAATCCCATCGCACAACACACACGTCTTGTTAAGCTGAACCATTTCCGTTCTCTAGTGTCAACGCAAACAGTTCATCCGAGTGAACCGCATGCCGTATATCGCACACACCTTGATCTGGTTGGCCGTTTCTTTTGTGTTGCCTAATCACAAACAGTTCATCCGAGTGAACCGTATGTTGTATATCAGACACACCTTCATCTGGCTGCCCATTTCTTTTGTGTTGCCTAATCACAGACAGTTCAACCGAGTGAACTGCATGTTGTATATCGCACATGCCTTCATCTGGCTGCCTGTTTCTTTTGTTCCTCCTCACCGTAAATAGTTAATTGAACTGAATCGTATGCCATTCATCGCACACGCAACTAAAATTTAACCGTGTTTGATGCATCCTCCATCGCAAACGTTTTATACATTTCTGACGGTTTTCATACACCATCATTTGTGAGTATGGCATCGCACACAGTTTCTCGAAGGGTCTCTGATTGTAGTGTCGTGTTAGCAGCATCCTGCAGTAGTGGGCCATTCTTTTACTTTATGCAATTTTTATTTTGAATTTGAGTCTCCATCTCTTATAAAAGCACCACCTAGGAGGCAATATGATCGTACTTGAGTATTGGGTGTAGCTAATATGTGAGTGTGTTTCATGAATGGATCAATGATTGAGCATAATGGGCTAGAGATTACTTATTTTAGCGTTGATATTTTGAAAGACATGGTTGTTTGTTGATATGCTTGAGTATTTAAATTATCATGTTAAAACAATACTATTGCTTTGAACAATATAAAAGTCCAAATGTCCATGCTATAAAGAAAAGAGATATGATATGACATGATAGGCAGCATTCCACATCAAAAATTCTATTTTTATCACTTACCTACTCGAGGACGAGTAGGAGTCAAGCTTGGGGATGCTGATACGTTGTAGCGACCTGACCTAAATGGATCAAGTCTCTGTGCTTAAGTGTCATCCCTGGATCGGTATGCTGACACACCCAGTACTCGAAGATTTATAACAGAGGTAAATCACATGTATAAAGTAACGTAAATACTATTACCTCAATCCATATAGCGGAAGTAACAACAAGGTTGTGGATTCCCATCGACACCAACGGCAAAGTTGAGTGTAGAAATCATAACCCTAACGTATCACTTACTTGTCATAAGAATCCTGCAACATGAGACATTGCAGCCATGTAGGTCAGTACATTGAATGTACTGGCAAATTCACACCATAGGATAAAGATGAATAATGACTATCGCTACATGCATATTTGGCTGGTGGAGGCTCTAGGTTTAATAATTTTTTGCATAAAGCTAATTTTTCCCTACAACAAAGGAGTATATTTTATTTAACTACCAAGTTGGTTGAAAAATTATTGAGAAGGTTCCTCCAACTGAATCCCAAAATAATAATTATAACCCCACAAATTAATTAAGTAAAGTGATGAGATCAAACCAATAATTCAAGTACTAGATACTCAAGATGTCCATAACCGAGGACACGGCTAATCATGATTAGTCTGTACACTCTGCAGAGGTTTGCGCACTTTTCCCCACAAGACTCGATCTCCTTTGTTGAATTTCTCGCACTACATGATGTTTGAGAAACGGATGACCAAGACACAGTCTTTCAGAAACATTAACTCTTTACTCTAGGTAGACAGTACCAACCTACATCCCCTACATCTTCTAGTCTACCACTGAAAGAGGTCATGCAACATACTCAACTATGCTAGAGCCCATAATAGCTTGTGGCTGCACATGGAAGTTTCTAGCATGAATAATCTTATGATCCCTTTTAGCCTGGGTGGCGAACCATAGGATAATCACACAGGTACTCCGAGATATCCTAGGACAACATTGGATTCTCCAGGTGCCCGCAACCAATCCACCCAGATGTGTATTTAAGTAGCCACCTTAAGTTCACCATTAATTAACAATCTCACATCTGTCATGGATACACTCAAACCCAATCCACGTCTCCGAGCATAACATGGCAGTATAAGCATAACCTATAAGTAACTCCTAGGGTTTGATAATAAAAAGGGAAATAGGTTCTTCCTCAACATCTACTTCCCAAAACCCACATGTTAAGAGATCCTACTCATGCAATGTTTGAGGGTTGTATCTAAAGCATAAAAACTGGGTAAGAAAAGAGTATGATCAAAATGTGAACTTGCCTTGTACTGTTGATGAAGATGATTCGCACTCATATCTCCGGATGTTACTATTCATCACACTCCATTCAATCTATCATAAGCAAGCAATTGCATTCATAAGCACTCATGCAGAAGAATCGAAGAAAATATCTCGGAAAACTTCGAAAACAAACAATTAACTCTTGCAACAGAAAACAATTTCTAACGGTACAAAAATTGGGTGAATTTGTCCTTATCATAAAGTTTAGGTCAAGAGCTTCGATTTGCAAAATGAGTCAACTCAAACAGGGTTATAAAACTAAAGTTACGATCAAACAAAGTTCAAATATAAATCTATTTGAATTCAAAATTTAAAACTTCCATAAATATGTTTAAGTTGTTTTACTGGAAAGAGGGGATCTTAATGAAGGAGTGGGCGTTGGTTTCGTTGGATTCGGACCAACGAGCAAAAAGATGTGATTGATTGAAGATCAGGGACTAATATGCGAAGAAATATTCACGGATGGGTCCCTGGCCAAAAATTAAAAAGAAAAGGGAAATTCTACCGAACGAACGTTCGCTACAGAACCTAAACCGACGAACTCGTTCACTCGAGAGGCTAAACCAGCGAGCGTTGCCTAAATAACTAGACTAAAACAAAAAAAATCAGGTTTTTAAAGAAAACCGAGAAAAACAGAAAAACCGATCTAGGGTTTGGTTATACCGGTCCACGGAAAAGATCGGCGGGTCACCGGAGCGGGTCAGGCGGAGCTTCGGCGAGTCACATCTCCAGCGGCGGTGGGGTGAAGTGGCTTTGGCGGCGGCGGGGCTCGGTGGTGGCGGCGGAGTAGCTGGGGAGGGGCGGCGCAGCGCGGCGGTGAGGTGGGTGGTGGCTGCGGTGGTCGGGGAGGTGGAGGGCGATGGCGGCAACTCCGGCGAGGCGGGCGGCGGCTGCTCGGGGCTCGGCGACTTCAGTTTGAAGGGAAAACAGGGCCGGGTGCCTCGGTATATATAAGAGGGGAGGAGACTTGGAGAAGGGGCGAGGTCGAGGCGGCGGAGGAGTCCGCGGGGGCTACAGCGGCGTCCGGCGACGTGTAGGAGTCGAACTCCGACTCGGGGAGGGAGACGACCGCAAGGTGGGCTCGGTCGCGGCCTGCTACGGGCACGCGCACGGGGAAGTGGGCTGCGGGAAGGCGCGGCTGGCTGGGCCGGCTCGGGCGTGCTAGCTGGGCCGGTCAAGTTCGGCTTTCTTCTTCTTCTTCTTCTTCTTCTTCTTCTTCTTCTTCTTTTTTAAAACATTTTTCCAGACAAACAAAATAAATAAAAATACTATATAGGCATATAATATATCAAAATTTTCAGAAAAAGATTTTCTACGACATGTACATTTTTTTGGCATTAAATAAAATCTACAAAAATTCAAATAAAGCAAAGAGTGCTTCTACTCTAATAAAATCCAATAAAAATCATTTAAAAAACAAAAAATAATTTCAAATTTATTTCTCTCCAATTTTCTATTGTAGGGAATCATTTTACCCTAATTACCATATATTTTATTTTTGGAGAAAAAATAATTTGAATAAAACCCAAATAACTCCAAATTGAAAAGTAATTTCGAAAGGACTTTAAATTTGATCCTTTTAAACTTCCAACTCATATTTCATATGTTTTGAAGAAGTCATTTTATCTTCTCTCGTGAAAATCATTGAGTTGCTTTAAGTTTCTGAATTTGAAATATTTCCAAATGAAATTCAAATATTTTCAGAACCCTTTTCATTTTAAATGGAGGATGTCATGTCATCTTCTCCCTAGGGTTTTGTATCTGAAAAGAATTTGAATTCATGGAGATCATAAATGCAAGAATGGAAGTTTGGGAAAGTCATTTTATTCCCTCTCATTTAACTTTCAAAAGTTTCAATTTCACTCACTTTCAGTCAATCAATCACACAACAATCAAACAAACAATCAAAACTATTTATTTATTATAACATTCCAAAATTTAAAATTTTGGGATATTACATACGTCTCCAACATATCTATAGTTTTTTATTGTTCCATGTTGTTATATTATCAATCGTGGATGTTTTATAATAATTTTATAGTCATTTTATATCATTTTTTGGTACTAACCTATTGACATAGTGCCAAGTGCCAGTTGCTGTTTTTTCCATGTTTTTACATCGTAGAAAATCAATACCAAACGGAGTCCAAATGCCACGAAACTTTACGGAGATTTTTTATGGACCAGAAGACACGTAATGGGCCCTGGCTGCGCTTGGGGTGCTCCGAGGAGAGCACAACCCACCAGGGCACGCCAGGACGCCTAGGCGCGCCCTGGTGGGTTGTGCCCACCTCGGGTGCCCGCCGGACCGCCTCTTTGCTCTATAAATACCCCAATATTCCCAAAACCCTAGGGGAGTCGACGAAATCTTCATCTAGCCGCCGCAGAGTCTAGAACCACCAGATCCAGTCTAGACACCATCCCGGATGGGGTTCACCACGTCCATTGGTGCCTCTCCGATGATGCGTGAGTAGTTCTTTGTCGACCTTCAGGTCCGTAGTTAGTAGCTAGATGGCTTCCTCTCTCTCTCTCTAAATTCTCAATACAATGGTCTCTTAGATATCCATATGATGTAACTCTTTTGCAGTGTATTTGTTGGGATCGATGAACTTTGAGTTTATGATCAGATCTATCTTTTTATATACATGAAAGCATTTGAGTTTCTTTGATCTCTTTTATGTATGATCTCTTATAGCCTCGTATTTCTTCTCTGATATTTGGGTTTTGTTTGGCCAACTTGATCTATTTATCTTGCAATGGGAAGAGGTGCTTTGTAGTGGGTTCGATCTTACGGTGCTTGATCCCAGTGATAGAAGGGGAACCGACACGTATGTGTCGTTGCTACTAAGGATAAAACGATGGGGTCTATCTCTACATAGATAGATCTTGTCTAGATCATGTCATCGTTCTTATTGCATTACTCCGTTTCTCAATGAACTTAATACACTAGATGCATGCTGGATAGCGGTCGATGTGTGGACTAATAGTAGTACATGCAGGCAGGAGTCGGTGTACTAATCTTGGATGTGATGCCTATGTAATGATCATTGCCTGGATATCGTCATGATTATTTGAAGTTCTATCAATTGCCCAATAGTAATTTCTTCACCCACCGTTTGCTATTTTTCTCGAGAGAAGCCACTAGTGAAACCTATGGCCCCCGGGTCTCTTTCTCATATATTTGCCTTTGCGATCTACTTTTCCTTTGCATTTATTTTCAGATCTATTAATCCAAAAATATAAAAATACTTTGCTGCACTTTATTTTATTTGTGATTTATTAATTCAATCTATTACAGCTTTATCCCGTCCGCGCACCAATTTCTGGCGTCGTTACCCGAAAGGGATTGACAACCCCTTTTACACGTCGGGTTGCAAGTGGTTGTGATTTGTGTGTAGTGGTTGTTTACGTTGTGTTTCTTGGTTCTCCTACTGGTTCGATAACCTTGGTTTCATATCTGAGGGAAATACCTACCACCGCTGTGCTGCATCATCCCTTCCTGTTTGGGGAAATATCGACGTAGCTTCAAGCGACATCAAGCAGTTCCGGGAGGTGCAGGCCGACATCGCCTACAACCACCATCGCTTCCACGAGCACCTGTGGGCGTAGGAGCAGATCGTCACGGAGCGGGCGGAGCAGGAGGCGATTCTCGAGTCGTACTGCTCCGCCCGCGAGAGCCGCCTCGCACGCTGGCGGTACCGCATGTGGGTGGCGGAGGTTGCGGCCGCCTACAAAGAGGACGATGAAACGGGCGAGGCGCTGTTTGGCAAGACCGACAACGAGGCGGAGGACAATGTCAGCTCCACCGAGGCCCCGCCCCGCCAGCACCGAGGCGGATGACTTCACCGGCTTCAGCGAGGCCCTGCTCCGCCGAGGCCCCGCCCCGCCAATAACGAGGCAAAGGACATCGCCGGCTCCGCCGAGGCGGACGGCTTCACTAACTTCGGCAAGGCCCTGCTCCGCCGAGGCCCCGTCCCACCAACAACAAGGCAGAGGACATCGCCGGCTCTGTCGAGGCCCCGCCCCGTCGGCATCGAGGCGGAGGACTTTGCCGGCTTCGGTGAGGCCCTGCTTTGCTGAACCCCTGCCCCACCAACAACGACGCAGAGGACATCACCGGCTCCGCCGAGACCCCGTCATGCCGGCAACAAGGGGGAGGATTTCCTCCGCTCCGCCGAGGCGCCGCCCCGCCGGCAACGAGATAGAGGACATCGCTGGCTCCGTCGAGGCCCCGCCCCGCTGTCAGTGAGGCCGCACCACACAGAAAACGAGGAAGAGTAGAAAACGGTAGGTCACCGCTGCTCGGGTCCAAGTAAGGCCACTGCTGCTACCCTCCGGTTGAAGCCAAGCTAGGCGGGTTCACCATTGATGGTCGATTAGCTTCTTGGCAGCGACATGGAGTCGGAGAGCTGTGTTGGAGAAGGACGTTGCCTCAGTTACTTAACTGCAGGTGCAGTTGGGTCACTGACATGTGGGCCCAAGAGGCATCTGGCCCACATGTTAGTGACGCAACTGCACCTACAATTAAGTCACTGAAGCTCGGTCCGCTGGAGAAGAAGCTTCTGTTCGGCTCAGCCGGACACGGGTGGGTAGCTTCGATTAATTAATTATACCTCCAGCGCACCCCTTTTTAGTTGAAGAATGCATGAAAGATAATGAAATCCGGCATGTTTATATGAAATCCGGCCATGTATGAATGAATTTAGTTCGATTAGTTCGAATTCTTGTATCGCTGGCATTGGATGAACATGCAAAACAATACGTACTAGCATTATTCCCAGGGTGATCACCTCATTTGCAGCAGTTTCAAATGTACTCCCTCCGGTCCTTTTTAGTCTGCATATAAGTTTTGTCTGAAGTCAAAGTATCTCTACTTTAACCAATCTTATAGAAAGAAGTATCAACATTCACAATGTAAAATCAACTGACTTGAAAGAAATCTAATATGTGAAGTAAAAAGGAATAGAGGGAGTACAAAAAGTTTGAGAAACTTTTAGCGTTCCTGTACATTGCAATCAAACACACAGGCCTGGCAATTCATAGAGAACATTCAAAACAATCGATGATTATGCATCTCAGTGATTCACATGTCAGAGCCAATATTTACTTCACAACTAAAGAATAAAGAAAAATCGATCATTGCTGCTGACAGCAAAAGGCATATCATTTGAAAATATCAAATGCATGTCTTCTTGCTAACATCAATGAGCAAAATTTGACAAGGTTGTCCCATTCCAAAATGTCAAATGTGTGTTGTTTTGTGTACATCAATGAGCAAACTTTGGCAAGGTTTTCCCATTCCAAAATATCAAATGCCTATGATTGTGGAATGGGCAGGGTTTGCCATCAGTTTGGACATTGACATGGCACCTCGTGCTAAATAAACTAGTTGTTCTTTTTGTGAAGTTCCACCAAAATCAACCAAATTCGCGTGTAGCTTGTATGATTTCGCCTTCAACGCCTTGAACATATTGGCACCTCCTTTCTTGTGGTGGAAATGAATGACTCGAGAATATTCGATGTATTCCTGAACATTTTCTGCAGTTCCCATTGAAATCAAGCTAAGCACCCATGTTTGCATAAATAAAAAATAGTGATTAGTATAAAGCAAATTTTACTATGAATTGATAGTTTAAACAGGCAACCTACATGATCCATGCAGAGCACACATTTAAAAAATGGAACTCATCGGAAGGAATCCTAAGACAACATTGTATTGGCCATCACAGCAACAAAGATGGAGATCCGTGAGTCCTTCTGAGTTAAAGTTAGTTTGTTCTTGTGGGCAATAATGTATCCATCCTTCAACTGCTCCCTTCTTAAGAAAATAGGCTTGGCTTCTTTATCCTGGCATAATCGAAACTAGGCACTTCACGTACTCCATATTCTTCTTTAGAGGAGGATGATCCTGTTGTGCAAAGACAAGAGGACAACTAAATGCTAGCATCCCTGTTTTCTCAAAAAAAAGGAAAGGAAATATTTAAAACATCACAGATGAAGCACTTCTCAAGGACAATACCACTTTCTCATGACAGTATCTAAATAGTAGCACAACACCAATATAGATGACAAAGCTCAATCATATGGATGAAATCCGTAGGGGAGTACTAACCTTTGTTAGGAGGCTTATTGTGTAGGGCATGCAGATCAAGCACTTCTCCGAAACCATCTGCTGTTATCTACTGTGGTTGTCGTGCTTACTATATACTCCTCGATTAATTTAATGTTTCCAACATCTTCTTGTGCAGTTCCACTAAAATATATGTTATCTTCAAAGAAGATCCCTGTTTGCACAAATAGAGATAATTACATATTACATTAAGAGTGGCATCAAATCAGTGGCGAAACAATTGCTTGTTCCAGCCATAGCAATAAATTAAGATGCAAAACTATATCATTACTTGTGTCATCACAGTTCTAGTTCTTCATTACAGCACCGGGAGTTGATTTTTGTTTTTCTTCCACTTGTTCTTCCCCTTCATCACTTGGTTCAATAACAGAAAGCTTCGCCTTCAATGTAAGATTTAGCATGTCAATTAGGGAGCACAAGTATAGCACTAAACAACGACATTAATTTTCTGATGACAGTGGCAAAATACAGGCCAACAGTTGTGAAATATCATTATCTTACCTCAATGGGATATTACGGTGCACTTACATATTGAAAGTCTTGTCTCCATTTGTGCAGTTCACTAAAATCAAACAACATTACCGTATAAGTAGCACAACATGTGAAAGCACACTGCACAATCATGTGAAAGAAGGCTAGTAATGACCTCTCATGATGCGGAATTCAAACAACTCACAAGAAGAAGATCTGAAACAAATTTGCCAACATGGATAGGAAGTCAGATCTCCTCTTGTGCAGTTCCACCAAGATCAAGAAATCAAGTAACATTGTCGGTGTAACATTTTGGTTGAACTTCACAAAACACTCTTTAAACAGAAGTGTTTTGTGCAGTGCAACAAAAGGTCGCAATAACAACGAGGTGAAGTAGATACCCCTGTTTACACCGAGGTGCAAAGGAAACAACTAGTGGTCAATAACGGTGGATGACACAGAAGCCAACAAAAAGAAGCATCTAAGTTATCTAAATGGGAAAGAAAGCAGATAGTAGCATTTCTCAAACAGTGGCATTGATTGATATTAATAGAGAGATTATATTAACAATAAAATCCGTTAAACATGTAATTTGCTTTTAACTGTGGCATTGCTTCCATTTTCCAGCGGCATTATTAGAGGGTGTTTGTTTACATGGACTTTTTGGTGTATGGACTAAAAAAGTTCCTTTTAGTCCCATCTAAACCAAACAAGAGGGACTTTTAGGGACTAAATGTGGGTATTCGGGACCAAAAAAAGAAGACCCCGAGGGAGAGTCTTTTGGGACTTTTTCCAACAGTTGCCCCTGCCCCGCATCACACCTTATCTCTATTAGTTCATTACTAGGGGTAACATGGTCTTTTAGCATGTCATTTAATAACCTTTAGTCCATGTTTAGTCCTTGGAACCAAATAGGCAGGGACTAGGGACTTTTTAGTTTGGACTAAAAAAAGTCCTAGGACTTTTTAACCAAATAGGGCCTTAGATTAACAACAGCTAAAGAGTTGTACGGGATAGTGGACGCACCAGCACCATGTGCATCTATCGTTGTATAAAGGGGTGATGCACAATCTGTTGCAACAAAGAACAAACAACCAAGGAGCATATTTGTGTTGGTCCCAGTTTTTTTACCTTTAGACATCTTTCCCTATGTGAGGGCAGCAAATCTAGTCCTGCTCAAACTCTACAGCCTTGTCCCCCAAAATAGAAAGATCAGTTTGTTACAGATGTGTGTACTACGTTTGTCATTGTTTGCCCTTTCCGACCAATGTAGGTGCTGGATAGCCAGTCTGTACTACTTTCACTGCTTCCTTTCCTCTTTGAACCACCTCCTAGATTCATGCTATACAACTTTCCCCAGTACTTTCCTGTTTGATCCAATACCTAGATTTGAGTGTAGAAGCGCAAAAAGCCCACATGCAGCTAGAGCAATGCATGTGGAATAAGTAAATTATACCTTAAGGTTCTCGGGGTGTGGCTCAGTGGGCGGCGGGAGGCCGATCTACTCACACTATGTACGGTAGCAATGAAGAAGGGGCCGGAGGCCCTCCCGCGCCGTCGTTGGGAAAGAGAATAGCTTCGCCGGTAGTGGATTCCCTCCCTAAAACGATGGTGATAGTATTAAGACTCCTTCCCTTCCCGGCAGACGGATCATGTCAGCTCTTTGACCAGAAGTGAGGGGAGAGAGAGAGGCCAACGAAGTCGTGGTTAGATCTGGAGAGGGTGAGAGAGTGTGAAGACAGAAACTACAAGCGTTGAGGCTCCAGCGTGTGTATATATAGTGGAGAGAGAGTGTGAAGAGCGAAAACCCTAGAAAACAAGCGTCGAGGCTGCAGCGTGTATATATGGAGTGGCTTTCTTGTTCTCTCCATAAAAATCATTTTAAATTGTGCACTGCACGCAATTAACGCTCGAAGGAGTCAACTCGCAATTAACACTGCACGCCTCCCGGTCGCGCTTACTAACGTTCACATGTGGTACACGACCCTCCGAAGTGAAAAACAAATGAACCACACACGGTCAAAATATCAGAAAGGTGGGGTGCACCATGATGTCTAACACACAACCTTCTTCTTGTAGACGTTGTTGGGCCTCCAAGTGTAGAGGTTTGTAGGACAGTAGCAAATTTCCCTCAAGTGGATGACCTAAGGTTTATCAATCCGTGGGAGGCGTAGGATGAAGATGGTCTCTCTCAAACAACCCTGCAACCAAATAACAAAGAGCCTCTTGTGTCCCCAACACACCCAATACAATGGTAAATTGTATAGGTGCACCAGTTCGGCGAAGAGATGGTGATACAAGTGCAATATGGATGGTAATAAAGGTTTTTGTAATCTGAAAATATAAAAACAACAAGGTAGCAAGTGGTAAAAGTGAGCGTAAACGGTATTGCAATGTTAGGAAACAAGGCCTAGGGTTCATACTTTCACTAGTGCAAGTTCTCTCAACAATAATAACATAATTGGATCATATAACTATCCCTCAACATGGAACAAAGAGTCACTCCAAAGTCACTAATAGGGAGAACAAACAAAGAGATTATTGTAGGGTATGAAACCACCTCAAAGTTATTCTTTCTAATCGATCTATTCAAGAGTCCATAGTAAAATAACACGAAGCTATTCTTTCCGTTCAATCTATCCTAGAGTTCGTACTAGAATAACACCTTAAGACACAAATCAACCAAAACCCTAATGTCACCTAGATACTCCAATGTCACCTCAAGTATCCATGGGTATGATTATACGATATGCATCACACAATCTCAGATTCATCTGTTCAACCAACACAAAGAACTTCAAAGAGTGCCCCAAAGTTTCTACTGGAGAGTCAAGACGAAAACGTGTGCCAATGTAACGCCCCGAGACCATTGCGCCAGGTGTCTTCCAGTTATTCGCTATTGTTGCCTTGTCATTTGTTTGTGTGTCATGCATTTCATATCATGTCATCATGTGCATCGCATTTGCATACGTGTTCGTCTCATGCATCGGAGCATTTTCCCCGTTGTCCGTTCTGCATTCTGACACTCCTACATCCTCCAGCGCCCCCTTTTGTCTCTTTTCGTGTGCGGGTGTTAAACATTTCTCGGAATGGACCGAGATTTGCCAAGCGGCCTCGGTACACCACCTGTAGAACGCCTGTCAAGTTTCGTGTCATTTGGAGTCCGTTTGATACTCCAACGGTTAACCGGGGATCCGTAAAGGCCTCGTGTGTGTTGCATCCCAACACCCCTACAAAGCAGCCCACTAACCCATCCAAACCCCCTCCATCCTCTCGGCCATTCGATCACAATCGCGTGGCCGAAAACCATACCTCATTTGGACTCTCCTAGCTCCCTCTACCTATATATTTGCACCTCCCCCCAAAAATTCGCGGACGAACTCTAACAAACTCCCTCTTCGCGCCGCCATACAAAACCCCGCCGCCCGGACATGTCCGCCGCCCTCAGCCACCTCGCTCCGGCCAATCCGAATCCGCCACGTCAGCCAACCGCCGCCCTCGCCCAACCGGGCGCCGCCACGCATCCCGGCGCCCCGCGCCTCTCCACCGTGGGCCCGCGAGCCCGAGCTCGGCCCTCCCCGGCCCGGCTCCCGCGCGCCGCCCGCTCCTCAGCGCTCCATCGCCCGCTCTGCCGTGCGCCGCCACCCGCTCCAGCTCCCGACCTCGCTGGCGACCAGCGCCTCCCTGCGCCCGAGATCCGCCGCCCCGCCGCCTCTCCAGCATCGTGCCGCCTCCCCTGGAGCCCCGTTGACCCCGCCTTCACCGGATCCGGCAAGCGGCTAGCCGGATCTGCCCGTTCCCGCTGCCGGCCGGCCAGATCAGCTGTGTGCCACCGCCTTTGCCGCCCGCCATGGCCTTCTATCGCTTCCATCGGGGAGGACGATGACGAGCGCCTCGCGCCTCCTCTCGCATGAGCCCCGCGGCCAGCACGCTGGCCCACCTCAGCCTCGGCCTGCCTCTCCTTCAACCTGGGCCGAGCCCATCTGGTGAGGCCCCGCCACTTCCCTTATCCATCGCCGTGGGTGATTGTTGCTATGTTGCGCTCACCCGCAGACTTGGAAATTTTGGCCAAGTCCCTGAAGTTTCCAATATCATGTGTGCATCTTGTCATGTCCATAACTTGTTGCATACTGCTCCGTTTCATGCGCATAAGATGTCAAAATGTTCATCAGGATGTCCTCTGCATTTTGTTCCATTGCACCATGCTTGTTTGAGTCCATCTTGATGCCCAAACTGTTGCAAGAGTGCTTCATAATGTTAGTTCCTGTTACTTAGCAGATATTGAGCATTTGTCATTTTTGCCATGATTATTGGGTGCTACATATGGTCATCAGCTCTACATGTGTTTTGGGCTATGCCATGCCATCTTTACAGGTGTGTATGCCATGTATTTTTGTGATCAATGTGGTGACTAGCACAAGCATGAAAAGTAGCTCTCGTGATATTGCTGATTTCAGGGACTTAGAATTTCACTAAGTCATTTCCCAGCTGTTATTTTTATGCCATGTATTCATGTTGCTACAGAGAGATCCATGCTTCTTTTGAGTATGTTCAGTAAGGATGATTTGGACATATGGTTATGCTCTATCCATCCATGTCCTTGTTTGCATTTATGGACTATCCTAGCATGACTCAATCTTGCTCTACTTTTGCTATAAAATGTTACTGACAGATTGTTACGTGTTAATCAATTTTGCCAAGGTTGTTGTAGTTGATCCATGCATGCTATGAGTTTGTTATTGCTTTGGTTAGCTTCATGAACATGTCTTCTTGCTGGTAGTATGCTTAGCTTGTCATGAAATGCCTTGTGTTGAGTGAATCAAGCTCACAAAGAGGCCTTCATAATTCTGTTTTTGCCATGTCTAGTTTTCTGCTAAGTCTGAATCTGTTAACGAAATTTGCTATGTTTACATGGGTGCCATCATATCTTCTGATCCTTTTTGGCTTATGGTCAGTAAGGGACTTTTGTTATATGCTTTGAGTAGATTCATGCCATGCCTTTCTTTGCTATGTCCTGTTCCTGTATCATGTTGTTTTCTTGCTCCTAACATTGCTTCCTGATGTTAATTCCTGACATGTTAGTATTTTCACTAAGTCTGTGAAGCTCATATCTTTTGCACTTTTGACATGCTTGTTTGAACCTGCTCTTGTGTGATTTAGCCATAGCTCAGTGTTCATCTTTTGTCAAGCATCTTGAGTAGATCACTGCCATGTGCTTTGTTGTTATGTTGGAGTGCAGTAGCTTAGATTCTTGTTGCATTTTAGATGGCTTCGTGCTGTTAATCGCAGAATTATGCCATTATTGTTTTGCTTGCCATTTGCTAACCGTGCATCCGATCCCGGTGATCTTTATATCGATTTCGACCGAAATCAACTCATCTTTCCAGAGGCACTCTTGGTTTGCCAAGTTGAGGCCTGGTTCAATATTTTCCTTCTGGAGCCCGCATATGCATTGCATAGCACATCCTGCATATCATGTCATGTTTTGCATCATGTTGCTTGCGCATTGCACCGTGGTTGATTGTTCTTTCCTTTGCTTGTGTTCTTGCTTTGGGTAGAACCGGGAGACGAGTTCATGATCGAGGAACCCGTTGAGTACGCTTACGAGGATCAAACTTACGCCAACTCGGAGAACTTTGCAAGCAAGATGACCATACCCTTGAAATCACTTCTATCTTTGCTTGCTAGTTGCTTGCTCTATTGCTATGTCGTGATACCTACCACTTGCTGTATCATGCCTCCCATATTGCCATGTAAAGCCTCTAACCCACCTTGTCCTAGCAAACCGTTGTTTGGCTATGTTACCGCTTTGCTCAGCCTCTCAGATACCATTGCTAGTTGCAGGTGAAGATGGAGTTCGTTCCTTGTTGGAACATGTTTATTGTTGGGATATCATTATTATATCTTGTTTACTTTAATGCACCTATATACTTGGTAAAGGGTGGAAGGCTCGGCCTTATGCCAGGTGTTTTGTTCCACTCTTTCCGCCCTAATTTTCGTTATACCGGTGTTATGTTCCTTGATTTTGCGTTCCTTATGCGGTTGGGTGTTATGGGAAGCCCTTGACAGTTCGCTTTGAATAAAACTCCTCCAGGAAGGCCCAACCTTGGTTTTACCATATGCCTACCTACCACCATATACCTTCCCTTGGGTTCTGCAGACTCAAGGGTCATCTTATTTTAACACCCCCCTCGGGCCAGTGCTCCTCTGAGTGTTGGTCCGAACCAAGCGGCCTGCCGGGCCACCTCGGGGAAACTTGAGGTTTGGTTTTACTCGTAGATAGTCTCATCCGGTGTTTCCTTGAGAACGAGATACGTGCGACTCCTATCAGGATTTGTCGGCACATCGGGTGGCTTTGTTGGTCTTGTTTTACCATTGTCGAAATGTCTTGTAACCGGGATTCCGAGACTGATCGGGTCTTCCCGCTAGAAGGAATATCCTTCGTTGACCGTGAGAGCTTGTGATGGGCTAAGTTGGGACACCCCTGCAGGGTTTTGAACTTTCGAAAGCCATGCCCGCGGTTATGGGCAGATGGGATTTTGTTAATATCCGGTTGTAGAAAACCTGACACTTAACTTAATTAAAATGAATCAATAGCGTGTGTAGCCGTGATGGTCTCTTTTCGGCGGAGTCCGGGAAGAGAACACGGTCTCGTGTTATGCTTGAACGTAAGTAGTTTTAGGATCACTTCTTGATCACTTCTAGTTCACGACCATTGCATTGCTTCTCCTCTCGCTCTCATTTGCGTATGTTAGCCACCATATATGCATAGTGATTGCTGCAGCTCCACCTCACTACCTTTTCCTACCCATAAGCTTAAATAGTCTTGATTGCGAGGGTGTGAGATTGCTGAGTCCTCGTGACTCACAGATTACTTCAAACAGTTGTAGGTGCCGATGATAACCATGCAGGTGACGCAACCGAGCTCAAGGAGGAGCTCGATGAAGATCGTGTTCGTTGTGTTGTTTCGTTTCTAGTTGATCAGTAGTGGAGCCCAGTCGGGGCGATCGGGGATCTTGCATTTGGGGTTGTCTTTATTTTGGTTCCGTAGTTGGACCTTGATTGTATTCTGGATGATGTAATGCTATATTTATGTATTGTGTGAAGTGGCGATTGTAAGCCAACTCTTTATCTCTTTCTTATTCAGTACATGGGATGTGTAAAGATTACCCCTCTTGCGACATGCCTACTATGCGGCTATGCCTCTAAGTCGTGCTCCGACACATGGGAGATATAGCCGCATCATGGGTGTTACAGCCAACCCCTATGCATAAGTTCGTGACGTCACGGAACTCGCAAGTTGATCACCAAAACATACATCAAGTGGATCACGTGATATCCCATTGTCACCATAGATAAGCACATGCAAGACATACATCAAGTGTTCTCAAATCCTTAAAGACTCAATCCGATAAGATAACTTCAAAGGGAAAGCTCAATCCACTACAAGAGAGTAGAGGGGCAGAAACATCATAAGATCCAACTATAATAGCAAAGCTCGCGATACATAGCTACTGGTATCAAGAACACGAGAGAGAGAGAGAGAGAGATCAAACATATAGCTACTGGTACATACCCTCAGCCCCGAGGGTGAACTACTCCCTCCTCATCATGAAGAGCACCGGGATGATGAAGATGGCCACCGGAGAGGGATTCCCCCTCCGGCAGGGTGCTAGAATGGGTCTAGATTGGTTTTTGGTAGCTATGGAGGCTTGCGGTGGCGGAACTCCCGATCTAGGTTTCTTTCTAGAAATTTGGGTATATATAAGAGGTGTTTAAGTCGGGAACAAGTCAGGGGGTCCCCGAGGCAGCCACGAGGTAGGGGGCGCGCCCAGGGGGTAGGGCGCACCCCCACCCTCGTGGGTGCCTCGGGACTCTTCTGGCCCATCTCCGGTACTTCGTGGGCTTCTTCTGGTCCAAAAATTATCTCTGTGAATTTTTAGGTCAATTGGACTCCGTTTGGTTTTCCTTTTCTGCAATACTCAAAAACAAGGAAAAACAAAAACTGGCACTAGGCTCTAGGTTAATAGGTTAGTCCCAAAAATCATATAAATGCATATAAAACATCCAAGGTTGATAATATAATAGCACGGAACAATCAAAAATTATAGATACATTGGAGACGTATCAAGCATCCCCAAGATTTATTCCTACTCGTCCTCGAGTAGGTAAATGATAAAAACAGAATTTTTGATGTGGAATGCTACCTAACATATTTATCCATGTAATTCTCTTTATTGTGCCAAGAATATTCAGATCCGAAAGATTAAAGACAAAAGTTTAATATTGACATAAAAATAATATTACTTCAAGAATACTAACAAAGTAATCATGTCTTCTCAAAATAACATGGCCAAAGAAAGCTATCCCTACTAAATCATATAGTCTGGCTGTGCTCTATCTTCATCACACAAAATATTTAAATCATGCACAACCCCGATGACAAGCCAAGCAATTGTTTCATACTTTTGATGTTCTCAACTTTTTCAATCTTCACGCAATACATGAGCGTGAGCCATGGACATAGCACTATAGGTGGAATAGAATGGTGGTTGTGGAGAAGACAAAACGAGCAGATAGTCTCACATCAACTAGGTGTATCAATGGGCTATGGAGATGCCCATCAATAGATATCAATGTGAGTGAGTAGGGATTGCCATGCAACGGATGCACTAGAGCTATAAGTGCATGAAAGCTCAAAAAGAAACTAAGTGGGTGTGCATCCAACTCGCTTGCTCATGAAGACCTAGGGCATTTTGAGAAAGCCCATCATTGGAATATACAAGCCAAGTTCTATAATGAAAGATTCCCACTAGTATATGAAAGTGACAACATAGGAGACTCTCTATCATGAAGGTCATGGTGCTACTTTGAAGCACAAGTGTGGTAAAAGGATAGTAGCATTGCCCCTTCTCTCTTTTTCTCTCATTTTTTTGTTTTTTTTTTGGGGGGAGGGGGCCTTCTCTTTTTCATGGCCTCATTTTTCTCTCTTTTTTATTTTTCGTCCGGAGTCTCATCCCGACTTGTGGGGGAATCATAGTCTCCATCATCCTTTCCTCACATGGGACAATGCTCTAATAATGATGACCATCACACTTTTATTTACTTACAACTCAAGAATTACAACTCGATACTTAGAACAAAATATGACTCTATGTGAATGCCTCCGGCGGTGTACCGGGATGTGCAATGAATCAAGAGTGACATGTATGAAAGAATTATGAATGGTGGACTTGCCACAAATACAATGTCAACTACATGATCATGCGAAGCAATATGACAATGATGAAGCGCGTCATACTAAACGGAACGATGGAAAGTTGCATGGCAATATATCTTGGAATGGCTATGGAAATGCCATAATAGGTAGGTATGGTGGCTATTTTGAGGAAGGTAATAGTGGGTGATATGGTACCGGCGAAAGTTGCGCGGCACAAGAGAGGCTAGCAATGGTGGAATGGTGAGAGTGCGTATAATCCATGGACTCAACATTAGTCATAAAGAACTCACATACTTATTGCAAAAATCTATTATTTATCAAAATGAAGTACTACGCACATGCTCCTAGGGGGATAGAATGGTAGGAAAATACCATCGCTCGTCCTCGACCGCCACTCATAAGGAAGACAATCAAAAAATAAATCATGCTCTGACTTCATCACATAACGGTTCACCATACGTGCATGCTATGGGAATCACAAACTTTAACACAGGTATCTCTAAAATTCACAACTATTCACTGGCATGACTCTAATATTACCATCCTCATATCTCAAAACAATCATCAAGTATCAAACTTCTCATAGTATTCAACGCACTTTATATGAAAGTTTTTATTATACCCATCTTGGATGCCCATCATATTAGGACTAGTTTCATAACCAAAGCAAATTACCATGATGTTTAAGACTCTCAAAATAATATAAGTGAAGCATGAGAGTTCAACAATTTCTTCAAAATAAAACTACCGCCATGCTCTAAAAGGATATAAGTGAAGTACTAGAGCAAACGACAAACTACTCCAAAAGATATAAGTGAAGATCAATGAGTAGTCGAATAATTATGAAACTATGTGAAGACTCCCTAACATTTAAGAATTTTATATCTTGGTATAATATTCAAGCAGCAAGCAAAACAAAAGAAAATAAAAAGACGCTCCAAGCAAAACACATATCATGTGGTGAATAAAAATATAGCTCCAAGTAAAGTTACCGATGAACGAAGACGAAAGAGGGGATGCCATCCGGGGCATCCCCAAGCTGAGGCTCTTGGTTGTCCTTGAATAATACCTTGGGGTGCCTTGGGCATCTCCAAGCTTAGGCTCTTGCCACTCCTTATTCCATACTCCATCGAATCTTTACCCAAAACTTGAAAACTTCACAACACAAAACTTAACAGAAAACTTGTAAGCTCCGTTAGTATAAGAAAATAAATCACCACTTTTGGTACTATTGTGAACTCATTCTAAATTAATATTTTTCACAGCCCTATATTTCTGCTTTGTAATTAGTTGCATCAGTGTGTGGCATCCATGCATCATGTTTAAATACCTTTTAAATGTGAATTGGGGATAGTGGAAAACCTCAGAGATCATTTCTAAAAATGATCAACATTAAAAATTGCTTCAAACAAACCCAAGAAAATGTTCCTGTTAAGCTATAAAAATATTGGCAAGAAGTAAAACTCAAACCAATATTTTTGGAGTCTCAGGGATATTTATTTTGGGCCTTTGAAATTAAATCAATAAGTATTTGACTTTTGGATTATATTTATTTTGTATAGAATTGTTTTCAAAAGGCCCTGAAATTATTTATGTGCCTTTGGAAAAGTCCATAATGGCAACATACAGATATTCAGAAGGTTTTGCCCTGTTTTTGATTTACTTTTGAATTTGAATCAGTGGCAAAATAATTAAAAAAACAGAAAAACCAAAAATAGAAAAGAAAGAGCAGATATTACCTGTAGCTTACCTGGCAGCCCAGCTAGCCCAGCTTGCTGGCCCAGCCCACCAGGCCCGTTGCCAGTCATCTCCTAGCTCCTACCAGGAGGACAACGCCGTGTCGCCCGCGCACGCACCTGAGGATTCCACCTCCTGCTTCGTGCTGGCGGCCTCCACTTCGAGCCTATCCGCGCCTGGAGACGCCCCCGACCCCCTGGACCCTCCCGCTCACTCTCTCGAGCTCCTCCCCTCTCTCCCGAAACCCCTGCTCCTCCTCTGCTCTCTTCCTGCAACGCCACCGTCGCCGCCGCTCGTTGTTGCCGCGGCTGGAGCCGCCTCCTCGCCCTCCACCCAAGTCCAGAAGCTCCGTCTCGTCTACCTCGTTCTCTCCGCCGACTCACGCGACGCCAGACGCCTCAAAGAGCCGCCCCGACGCCTTCTTCTTCCTCGGTCCGCCGAGATCGCCGGCGACCGTGTGCCCTCCTTGACGCGTCCTCGAGCCCGCAGACCCTCTTCGCCGCCTCCCTGTGAGCTAGTACGCCTCCTCCCGTGCTCGCCCCCTCTGTTTCTGTCTGCTAACCGCCGCCCCTCCATGGCCGAATCTCACTTCCGCTCAAGCTCGTCGCCGACGCTACTCCGGCGACCTGTTGGTCACACGACTGTGTCCAATCGATTCGTGAGCACCCGTAGAGCCTGCAGCTGCAAACCGCTGGCCATTCCATGCACACTAGCATCGAGTCCGTCGACGCCCGAGCTCTGGCCGCCGCCATTTCGGTCACCGCCGTCGATCCTACCACCGCAGCTCCGGCCATCACCACTGGTTGACGCAGCTCGCTCCCAAAAGCACGTAGGAGCAAACCCTGCCTCAAACCGTGGGCTGTAGCGGAGTTCCGACGATCTCCGCCGTGCGAAATGGTCGTCCCCGATGAAACTCCGACGACTGCTGACATGGATGTCATTAGGCGCTAACCCAACCAGTTAATCACCCTAACAGCCACTGACAGCGGGCCCTACCGCAAGGTCAAAGCCAGTCAACATTGGGTTTGACCGGGTTTAGCCCCTGTGTCACTGACGTGTGGACCCCACATGTCAGGTTTGACCTGGAACAGCCCCGGTTGACATGGTGACATCATGCTACTGTCATGCTGATGCAATAAAGCTTTTCTGGTGTTTTTATTAATTCAGGAAATTCCAGAAAATGCCCAAAATTTCCAAAAATCATAGAAAATAATCTATAACTCCAATGGAAATAATTTATATATGAAAAATGATCAAAAAATCCAAGGAATCTGCTTATTCCATGTTCATGCATGTTTGAGAAAGTTAACTCCACTGATTAGGATAAATCATGATTAAGGTATATTTGAAAAATAGGGTTGGAGTTGGAATTTATTGTAGTTTGAATTCCACTTCAATTTAAATGACTTGCTGTTGCATTAGCTCAATTCAGTACCTTAATATGTCATATCATTCATTTGCTTGTGCATTGCATTAATTGAATGTTGTTTATGTTCCTTTGCCGGAATTTGTCCCCTCTTAGTAGACATGTTTCGACAATGAGTTCGATGACACCGAAGAAGAGTTATACTATCTTCAGAAGTGCCAGGCAAGCAAAACCCCCTTGTTCATTCTGATACAATCCCACTCTCTCGCTCTTGCTCTCTTTTACTGCATTAGGACAACAGCGATTCAACTATTACTTGTTGCGGTAGTTGAACCCCTTATCCTCTGCATGACCTGTCATTGCCACAATAATTTGATGAAACCCACTAGCATGAGTAGGAGTTGTTTGAGCCCTGATGTGCCTACTCATTCATGCTTGTTTGTCATGCCTGCTACTGCTTAGAATTGAGTCAGGTCTGATTCATCGGGGATGAATTGGAACAATGATGAACATGTCCTATTGTGTGTGAGCTAAGTGTGTGAACACGATTTGGTAAAGGTAGCGGTGAGAGGCCATGTAGGAGTACATGGTGGGTTGTCTCATTGAAACCATCCTCAGGAACTGAGTTCTGTGTTTGTGATCCATGAACAGCTACTACCACGCATTGGGCCCGAAACCAATGGACCCTCTCGACTTATTAACTGCCCTTGCGCTCTGTCTAGGAGTTGCAACTAGTTTCTGGTGTTTGTAGGATATGTGTTGGCGTTCATGTGTAGCGCTGACCCTAGGGGTGGGCTATGATGCGGTAGATACACCATGGCACGATGTACCGGGCACCCGTTTGGTGTCTCGGGAACCCTGCACACATCGTTTGGGGTTGTGAGCGAAACTCCGGCCGGATCTCCTCGCGGATGGAACCCAAATAGGCGATAAACCTGGACTAGGGACTTGTGTGGTTAGTCAGGTCATGGCCGACTCCCTCGCCAGGCTTCTGCTTGAAGGTTGCCGAGATACACGACGTGTACATGGTGGTAAGTGGCAAGAGCGTGTGCGAAGAAGTACACCCCTGCAGGGTTATAAATGATCTATTCGAATAGCCGTGTCCGCGGTAAAGGACTTCTGGGTTGCCTATAACAGTTCATAGACAAGTGAAAGTGGATACTCTAAAACTCGCAAGATAAGTGTGAGTGCTATGGATGGCCTTCTCGTAGGGAGACGAGAGCGGATCCATAGTGGTGTATTGAATGGTGAATATGTGGACTCGTGTGCGCCACCTCAAAAGAGTTGCTTGCAGTCGTAGTTCAGGTTAGCCACTGAGTCAAAGATGGCTTGCTGCAGTTAAACTCCACCCCCCCCTTGTTGATACCGATGCATATGTAGCTGGTTCTGATGTAAGTCTTGCTGAGTACCTTTGTACTCACGTTTTCTTAATTTATGTTTTGCAGAGAGACTTCAGTCTCGCTAGTAGTTCTGCGTGGACTTCGATGTTTAGCTTGATACCTCAGCTACGATCTTGTGCCCTCGGCAGGATCTGGTAGATAGTCAGGCTTCTTAGCCTTTTCCATTTGTAGATGTTTGTACTCAGACATGTTAAGCTTCCGCATGTGCTTGATTTGTATGCTATGATTGTTGGGTCATGAGACCCATGTTTGTAATATCTCACTCCTCGGAGCCTAATGAATAAATACTTGAGTTGTAGAGTTATGTTGTATTTACACATATCGAGCATATTGTGTGTATGATTGAAATGCTTGGTATGTGTGGGATCCGACAATCTAGTTGTTTATCCTTGGAAGCCTCTCTTATGGGGAAATGTAGTCTAGTGCTTCCATGAGCCATAGTAGTCCGCTACAGCCCAGTTCACCGGAGTCCTGCTAGCCCAGCACTACTCCTCAGGACACTTGACTGGCCGGCATGTGTTTCACTTCGTTCCTGTGTCTGTCCCTTCGGGGAAATGTCATGCGGTGACATCCGGAGTCCTGCCTAGCCTGCTATAGCCCGGGTTCCCGGAGTCCTGTTAGCCCAGTGCTACAGCCCGGATTCACACGCTGCTGACCGACACGCTCGATGTGATTCATGTATGCCTGTCCCCATAGGTTAGTGCCGCTTTGGGTTCACGACTAGCCATGTCGGCCCGGGTTCTCTGTCATATGGATGCTAGCGACACTATCATATACGTGAGCCAAAAGGCGCAAATGGTTCCGGGCCATGGTAAGGCGACACCCGTGGGAATACCGTGCGTGAGGCCGTAAAGTGATATGAGGTGTTACCGGCTAGATCGATGTGACTTGGAATCGGGGTCCTGACAGCTTTGGTATCAGAGCCTGACTGCCTGTAGGATTACTAAGCCAAACTGGTCGAAGTTGAGTCTAGAAATGCTTTAGCTATATAAGGGAATTGATTGTGGAATGGAACATAAGGCTCTTTTTACTCCTTTACCTTATGCCCTTCTGATCTGAGTCACCCTCTTCTCTTCTACGGGGATTAAGAACTAGGCTTCTCATCTTTCTATCAGGATCACGTGTTACTAATCCATAGACTTGTAGGATTGTTGGATTCAAGTCTCAGTTCAGTTTCTATTACTTCTGTATGTTCATAGCTGGCCTCAGAACCTTGATATTGTGATGTTAAGTGGTTATGTCACTATTTTGCAGGATGTCTCAAATATTTTTTGAACATTTACAGCCGTTATGCTGTCCGATTCATCCCAGGTTTCTAAATAGTCTGATGCATTTGTAAATTCCTTCTTCCCATTCTCGATGTTCCTTTGGGCCAGATTAAGCACACTGCACGGTCTGTGAGGTACTCCGTTGCCTCGGCGTATATGTTGGAGCTACTATTATACTCTAGGTGTCTTATGAAACCATCTAGTAATCTATCCATGTTTTGTGTTCTTGGTGTGATGATTCTGGCCACCATTCTCGAAAGCATCCCGTGATGCCACTTTGTAGTAGGCATTCTACTCCTGGGTTTTGAACCCGAGACTCACCCTACTTACCTCATGTCGATAGTGTTGCTAGTTCCTTTAGGATATTAGTAACCTTTGCATTATTCCTCGAGGTCCGTGGTAGTTCCTTCTTCCAAATACTATGAACCGCTTATGGTAGAAGTTCTTTGAACCAAAAGATCACAACCAGAGTGCTCTTGATGAGTTCTCCATTCTGCATTGTGAATCTGCCAGTCCTACCTTTCTGCACGGGTTGTCCAGAAGAAATGTTGAGTTTTGCTCGACATACTAATATATGCATCCACAACTCAGAAAGTTATATGTTCCTTGAGTTGTTCCTCTTCAGTTGTATTCCGACCATCCTCTATCAGTTGATAGCCAAGAGTGTGTGTGCATTTGTGTTCATCGATGACTTTTATTCTTGTGGTCCGCCAAGTTGTTCTATTCCGGAATGACTAGGAGAAACAAACTCCAGTACCTCGTCCATTTCCAGGATTGGGTCAAAGTAGTTGTGCTCTGCAGATCAAATGCCAATCCAGCTTTTGCTCTGTTCTACCCTGGAGTATTACCACCTTTATGTCAGGATTGTCATGAGAATTGCACCATCTCTTATGAATTCTTCACGCAGTGATACTTCTCGCTATCATTGTTTCATTCCTCGGTCCCGTGTTGTCGCAACCGGAATGCCGACAAGTGAACCATGATGTGTGAAATCAATACTACTAGCAACCCCGTTGCTTGGTAGCTAATGGACAATAATTTCATTCTTAGCATGTTGGTTATTGAATCATCATCCTAAGATGGATCATGCTACCTAGTCCTTATTCTCGGTGCACTCTTCGATCAATGAGATAGGATTGTGGCAATCCATCACTCTCTTGGTCCCATCGTCTTGCCCCGAAAAGCAAGAATGTTCTCGAGTTTAGTAACATATCGGTGGTTCATGATTTTCTGAAGATCTTCTCGGAAGTATTACCTAGTTGTCACCTGACCGCTATGTTGAGTTCGTGATCATGTTGGTTTTTTCCTCTAAATCACCCCTTCTCCAAGAATCTGTGTTGGATATCCCTGAGCTAGTTGGTAGAGCTAGACAACAACTTGGAGAGTTGGAAGGTAGAAGCTTTGCTTAACTTAGTCCATCTCTAAGGGATATCTTCTCTATGTGTGTGTTGAAGAAAGATGATATCTCCATTGATTGGTCCTCGTGATCAGTTGTTGGACCTATTGTCTTATCCAATCTTTGATTTGACTATAGGATATCGTCAAATCAAATCAGAACCAACGATGTTCGTGCTATTGTCTTACCCATGGTTGTTTCCCCGGGCATACACCATTATATTTTTCGGGTCTGACCGATGCTATCACCTTGTTCACATAATTGTGTAATTCCACTTATATGGAAACCTGGATGAATTGTTGAGCCCGTCAGCAACATTTTTATCTTCTCCATGATTCGTGTTGAGCATCCAGTTAGCATTGGAAATTTTTATAAGCATTATCTTCATGTTCCGTTCATGAAGAATATGTTCGGCTGAAGGGAGTGACTTCCTCTAATTCATGTGCATTTGATGCAAGTTGCCGCCATGAATTCGAGAAAGTAAATGTTGCTTCCTCTGGAACCATCCCAAGTCAGTTATGCATGTGCGAAGTATACACTGGTTTGCGAGACTAGCTACCTTCATTCTATGTGTATCCCTAGCACACCAAGCCACTGATTGAATTGTTCATGGAGAAGAAGTTTCTTCCTAAGAGTCATGACTTATGTTAGGACTTCGCTATCCTCGTTGATGGTTCCCCACCTGAACTCGATAGTGTTTTACTATAAGACTACTATGTGGTCATGCTCGTCTTGGATAGCGTGTTCATAGGTTTGTAGCAGAACCAGCTCATGTTATGGAGCTTGCTATTGTAGTTCATTCCCCGAGAATCTCGCAACATCATCTTGTCAAATTGTGTTGCAAACTCTCATTTCCTTTCTAGACTGGATGGGTCTGGAATATCCTAGCACCAACCAGATCTGAATCTCAGGCAGTTATGATGGTTGGAACGTACTCCAAGAACTATAATGTTGGTCTCTCTGTAACCGGTAACGTGGATGTTGTGGCCAACACAACTAGCCGGAAGGCCTATTATTGTAGTATCTTGGTTGAAGAAGTTGGTCACCTCCCCATAAGGATCTCGCAGGATCTGCCTCCGTAGTTATTCCTTATGGATTCTTGAGCTTCCGAAGTCCGACCTTTTACTTGATGTTCTAGATATCCAGCCATATCTATGAATGGATTACGCTAGCACATCAAGGAGAACATTAGAAGCGTAGTGCTAAATGTCTCTCGGTCGATCGTCCAGATTCTGTTCCCTTAGCCTCGCTAAGGGAAGATCTGAGAAGGTGTTATCTTCCTTTGTATCCGCATCATCCATCACTAGTCATCATGGTAGTATGCCGTGTTGCTAGGATCCTTGCCACGGATGTTGGTATAACCTTGATGAATATGGAAATGCTCAAGTTCTTGAGAGCGCGCGCAAGCAAAATCATCCCTTGCGTTGTCTTCAACAAGGTAGTCCACATCATCCATCCTAGTCCGAGTATGCCATTTCTTCGAGCTATCTCAAGCGAACTATTGTAAATTGCCTCAAGCTGGTATGAGGAGTTTCAATGATTTATGGATCAAAAGTAATTCTTTTTTCCACTTAAGGGAACAGTTCAACGAGTCACCTTCTCTGAGGTGCCCTGTTATGGGTTCATGACAATTATCTCGTCGCAACTTTGAAACCTTTCACCACCTTACTCAAGCGTGGAATTGCTACCTACCAACTTGAATCCTCGTCCTCTGATTTCCATCACCCTGATGTGAACTTTGTGTCTCAATTGGAGAGATGTTCCTATGTCTCACTCCATGAGATGATCCTGAGTTGTTCGATCTTTGAGAAGATCGATCCTTCTAGAGTTTTCCCTTCACTCTTGTTGTCATGTTGGTTGGAGTTCTCAGAGCAAGACATCGAGACAAAGATGGTGATCGAACCAATGTTCTTATGAAGTGCAACTTGGGTCGTGAAGATTGGGTTAAGTTTGTGTCCCCCTTCATCTTACCCTATGCTGGAATCTCGAGACGAGATTCTTATTTAGTGGGGGTGAGTTGTCACAGCCCTGGATTTCTGCTTTGTAATTAGTTACATCAGTGAGTGGCATCCATAAGTCATGTTTAAATTCCTTTTAAATGTGAATTGCGGATAGTGGAAAACCTTAGAGATCATTTCTAAAAATGATCAACATTAAAAATTGCTTCAAACAAACCCAAGAAAATGTTCCTGTTAAGCTATAAAAATATTGGCAAGAAGTAAAACTCAAACCAATATTTTTGGAGTCTCAGGGATATTTATTTTGGGCCTTTGAAATTAAATCAATAAGTATTGGACTTTTGGATTACATTCATTTTATATAGAATACATTTCAAAAGGCCCTGACATTATTTATGTGCCTTTGGAAAAGTCCAAAATGGCAACATACAGATATTCAGAAGGTTTTGCCATGTTTTTGATTTACTTTTGAATTTGAATCAGTGGCAAAATAATTAAAACAAAACAGAAAAACAGAAAATATAAAAGACAGAGCAGATATTACCTGTAGCTTACCTGGCAGCCCAGCTAGCCCAGCTCGCTGGCCCAGCCCACCAGGCCCATAGCCAGTCATCCCCTGGCTCCTGCCAGGAGGACGACGCCGTGTCGCCCGCGCACGCACCTGAGGATTCCACCTCCTGCTTCGTGCTGGCGGCCTCCCCTTCGAGCCTATCCGCGCCTGGAGACGCCCGCGACCCCCCTGGACCCTCCCGCTCACTCTCTCGAGCTCCTCCCCTCTCTCCCGAAACGCCTGCCCCTCCTCTGCTCTCTTCCCACAACGCCACCGTCGCTGCCGCTCGCTGTTGCCGCGGCCGGAGCCACCTCCTCGCCCTCCACCCGAGTCCAGAAGCTCCGTCTCGTCTAACTCGTCCTCTCCGTCGACTCACGCGACGCCGGACGCCTCAAAGCACCGCCCCGACACCTTCTTCTTCCTCGGTCCGCCGAGATCGCCGGCGACCGTGTGCCCTCCTCGACGCGTCCTCGAGCCCGCAGACCCTCTTCGCCGCCTCCCTGTGAGCTAGTACGCCTCCTCCCGTGCTCGCCCCCTCTGTTTCTGTCCGCTAACCGCCGCCTCGCCATGGCCGAATCTCACTTCCGCTCGAGCTCGTCGCCGACGCTACTCCGGCGACCTGTTGGTCACACGACTGTGTCTAATGGATTTGTGAGCACCCGTAGAGCCCGTAGCTGCAAACCGCTGGCCATTCCACGCACTGTGGCGTCGAGTCTGTCGACGCCCGAGCTCTGGCCGCCGCTGTTTTGGTCGCCAACGTTGATTCTAGCCACCGCAGCTCCGGCCACCACCATTGGTCGACGCAGCTCGCTCCCAGGAGCACGTAGGAGCAAACCCCGCCTCAAACCGTGGGCTGTAGCGGAGTTTCGACGATCTCCGCCACGCGAAATGGTCGTTGCCGGCGAAACTCCGACGACTGCTGACGTGGACGTCATTAGGCGCTAACCCAACCAGTTAATCACCCTAACAGCCACTGACAGTGGGCCCTACCGCAGGGTCAAACCCAGTCAACATTGGGTTTGACCGGGTTTAGCCCCTGTGTCACTGACGTGTGGACCCTACATGTCAGGTTTGATCTGGAACAACCCCAGTTGACCTGGTGACATCATGCCGCTGTCATGCTGATGCAATAAAGCTTTTCTGGTGTTTTTATTAATTCAGGAAATTCCAGAAAATGCCCAAAACTTCCAAAAATCATAGAAAATAATCTATAACTCCAATGGAAATAATTTATATATGAAAAATGATCAGAAAAATCCAAAGAATCTGCTTATGCCATGTTCATGCATGTTTGAGCAAGTTAACTCCACTGATTAGGATAAAACATGATTAAGGTAAATTTGAAAAATAGGGTTGGAGTTGGAATTTGTTGTAGTTTGAATTCCACTTCAATTAAAATGACTTGATGTTGCATTAGCTCAATTCAGTACCTTAATATGTCATATCATTAATTTGCTTGTGCATTGCATTAATTGAATGTTGTTTATGTTCCTTTGCCTGAATTTGTCCCCTCTCAGTAGACGTGTTTCGACAATGAGTTCGATGACACGGATGAAGAGTTATACTATCTTCAGAAGTGCCAGGCAAGCAAAACCCCCTTGTTCATTCTGATACAATCCCACTCTCTCACTCCTGCTCTCTTTCACTGCATTAGGACAACAACGATTCAACTGTTACTTGCTGCGGTAGTTGAACCCCTTATCCTCTGCATGACCTGTCATTGCCACAGTAATTAGATGAAACCCACTAGCATGAGTAGGAGTTGTTTGAGCCCTGATGTGCCTACTCATTCATGCTTGTTTGTCATGCCTGCTACTGCTTAGAGTTGAGTCAGGTCTGATTTATCGAGGATGAATTGGAACAATGATGAACATGTCCTATTGTGTGTGAGCTAAGTGTGTGAACACGATTTGGTAAAGGTAGCGGTGAGAGGCCATGTAGGAGTACATGGTGGGTTGTCTCATTGAAACCATCCTCAGGAACTGAGTTCTGTGTTTGTGATCCATGAACAGCTACTACCACGCATTGGGCCCGAAACCAATGGACCCTCTCTACTTATTAACTGCCCTTGCGCTCTGTCCAGGAGTTGCAACTAGTTTCTGGTGTTTGTAGGATATGTGTTGGCGGTCATGCGTAGCGCTGACCCTAGGGGTGGGCTATGATGCGGTAGATACACTGTGGCACGGTGTACCGGGCACCCGTTTGGTGTCTCGGGAACCCTGCACACATTGTTTGGGGTTGTGAGCGAAACTCCGGCCGGATCTCCTCGCGGATGGAACCCGAATAGGCGATAAACCTGGACTAGAGACTTGTGTGGTTAGTCAGGTCGTGGCCGACTCCCTCGCCAGGCTTCCGCTTGAAGGTTGCCGAGATACACGACGTGTACATGGTGGTAAGTGGCAAGAGTGTGTGCGAAGAAGTACACCCCTGCAGGGTTATAAATGAT
This sequence comes from Triticum urartu, assembly GCF_056163025.1. Classification (NCBI taxonomy): domain Eukaryota; kingdom Viridiplantae; phylum Streptophyta; class Magnoliopsida; order Poales; family Poaceae; genus Triticum; species Triticum urartu. The sequence goes on along the minus strand of NC_141874.1, from coordinate 221,641,882 downwards.
CTATTCGAATAGCCGTGTCCGCGGTAAAGGACTTCTGGGTTGCCTATAATAGTTCATAGACAAGTGAAAGTGGATACTCTAAAACTCGCAAGATAAGTGTGAGTGCTATGGATGGCCTTCTCGTAGGGAGACGAGAGCGGATCCATAGTGGTGTATTGAATGGTGAATATGTGGACTCGTGTGCGCCACCTCAAAAGAGTTGCTTGCAGTCGTAGTTCAGGTTAGCCACTGAGTCAAAGATGGCTTGCTGCAGTTAAACTCCACCCCCCCCCTTGTTGATACCGATGCATATGTAGCTGGTTCTGATGTAAGTCTTGCTGAGTACCTTTGTACTCACGTTTTCTTAATTTATGTTTTGCAGAGAGACTTCAGTCTCGCTAGTAGTTCCGCCTGGACTTCGATGTTTAGCTTGATACCTCAGCTACGATCTTGTGCCCTCGGCAGGATCTGGTAGATAGTCAGGCTTCTTAGCCTTTTCCATTTGTAGATGTTTGTACTCAGACATGTTAAGCTTCCGCATGTGCTTGATTTGTATGCTATGATTGTTGGGTCATGAGACCCATGTTTGTAATATCTCACTCCTCGGAGCCTAATGAATAAATACTTGAGTTGTAGAGTTATGTTGTGATGCCATGTTGTATTTACACATATCGAGCATATTGTGTGTATGATTGAAATGCTTGGTATGTGTGGGATCCGACAATCTAGTTGTTTATCCTTGGCAGCCTCTCTTATGGGGAAATGTAGTCTAGTGCTTCCATGAGCCATAGTAGTCTGCTACAGCCCGGTTCACCGGAGTCCTGCTAGCCCAGCACTACTGCTCAGGACACTTGACTGGCTGGCATGTGTTTCACTTCGTTCCTGTGTCTGTCCCTTCGGGGAAATGTCACGCGGTGACATCCAGAGTCCTGCCTAGCCTGCTACAGCCCGGGTTCCCGGAGTCCTGTTAGCCCAGTGCTACAGCCCGGATTCACACACTGCTGACTGACATGCTCGATGTGATTCATGTATGCCTGTCCCCATAGGGTAGTGCCGCTTTTGGTTCATGACTAGCCATGTCGGCCCGGGTTCTCTGTCATATGGATGCTAGCGACACTATCATATACGTGAGCCAAAAGGCGCAAACGGTCCCGGGCCATGGTAAGGCGACACCCGTGGGAATACCGTGCATGAGGCCGCAAAGTGATATGAGGTGTTACCGGCTAGATCGATGTGACTTGGAATCGGGGTCCTGACAATATTGGTGTAATATCTACTGTATTCCAACTTCTCTATGGTTCATACCCTCCGATACTACTCATAGATTCATCAAAATAAGCAAACAACACATAGAAAACAGAATCTGTCAAAAACAGAACAGTCTGTAGCAATCTGGAGGTTTCGAATACTTCTGTAACTCCAAAAATCCTTAGAAATTAGGAAGTCCTAGGAAATTTGTATATTGATCTATTGCAGTTGGAATTGGTATTTTATCGCTCTCTGGTAAAAAAATGAAAATTATTCTCATGAGTGCATACTTTTTGTTTTTTTACAGCAAGATCAAATAACAATCATCCAAGAAGATCCTAAAGGCTTTACTTAGCAAAAACACTAAATAAAACATAAAAACACAATCATAACAGTGGATAGATGATTTATTTATTACTAAACATGAACAAAAAGCAAGGAACAAAAATAAAATTGGGTTGCCTCCCAACACGCGCTATCGTTTAACGCACCTAGCTAGGCATGGTGATTTCAATGATGCTCACATAAAAGATAATCATTGAAACATAAAGAGAGCATCATGAAAAATATAACTAGCACATTTAAACCTAACCCACTTCGTATGCATAGGAATTTTGTGGGCAAACAATTTGTGGGAACAAGAATCAACTTGCATAGGAAGGTAAAACAAGAAAATATTCCAGATTTTCGACACATAGAGAGGAAACTTGATATTATTGCAACTCCTACAAGCATATATTCCTCCCTCATAATACTTTTCAGTAGCATCAAAATGAACTCAACAATATAACTAACACATAAAGCATTATTTTCATGATGCACAAGCATAGAAATTTTATTACTCTCCACATAAGCAAATCTATTCTCATCAATAGTAGTGGGATCAAACTCAACGAAATAACTATCATGTGCGGCATAATTCAATTGAAAGTCAAAATCATGATGACAAGTTTCATGGATATCATTGTTGTTTATAGCGTACATGTCATCACAATAATCATGATAGATAGGAGGAATGCTTTCATCATAATAAATTTTCCCAACAAAACTTGGGGGACTAAAAATATCATCTTCATCAAACATAGCATCCCCAAGCTTGTGGCTTTGCATATCATTAGCATCATGGGTATTCAAGGAATTCATACTAACAACATTGCAATCATGCTCATCATCCAAAATTTAGTGCCAAACATTTTAATACATTCTTCTTCTAACACTTTGGCACAATTATCAGAATCCTTAGTTTCACGAAAGACGTTAAAAAGATGAAGCATATGAGGCAACCTTAATTCCATTTTTTTGTAGTTTTCTTTTATAGACTAAACTGGTGATAAAACAAGAAACTAAAATATTCAATTACAAGATCTAAAGATATACCTTCAAGCGCTAACCTCCCCGGCAACGGCGCCAGAAAAGAGCTTGATGTCTACTACACAACCTTCTTCTTGTACACGTTGTTGGGCCTCAAAGTGCAGAGGTTTGTCGGACAGTAGCAAATTTCCCTCAAGTGGATGACCTAAGGTTTATCAATCTGTGGAAGGCGTAGGATGAAGATCGTCTCTCTCAAACAACCCTGCAACCAAATAACAAAGAGTCTCTTGTGTCCCCAACACACCCAATACAATGGTAAATTGTATAGGTGCACTAGTTCGGCGAAGTGATGGTGATACAAGTGCAATATGGATGGTAGATAAAGGTTTTTGTAATCTGAAAATATAAAAACAGCAAGGTAGCAAGTGGTAAAAGTGAGCGTAAACGGTATTGCAATGCTAGGAAACAAGGCCTAGGGTTCATACTTTCACTAGTGCAAGTTCTCTCAACAATAATAACATAATTGGATCATATAACTATCCCTCAACATGCAACAAAGAGTCACTCCAAAGTCACTAATAGCGGAGAACAAACGAAGAGATTATTGTAGGGTACAAAACCACCTCAAAGGTATTCTTTCTGATCGATCTATTCAAGAGTTCGTAGTAAAATAACACGAAGCTATTCTTTCCGTTCAATCTATCCTAGAGTTCGTACTAGAATAACACCTTAAGACACAAATCAACCAAAACCCTAATGTCACCTAGAGACTCCAATGTCACCTCAAGTATCCGTGGGTATGATTATACGATATGCATCACACAATCTCAGATTCATCTATTCAACCAACACAAAGAACTTCAAAGAGTGCCCCAAAGTTTCTACCGGAGAGTCAAGATGAAAAGGTGTGCCAAGCCCTATGCATAAGTTCACGAGGTCACGGAACTCGCAAGTTGATCACCAAAACATACATCAAGTGGATCACGTGATATCCCATTATCACCACAGATAAGCACATGCAAGACATACATCAAGTGTTCTCAAATACTTAAAGATTCAATCCGATAAGATAACTTCAAAGGGAAAACTCAATCCATTACAAGAGAGTAGAGGGGGAGAAACATCATAAGATCCAACTATAATAGCAAAGCTCACGATACATCAAGGTCATGCCGAATCAAGAACACGAGAGAGAGAGAGAGATCAAACACATAGCTACTGGTACATACCCTCGGCCCCGAGGGTGAACTACTCCCTCCTCGTCATGGAGAGCACCGGGATGATGAATATGGCCATCGGAGAGCGATCCCCCCCTCCGGCAGGGTGCTGGAACGGGTCTAGATTGGTTTTCGGTCGCTATGGAGGCTTACGGCGGCGGAACTCTTGATCTAGGTTTCTTTCTAGAAGTTTGGGTATATATAAGAGGTGTTGAAGTCGGGAACAAGTCAGGGGGGTTCCCGAGGCGGCCACGAGGTAGGGGGCGGGCCCCCACCCTCATGGGTGCCTCGGGACTCTTCTGGCCCATCTCCGGTACTCCGTGGGCTTCTTTTGGTCCAAAAATTATCTCCGTGAATTTTCAAGTCAATTGGACTCCGTTTGGTTTTCCTTTTCTGCAATACTCAAAAACAAGGAAAAAACAGAAACTGGCACTGGGCTCTAGGTTAATAGGTTAGTCCCAAAAATCATATAAAATAGCATATAAAACATCCAAGGTTGATAATATAATAGCATGGAACAATCAAAAAATATAGATACGTTGGAGACGTATCAAACCATCCTCCAATTTTAAATATTTTGGGCACTTGTATTCAGCCTAAGTCAATGTGCCACCGTATGTACTAAGGGTTACAGCGGGTGCAAAGAAACTAGGGCGTATTGAGAGTAATTGACATGCCGTTTATTTGTAGGGTCACTTGCAAACTATGAATCTCTATTCTCTTATTTAGTGGATGAGGCAAATCTTTTGCACGAGAAATTCAATTTTAATTATTTAGTTTGTACACTTTGCTCTCTTCCAATAATTTTGGGCACTTGTATTCGACCTAAGTTAGTGTGCCGCCGTATCTCGTACTACTCCTCCGTCTCGGTGTATTCAATCTATGTCACGTTAGAAGGTGCAACGGGACCAAGGTGCACGCATAATGGAGGAGAAGGTGAAACTTGACCGGTCCTTCCTCCAATCAAAGCCCTAATTTCTGTTTCTAAATGCAACAATTAATCCCAATAATTAAGAGATGCCATTTTAGCTACCATGCAGGGCCACATATTAACTCGCATGCAAGCCGACTTTGATTCCTTGACTGGTCAACACATAGTTGCGCTCCATGCATTGGGTTTCCGGGGGAGGTAACAAGGTAGAGTAAGTAACAGCGCTTGCTAGTAACGAGGCTAGGAGGGGATTGAGATGAGAAGTTAATGGACGACGCCTAAACATTTTGGGAATATCTGATTTTCGTAAGATGAATTAACACCTAGACGGAGAGAGTACTACTCCTCAATCCAGGTTTGATGGAATATTCGTCACCTCTTCTCTTCTTGTACGTACTCCATTTACCTCATTTCCCGTGGCTTCTCACTTGCACGATATTCCTATTCTATGAACTTGTGTGTGCGTGCGTGTGTGTGTGTGTGTGTGTGTTTTAACAGCGTGTGTGTTAGAGAGAGCGACACATCGACCTACTCCTACAGAGAGATGGTGTGTAGTGTACGATTTAGCCGTGAGAGTCGGTGCATCTTCTCGTTTCCGGGCGTCCGGTCGGGACAGTTTCCACGCCCGCTCCTGACCAGCCTGGCCCACCCAAATCCCCTCCATCGCTCACGCGCTCTTCTCGCTCGAGACGGTCAGCGTCGCTCAAGAGAATGGGTGCCACATTCATGCTCGGGCAGAGTGGACACGACCTCTCATTGGCGCCTGTGTTGAAGGGAGAAGCGGATTCAAGAGTGATGGTTGCTTCGTTTGTCCAACTTACTGTTGGGTCTATGTGATTTGACGTATCATTGATCATTATTACTGAGGTGGTACGACTGCCGGATGTCCCATGTCTCGGCGAAAGGAGGTACTAGATTACAATTTTCTCCATTCTTACAGCGGAGGAGTGTGAAAGCAGTGAAAATACATAGGCTCAGTGATTACATGGCCCACCTCACACTGTCACCATATTTTCTGGACACTGTGCGACACCTAACTCTTTACATAGTAGTATAGTACGTACTCTAATTTCTCAGCGAGATAAATTTGTATAATGCTATAAAGCTTCCAGCTTCTGTTTCATGTATCTTGCGTCCAAGGTTGCCCCGTTCCAACATTTCATCAAATACAAAGGAGACTAACATGCATGCTATTGCATCTCAATGATTGATAGATCATAGCCAATATGTACTCCCTTCGTTCCAAAATAAGTGTCTCAACTTTATGCAAACTTTAGTACAAAGTTGTACTACTACTAAAATTGACACTTATTTTGGAACAGAGACAACTAAAGAAAAAACCAATCCATGCAGTCCCTAGCCCTTGAACCCTAAACCCTAACTAGGCTTTAATTTGCTGGTGACATTGAAGCTTCCGAAGAAATGAAGTTTGCAACCCTTTGACCATCGGATCATTTTGTGCAGTTTCACTAAAATCGAGATGAGCATCCTTGTGGCAAAGAAATTGAAGAAGCGTGATTAGAATAAGATTACTGGGACTAGTTGATGAGAGAGAGAGAGAGGGAGGCAGAGGGGTAGAGTGTTGGATGGGTGATGGGGTTGCTTCTCGAAGATGGTGGGAGAGGCCTACTAGACAAACTGAGGGTAGAACTGCAATATTATCAATAAGAGTGGGGATGTGTTTCTGTGTGTGCGTGATAGATGTGTCGAGAGGCATGCATGGATGATGAAGGGGGGCATGTGTTTGGTAAGCAGACCTAACTAGATCGGTAGATCAATTGTTGTGTGTCAGAGGAAGGGAGAGACATAACTAATGAGGTAGATCGATCGACGCGTGGGGAAAACGAGTTATAATGACCTAGCTAGCTATATGTATAGAGGGAGATCGGTCGGTGTACATCCATTTGTTAGAGGCAAATAAGGCCCAGTGAGATGGATTGACAGAGAGAATGGAGCTAGGAGGTGGTGCGAGAGGTCTACTAGCTAGATAGGGGGAGGAGTGTGTGCTTGTGAGATCGATGAAAAGAGGGGTGAGAGTTTACACATGTGTGGGACCGTATGAGAGACATGAGGCATGGACACAGAAAGGAGGAGATGGAAGGTGCATGTGTATGTTGTAGGCATACATCGCTGGAGAGGTTTATCGATCGGTGTTTGTTGGAAAGGAGTTGTGGAGACCGTGGGAGAATGACCTAAAGAAAAAAAATGAATGTGCGCGATGCATAAGATGCTGAGGGAGGGGGAGGGCATGGAGGGCGTGTGCATGCACAAGAGAAAGTTAGTGCTAGCTACAAAGGTTAGAGGATTGTGTGGGTGTAAGAGACTAACAACGATCATAATTCGATATGAAAGTGGATTCATATATTTGAATAGGAGATCGTAGTGTTATAAACATATGCATGCATGAATATAGCGGTGATACACAAGGTGTGGTTTTGGACATGTTATACCATAATGTGATAATGTGTGGTGTTTGCAACTCACAGCTAAATATCGAACAATCTAAACCATACTATACATTGAACAATCTCACATTCTATTTGAATTTGTGATAATGTGTGGCATTTGCAGCTCACAATTAAATATCGAACAATCTAAACCATACTATATATCGAATAATCTCACATTTTATTTGAATTTGTGATAATGTGTGGCGTTTGCAACTCACATCTAAATACTTGTAGGCGTAGGGGGCGGGGCACCATACATTATGTGATAAACACATTATACATATGAGACATGGTTTAGATTGTGAAGATCTAGCTAGATCTTGAAATGTACTGTGATTTGAAATCAACATAAAGTGGATTCAAAAAATTGAGTTCGAGTTCATATAGTACACATAGTTCATATCTAACTTGACAGTAATCATGTGGTGTGCTATGAAGATAATAGACAAACGATGGTTTAACTTTACAATAATGATGATTGTAGATCTTATTAAAAAAGAGAAACGAATTCAAATGGTTTAACTTCACAACAATCATGACTGTAGATCTTATTCAAATAGAGAAACGATTTCAAATTTAGTTCATATTGAAGCGGTACTATATACGTTTGGAATGCACTAAAACGTTCATTTGAGTAGCAGGTTGCATGCATTATACACGTAGAGAAATATTTTAATTGAACATAACATGAATTCAAAGTTGAATGGCATTTGTTGTGCGAATTGATTTGGTACAGTACACAGGACTAGACTATCTTGTGTGGTGCGAATTGATTTCTTTTTGTTTTTTCGTCGACGGAAGTGCGAATTGATTTGGTACAGTACACGTTAGGCTTGTCCGGAAATTTCAACCCACGCCTTGTTACCCTGAAATAATTCAGATATATCTTTGTCTCGTTGTGCTCGCAAAACTCCCTCCATCTCAACCCGCGCCTTGCTATCCCAAAATTACAACGCGCGCAAAAACTGCTACCTCCTGCAAAATCCCGACATGTGAAATGCCCGTGATACCCCTAAACCGAAAGAAATTCCTAGCTCAAATCGGTGGGTGTACTTTCGTAACTTACCCCACATTTTGGAGAAGTGCGTCCCTAAGCCATGGTTCCCCCTCCCATCCCATCCGCCCACCCATTCGTACACCGAGGCCGCGACAACCCGCGAAGCCCCACACCCTCCTCCGTTCGCCACCCAGCCGAAGGGTCTTCCCCGACGATGTCGTCCACAGCAACACATCGACGTCTCTCATCCACTGCACCAGATGAGGATCCGTCGTCCTGCCTGCTCAGCCACCCCGTCCTCCACCTCCAAGGAGTTGCCCCGATGTTCCCCTCGTCTTTCGCAGCACCTCCATTCCCACACCGCCATCTTCCCCTGCACCACCAGAAGAGCAGCATCATCACCGTTTCCTCGGATGAAGCTGAGGCCTAATCGGCATTACCAAATAGGTACTACACTAATCGCCGCATTTTCTTCTTGATTTGACCTCACGGTGCTGCCGGCGCTCAGTCCCGAGCTGACATGGCGTGGCTCCATCCACGGTGGCGTCGCCGGCCACTTCCTCCACAGTGTCGCTCCCTCGGTGAAGACGTCCACATTAGTAGGAGCTGCTGCTGCTTTGGCTCTCGCTCGCGTTGCTGCTCTACTCTTGCTCTCGGTCCCCTACCTGGTCTACTCTTGCTCTTGCTCTTGCTCGCGTTGCTGCTCTCGCTCTTGCTCTTCCTTGCGCTGCTGCTCTACTCTTGCGCGTGTTGCTGCTGCACGAGCAGTAGATCCTGCTCTCACTCGAGCCCCTGCAACTGCTACCCGAGATGCTGCTACACGACCAGCTGCCCCGGCTCTCGCATGCGCTGCTACTCCGGGCACGACTACTGCTGCTGCTACTGCTTTTCTGCTACTAGTGCATTCCGTTTCGACAGTAAAATTCAGTTTCGACAGCAAAATTCTGTTTCGACAGTTAAATTCAGTTTCAATAGTTAAGTTCGGAGATGAGCGGCTGATGTATTTTACATCTAGCACTTTGTGGTTAACTATTTTACGTCATCTATTGGAGATGCTATTAGAATTCCACTCAGGTTAACATTGTATCTCTTGTCCTACTTCAGCCTCGCCATCGTACAACTCACCGGAGCTGCTCCAATGACGAAACCCTCCATCATATCAGAGTAGTACCCCAAGCTCCATCTCTAGACACCTAAGATCTTCTTCCCCTCCTCCGACAGCCAAATCAGCCAGAGCATCCTCACTGACCAACCCAATCGCACTGAGATCGACATGGCTTCGTGATACATCTCGGTCGTATCTACAATTTTTGATTGTTCCATGCCAATATTCTACAACTTTCATATACTTTTGGCAACTTTTTATACTATTTCTGGGACTAACATATTGATCCAGTGCCCAGTGCCAGTTCCTGTTTGTTGCATGTTTTTTGTTTCGTGGAATATCCATATCAAACGGAGTCCAAACGGGATAAAAACTGACAGAGATTTTTTTGGAATATATATGATTTTTGAGAAGAAAAATCCACGCGAGACGGTGCCCGAGGGAGGCACGAGGTAGGGGGGCGCGCCCCACCCCCTAGGCGCGCCCCTGACCCTCGTGGCTACCCTGTAAGGCGGTTGATGCCCTTCTTTCGCCGCAAGAAAGCTAATATCCGGATAGAGATCGTGTTAAAATTTCAGCCCAATCGGAGTTAGGGATGTCCGGGAATATATGAAACGGTGAAAGGGTAGAATCTGAGAACGCAGAAACAGAGAGAGACAGGGAGATAGATCCAATCTCAGAGGTTCTCTCGCCCCTGCCATGCCATGGAGGCCATGGACCAGAGGGGAAACCCTTCTCCCATCTAGGGAGGAGGTCAAGGAAGAAGAAGAAGGAGGGGGGCTCTCTCCGCCTCGCTTCCGGTGGTGCCGGAGTGCCGCCGGGGGCCATCATCATCACCGCAATCTTCACCATCATCTTCACCGCCATCATCACCAAATCTTCCCCCTCTATGCAGCGGTGTAAACCCTCTTTTACCCGCTGCAATCTCTACTTAAACATGGTGCTCAACGCTATATATTATTTCCCAATGATGTATGGCTATCCTGTGATGTTTGAGTAGATCCGTTTTGTCCTATGGGTTATTTGATGATCGTGATTGGTTTGAGTTGCATGTTTTATTATTGGTGATGTCCTATGGTGCTCTCCATGTCGTGCAAGCGTGAGGGATTCCCGCTGTAGGTTTTGCAATATGTTCATGATTTTCTTATGGTGGGTGGCGTGAGTGACAGAAGCACAAACCCGAGTAAGTAGGTTGTTTACGTATGGGATAAAGAGGACTTGATACTTTAATGCTATGGTTGGGTTTTACCTTAATGATATTTAGTAGTTGCGGATGCTTCCTAGAGTTCCAATCATAAGTGCATATGATCCAAGTACAGAAAGTATGTTAGCTTATTCCTCTCCCTCAAATAAAATTGCAATAATGATTACCGGTCTAGTTATCGATTGCCTAGGGACAAATAACTTTCTCGTAACAAAAAGCTCTTTACTAAAACTAACTTAGTTGTGTCTTTATCTAAACAACCCCTACTTTTTATTTACATGCTCTTTATTACCTTGCAAACCTATCCAAAAACACCTACAAAATACTTCTAGTTTCATAGTTGTTCTAGGTAAAGCGAACGTCAAGCGTGCATAGAGTTGTATCGGTTGTCGATAGAACTTGAGGGAATATTTGTTCTACCTTTTGCTCCTCGTTGGGTTCGACACTCTTACTTATCGAAATAGGCTACAATTGATCCCCTATACTTGTGGGTTATCAAGACCTTTTTCTGGCGCCGTTGCCGAGGAGTCATAGCGTGGGGTGAATATTCTCGTGTGTGCTTGTTTGCTTTATCACTAAGTAATTTTTATTTGCTGTTTTTAGTTGTTCTCTATCTTTAGTCATGGATATGGAACACGAAATGCCAAAAAAATTAGGTGTACCTGCTACTCATGGAGATGGGGAACCTCCTAAAACCCTTGATGCTCATTATGTGAAAGATATTATGTACTACTTTGATAATCCTGAGAAAACCCCATTCAATTATGTTATGGAAGACACGTTGGATCAATGTGAATACTTTAGGGATTATCGCTTGACTCAAAAGGGGAAACTATTATTTGATCAAATTCATATGTTGCTTTGGTATGCTCGGCAACTTTGCTTGAGATATGATTATACTTGTTGCTCTAGGATGAAGGCTCCACACCTTCCCTTTTCATGCAAATTTAATGATGATAAAACCTTGGCCTCTTATGTTAATGGTATATATGATTACTATGATGTGGAAAAAATAGAAGAATTTGTTGCTTTTATGGGTGCTTATGAAATTGAATCTTTGTTTAAAGAGTGTGAAAATTTTGATGATTCAGTTTATAGACCTGAAAATTTAGCTATCCTTAAATATTTCTATGAGAATTATGAATTCAATGCCGATATTGATGCGTTTATTGAGAAAGTCTCCGCTGTCCAAGAAGAGACTAATATTTTGCAGGAGTCTATGGAAGAAGAAATTGATGAAATCGTGAGCTCATTGGATGAAAAAGATGATGAGGATAGTGAAGAACAAAGTGAGGAAGAGTGGATTAGCTACCCGTGCCCACCTTCTAATGAGAGTAACTCTTCAACTCATACATTGTTTAATTTCCCTTCGTGCTTACCGAAGGATGATTGCTATGATGATTGTTACGATCCCGTTGATTTTCTTGAAATATCCCTTTTTGATGATGCTTGCTATGCTTGTGGCCAAGATGCCAATATAAATTATTCCCATGGAGATGAACTTGCTATAGTTCCTTGTGTTAAACATGAAATTGTTGCTATTGCACCCACGCATGATAGTCCTATTATCTTTTAGAATTCTCCCAACTACACTATATCAGAGAAGTTTGCACTTATTAAGGATTATATTGATGGGTTACATTTTACTATTACACATGATGATTTTGATGAATATAATATGCATGTGCTTGCTGCTCCTACTTGCAATTATTATGAGAGAGGAACTATATCTCCACCTCTCTATGTTTCCAATACGATAAAATTGCAAGAAACTGTTTATACTATGCATTAGTCTTTACAATGTGTGCATGAATTGTTCTTTTATGACATGCTGATGCATAGGAAGAGAGTTAGACTTCATTGTTGCGTGATATATGCTACGTTGTGCTCACTACTAAATTACAAATCATTGTTAATTAAAATTGGCTTTGATATACCTTGGGATCCGGGTGGATCCATTACTTGAGCACTATATGCCTAGCTTAATGGCTTTAAAGAAAGTATTGCCAGGGAGACAACCCGGAAGTTTTAGAGAGTCATTTATTTCTGTTTTTTGCTTTTATAAAGTTTAAAAATAAAAATAATGTGCCAAGATTTGCCTTTAGGATGTTTACTTTGCTTGTTGGTTTGTACGGTGCAGGACAGAAACTTTGGCTGTAGTGCACTATTTTAAAATTTCTACTGGAACGTCAAATGGTTCTGAAACTTTTTTCACTGTCTTTATATATAAATTTTTTATTTTTCCTAATTTCGGTAGAATTTTTGGTGTACCAGAGGTATGGTGAATGTTCAGATTATTACAGACTATTCTGTTTTAGACAGATTCTGTTTTTGATGCATAGTTTGCTTGTTTTGATGAAACTATAAATTTATATCAGTGGATTAAGACATGGAAAAGTTATATTACAGTAGACACAATGCAAAAACAAAATATGAATTGGTTTGCAATAGTACTTAGAGTAGTGATTTGCTTTATTATACTAACAGATCTTACCGAGTTTTCTGTTGAAGTTTTGTGTGGATGAAGTGTTCGATGATCGAAAAGGTCTCGATGTGAGAAGAAGGAAGAGAGGAAAGAGCTCAAGCTTGGGGATGCCCGAGGCACCCCAAGTAAATATTCAAGGATACTCAAGCGTCTAAGCTTGGGGATGCCCCAGAAGGCATCCCCTCTTTCTTCAACAAGTATCGGTATGTTTTCGGATTCGTTTTGTTCATGCGATATGTGCAATCTTGGAGCGTCGTTTGCATTTAGTTTTCATTTTTATTTTATGCACCATGCTGCTATGAGATAATCCTTGGTTGATTTATAGAATGCTCTATGCACTTCACTTATATCTTTTGAGTATGGCTTTATAGAATGCTTCATGTGCTTCACTTATATCATTTGAAGCTTGGATTGCCTGTTTCTCTTTACGTAGAAAACCGCCATTTGTAGAATGCTCTTTTGCTTCACTTATATTTGTTAGAGCGTGGGCATATATTTTGTAGAAAGAATTAAACTCTCTTGCTTCACTTATATCTATTTAGAGAGATGACAGGAACTGGTCATTCACATGGTTAGTCATAAAATCCTACATAAAACTTGTAGATCACTGAATATGATATGTTTGATTCCTTGCAATAGTTTTGCGATATAAAGATGGTGATATTAGAGTCATGCTAGTGGGTAGTTGTGCATTAGTAGAAATACTTGTGTTGAGGTTTGTGATTCCCGTAGCATGCACATATGGTGAACCGTTATGTGATGAAGTCGGAGCATGATTTATTTATTGATTGTCTTCCTTATGAGTGGCGGTCGGGGACGAGAGATGGTCTTTTCCTACCAATCTATCCCCCTAGGAGCATGCGCGTAGTATTTTGTTTCGATGAATAATTGATTTTTGCAATAAGTATGTGAGTTCTTTATGACTAATGTTGAGTCCATGGATTATACGCACTCTCACCCTTCCACCACTGCTAGCCTCTCTAGTACCGCGCAACTTTCGCCGGTACCTTAAACCCACCATATACCTTCCTCAAAACAGCCACCATACCTACCTATCATGGCATTTCCATAGCCATTCCGAGATATATTGCCATGCAACTTCCATCATCATCATATACATGACTTGAGCATTCATTGTCATATGGCTTTGCATGATCGTAAGATAGCTAGCATGATGTTTTCATGGCTTGTCCATTTTTTGATGTCATTGCTACGCTAGATCATTGCACATCCTGTCGGTGTGGAACGACACCTATGGGATCACAAGAATCCCTACTACAGTTGCCGGGGCGCAGGGTTGCGAGGAGAGCAGGGCTAGTAGATAGCACAAGGATCGTTTACCCAGGTTCAGGCTGCGAGGATGCATAAAACCCTAGTCCTGATTTGGTGGGTGTATTTCTGAGAGTTCTTGAGCTCTCGAACTAGCTGTGGTCAGCGTGTGGTTCCAAAGAGCCGAATCCCCCTCCTCGTCGCCTCGGGCCTCCTTTAATAGGAAAAAGGGGTTGCCACAGTGGCACACATGAGGTGGAAAGGTCTACAGTGGCATGAGGTTATCCCTCGTATGACAGGACAAGGTGCATTTAATGCATCGCTTAGGTGTCCTCTTACTTTATCGGGGTCGGGGGCGAGGCCCGTCCCGTCCGTCACCACTCCTCCTAGCTTCAACATGCGCCTCGGCCGGGGATGTGTGCGGTGCCATGTAGGCAGGCAGGCAGCTGAGTTGGCGCGGTGGTGGAGCCTTCACGAAGATATGCATGCCGCCACGCAGGCACTTGATGAGTTGGCCTGGGAGTTGCATGTTGCCACGCAGGTGCCCGCCTAGCTGGTTGGGCTGGCAGCTGCATGTGAACGACGGTGGAAGTTTGGTTGACATGGGCTTGGCAGTGGCCTTGCCGGCGTCTTTGGCGAGGGCCTTGCCGGGTGGCCCGGCAAGGGTCTCGCCATGGCGTGTTGTCGTCCCCGGCAAGGATCTTGCCGGGGGTCTGGTGGCCTTCCTTGGCAATGATCTGGCAGAGAATCGTTGTCTTCTGATCTGATCTTGAATATGTCTTCACAAATATCTATATGCCACCACAGGGGTGCCTACCCGAGTCTTGGCCCCACGCTAATGATGGCACTGGGGGCCGTGGGCTCAAGGGTGGCTCGCTCTGTTGGTGCGCGGTGAGCTGCCCCGGCAAGAGTCTTTCTGGGGCCACTGAGGCCACCCGGCAAGGGTCTTGTCGGGGGAACTTGCTTTGTCCCTCTGCTCTTTGTGGTCTTGGCCTTGGCGTTGCTTTGATTGTCTTGGGCTTCGATCTTACCTTGGCTCACCTCCCTCATTCTGCTTGGTGTGGCCGTGGGCGCGGCTCTGACTGCCCGTGCACAGGGAAAGGGGTACAAAGATGTGCCCCTATTTTTGTACACCGACATGAGCCCCCGGGCCTGGGCCACACATAAGCGCAACATGTTGTTGGGTCAGGCCCAAAACGGTGCGCGGGCAGGTGGGGCGGTTTTTACCGTGGTAAGATTCTTCGTGCGCTCCGCCTCCCACTACCCGCGCGCGAGGCGCGGCATGGAGGGGAGTGTGTGACATGGGTGGCATGCGTGGGACGGTTTCCACATGCATGCGTCACGTCGCAGTAAATGGGCAGCGCGCCCCGCGGCTTCCCCATAAAAAGGGATAACCGCGGGCGCACTGTTCCTTTTACCCTCCGCGCAACCCCAATCTCGGAAACCTCCGCCTGCTTTCCTCTTCTTCCTCAAGCTTCGTCCCTGCTTGTCGTCGTTGCGCTTCCGCCGCCCTCTGTCCTGCCTTCCTCCCCCAGTCGCCATGGCGTCAAAGTTCACCAAGGGAAAGGGAGTGGCCAAGGATGCCAGAGCCACGGAGCCGCCGGAGAGTGTGCTGGTGGTCCAGCGGACGGAGTCCGCCTTCTTCCCCTCGACGGTCAACGTGTTCGAGCTTCAGGAGTCCTTCACGCCCCTGTGGGGAGTGAAGATGGGGGGAGAGAATTCGAGGCATCCGGCCACGCGCGTCATCCCTGCCAACTGCGCCGAGGCTGCCCCAAATCGGTACCCCTTCTTTGTTGATTACTTTTCTTGTGGGCTCTGTCCTCCCTTCTCTGATTTCTTTAGTGACATCATGAACACCTTCGGCTTCCACCTCCTAGATTTTATTCCGAATGTGGTGGCGTGCATGTCCCTTTTCGCGCACCTCTGCGAAGGCTTTGCCGGGGTGCACCCCAACACGGCGCTCTTCCGCCATTACATCTTCCCTCGGATCCAAACGGGAGGTGCCATCTCGGGGTGCATCGCCTGGATCCCAAAATCCAAGGGAGCATACCCGGACGGCGCCATGAAGGAGAGGTGGGAAGAATGGAGGGGTCGGTGGTGCTGGATCGAGGAGAAGGACCCGCCGGCGTTCTGCAGAGTTCACCAGGCGCCGCCGGTTCGCGGAAGCGATTGGAGCGATGTCGACGCCGACGACGGAAAGCTCACGGTCACCACCACCAGGATTCTCTGGCTTACCCAGGCCGGGCTCACCCTTGAGATGATTGGGGCGGACTTCATCCGTCGCCGGATCACGCCTCTTCATAACAAGGGGAGGCCAGCCTGGCTCTTCACGAACCCCGCTGACATCATGCGGCTCCGCCCCGGCCTCGACCATAACTTCACAGTGATGGCGCATGCCCATTTCTGCCAGCGGATCTTCCAACTCGACATGGACCGCGATGGAGAGGTCAAGCGGACTAGCAAGGTTGCGAGGGCCGCCGCGAAGGCCGGCAAGGTCCTCAAGGGGCCTCTGTTAAAGCTGCCGACGGGGGTGGTCCCATTGTGCAACAACTCACATCGGTCCGAGATCATCGCCATGATGCTAGACTGCAACGCGCACGGCCCTGTCCCGAGCTAGAAGGAGCCGGAGGACGCTGAAGTGCAGTAGTTCTTCGACACCCTGCACAAGGCGTATGTCAATGCCGACGCCGGGTGGCTGCTTGTCCAAGACACTTCCCAGGCGGAGCTGGACTACATCGCCACCAAGATGAGGGAGGCGCAACTTGCCAGGGAGGCCGGCAACGCCGGCGGAGTGGAGGACAAGGCCGCGAAGACCGCGGAGGAGGAGGAGCTCGCCCGATGGGCGGCGGCCGCCGGGGGAGTCAGCAGCGCCGGCACCGATGCTCCTTTGGTTGAAGATGCGACCGGCGAGTCGTCGAAGGAGGAGGCCGAGACCGCAGAGCCGTCGCCACCTACGGGGAGGGGGCGAGTCCTGCGGCGGGCCAGCTCTAGGGAGCCGGTCTGGCCCGGCAGGGCTGCGCGGTCACAGCTGACCTTGGAGGAGCCCGGGCGCCATACGAGGGCCGCGGCGGCAAAGAAACCGGCGAAGGCCGCGGTGAAGAAGAACACAGCCACCCCTTCTTCGTCCGTGCGTGCCCAGACACCACCTCCTTCTCCTCCTCCGGCGAATGTTGACATGGAGGTCACTTTTGATTATGGATCCCTCAGCCCGAGGAGGAAGAGGACGACAGCAGAGGAGGAGGCGGACGATGAGTAAGTATCTAGTTCCTTTTCGTTATCTCTGCCTCCTCAACCTGCGTTGCTTGTCTTGACTTGTTTTCATTGTTGCAGGGATGGGGAGATGCTGGCCCAGAGAGCGAAGAGGGCCAAGGTCTCGGCGGGTGGCCAGCCCCCAGTTGGTACTTTGGGGCTCCATTGGTGGTGTTGAGTAGCCCGGACAGCAGCCCCCGGCAGAGCCCCCAGCGTAAGTTCATCACTCTTCTCCCGTCGACATGTGTCAGGGGCACGACACCTTGGTGCTAACCTTGTCAGGTACGCAGGAGGAGAGCAAAAGCAGGAGGAGCCACATAGGGCTACTCCCAACACGCCGCCCCCATCGACCACGCCGCCCCGGGGGGCGTCCCCGGCAAGGGCGCCAGGCACCGGGCCCACGCACATGGAGGAGGAGGAGAACTTGGGCGCCGACGGCTTTGCCTCGACGCCAAATGTTGGCGGGAAGGGGGCTTCCGTTTCCAAGCTGGGTACTGGCACAGGTAATCCTTTTGCCGTTCGTCCCTGCTTCCCCCCTCCTTTTTTTGCTCCTAGTCCTGGCCTTGCCTCACCCCCTTCTTCGGTGCCCAGACTCCTCCTCGGTTAACCCAGAGGACGTGGACGCCGTCATTGAGGGCATCGCCAAGCCCGCCGGGGCTGACGCCGAGAGGATCGCCACCGAGAAGGCCGCCAAAGACGCAGCCGAGCACGCCGCCAAGGGGCCCACCGGGGAGGCCGACAAGGCTGCCGCTAAGGAGGCTGGCAAGGGGCCTGCCGGGGAAGCCGGCAGGACCGTTGCCGAGGAGGAGGAGGAGGAGGAGGAGGAGGCTGGTGGCCAGCCTTCCTCCTCTGCTGCTTCCGGCTCCGGCAAGTACCTGAGGGTGGGTGATGATTTGTTCGTCCACCTTCCAGGCGCGTCGAGCACCAGGACACCCATTGAGGGAGAGGTGTTCGACGACGAAGTGCTTGCCGCTGCCGGGGTTGAAGTCGTCGACGAGCCGGTCGTTGGTGGCGACGGCTCGCAGGAAGAGCGGCTCCTCCACGCCATGGGCGCCAGCTTCCGGAAGCTCCAGGCGCTCCACCGCGCCCGCCTGGACAAGGCTAAGTCCAGGGCGGCGGTGGTGGAGAAGGCGGAGGCGGACCTCCAGAAGCGTGTTGCCGAGGCGCAGGACTGGTTCTGCGAGGCCCACAAGGAGCTCAAGGCGGCCCAGGGTGAGTAGGCCAGGCGCGACGTGGAGCTCATCATGAAGCTCGCCGACGTCAAGAAAGCTCAGGAGGCGGCGAAGAACTTGGCCGAGGCTGCCGAAGCCTCTCGGACCCAGCACGAGGCCGCGCTGAACTCCCAGGAGGAGGACCTCACTGCGCGCGAGGAGAAGCTTGCCGCCATGCTTCGCGGCAAGGATGCAGAGCTAGAGAATCTCATCTTGCAGCAGACCAGCGAGCTGGAGAAGAGGCACAAGGAAGCACTCAATGCCTAGACCCAGGTTCACGCCGGCAAGGTGGAGGAGCTGGAGGGAGAGCGCGACAGGCTGAAGGAGCAGGCCCTGAAGCTGTCCCAGGAGCAGGACATGCTCAACAGTGCCCTGACAGAGACGCAGGGCGCGGTCGTCCGCAAGGCTGGGGAGCTCTCCGAGGCCAACAACTCCATCAAAGACCTCAAGATGAAGCTGGAGGGTCTCGAGAAGGTGCTGTCGGAGGCCACAACCCGAGAGGGGACCATGGCCAAGGAGCTGGAGGCCGAGAAGCTGTTGCGGAAGAACGAGGGCCTCAACTTCGCGGACAACATGGAGGGCGAGAACCGTTGGCTCGATCGCCTTGCCACCGTCGCCAACTAGGCCGCCGCGCAGCTGGCCCTCATGGGAATGCCGGACGTGAGGTATGTCCCGGAGCAGGGCATGAGCGCCAATTGCAGCCTGACCATGTTCTTCAAGAAGGTCGTCGGCGCTCTGGAGCGGCTCCACGCCAACCGGGCGGCCTCACTGGCCGACGAGTCCCGGAGGTTTTGCCAGGGTGCCATGACCAAGGTTCTCACCAAGGTGGCGCACTGGTACCCCGACCTCGACTTCGACGCCGCGCTGGAGAGATTGCTCAAGGAGCGCATCGAGCCCATCATCAGCCAAGTCGGTGGAATTCTAAGGGTGGAGGGCCAGCGCCAGGATTAGGCATCCCGTTTTTTTCTTTATCGCCGCTGCAGGTTCACAACCAAGACAATTGCTATCTCTAGTTAGAACCGCAGCAACAATTTGATGTAACATAACTCTGCAACACTTTTTAGTATCATGCATGTTATTTTCCTGTTTGATTTTTCCTTGTATGTCCACCCTACGCAACTAGGTAGGCTTGCCGGCGCGTAAACCCAGGGCGGCATCGCGGGGACGGGTCCCCATTGGCATGTCGGGTGTGCTTGCTGCCGGGCAAACCACCTTACCGCCCTTAGCACGGCCGCCCGAACTATCGAGTTTGACTCAAGTCAGAGTCAGGAGCATTGCCAGGTGCAGAAGGCTACCCCACCACTCTCGATGCGGTAGCTTTGAGCTGTTGAGCGGACTCGAAACAGAACAAAGGCGTTGCCAATCGCGGGGGGCCCCCTTGCGTGCAGGTTTCCCATACATAGGACAGATCTCTGAGGACGATAACCTTAAGTGTAAGGGGAAATAATCCAAGGTTCTGAATGACTTAGCTTTTCTGTCGCCGAGACGGCGTCGTTCCTCCAGCCGCCTTCTTATTAGAAACCGAAAGCGATGAAGAACCGCTAGCCTAACTACCTGACCAGATTCTCACAATTGCGCCCCCTACCTGGCGCGCCAAGAATGTCGGTGTGGAACGACACCTATGGGATCACAAGAATCCCTACTATGGTTGCCGGGCCGCAGGGTTGCGAGGAGAGCAGGGCTAGTAGACAGCACAAGGATCGTTTACCCAGGTTCGGGCCGCGAGGATGCGTAAAACCCTAGTCCTGCTTTGGTGGGTGTATTTTTGAGAGTTCTTGAGCTCTCGAACTAGCTGTGGTCAGCGTGTGGTTCCAAAGAGCCGAATCCCCCTCCTCGTCGCCTTGGGCCTCCTTTTATAGGAAAAAAGGGGTTGCCACAGTGGCACACAGGAGGTGGAAAGGTCTACAGTGGCACGAGGTTATCCCTCGTATGACAGGACAAGGTGCATTTAATGCATCGCTTAGGTGTCCTCTTACTTTATCGGGGTCGGGGGCGAGGCCAGTCCCGTCCGTCGCCGCTCCTCCTCGCTTCGACACGCGCCTCGGCCGGGGATGCGTGCGGTGCCATGTAGGCAGGAAGGCAGTTGAGTTGGCACGGTGGTGGAGCCTTCATGAAATCTGCATGCCGCCATGCAGGCGCTTGGTGAGTTGGCCTGGGAGCTGCATGTTGCCACGCAGGTGCCCGCACAGCTGGTTGGGCTGGCAGCTGCATGTGAACGGCGATGGAAGTTTGGTTGACATGGGCTTGGCGGTGGCCTTGTCGGCGTCTTTGGCGAGGGCCTTGCCGGGTGGCCCGGCAAGGGTCTCGCCGTGGCGTGTTGTCATCCCCGGCAAGGATCTTGCCGGGGGTCTGGTGGCCTTCCTTGGCGAGGATCTTGCCGAGAATCGTTGTCTTCTGATTTGATCTTGAATATGTCTTCAAAAAGATCTATATGCCACCACAGGGGTGCCTTCCTGAGTCCTGGCCCCACGCTAATGATGGCACTAGGGGTCGTGGGCTCAAGGGTGGCTCGCTCAGTAGGTGCGGGGCGAGCTACCCGGGCAAGAGTCTTGCCGGGGCCGCTGAGGCCACTCGGCAAGGGTCTTGCCGGGGGAACTTGCTTCGTCCCTCTGCTCTTTGTGGTCTTGGCCTTAGCATTGCTTTGATTGTCTTGGGCTTCGATCTTACCTTGCCTCACCTCCCTTGTTCTGCTTGGTGTGGCCGTGGGCGCGGCTCTGAGTGCCCGTGCACAGGGAAAGGGGTACAAAGATGTGCCCCTATTTTTGTACACCGACACATCCCGATACACAAACGGAGGCATTCATATAGAGTCATATCTTTGTTCTAGATATCGAGTTGTAATATTGAGTTGTAAGTAAATAAAAGTGTGATGATCATCATTATTAGAGCATTGCCCCAGTGAGAAAAGGATGATGGAGACTATGATTCCCCCACAAGTCGGGATGAGACTGCGGACTTTAAAAATAAATAAAAGAGGCCAAAGAAGCCCAAATAAAAAAAGAGGCCAAAGAAGCCCACCAAAAAATGAGAGAAAAAGAGAGAAGGGGCAATGTTACTATCCTTTTACCAGACTTGTGCTTCAGAGTAGCACCATGTTCTTCATATAGAGAGTCTCCTGAGTTATCACTTTCATATACTAGTGAGAATTTTCATTATAGAACTTGGCTTGTATATTCCGATGATGGGCTTCCTCAAACGCCCGAGGTCTTCATGAGCAAGCAAGTTGGATGCACACCCACTTAGTTTCCAGTCTGAGCTTTCATACACTTATAGCTCTTAGTGCATCTGTTGCATGGCAATCCCTACTCGCTCACATTGATATCTATTGATGGGCATCTCCATAGCCCGTTGATACGCCTAGTTGATGTGAGACTATCTTCTCCTTTTTGTCTTCTCCACAACCACCATTATATTCCACCTCTAGTGCTATGTCCATGGCTCACGCTCATGTATTGCGTGAAAGTTGAAAAGGTTTGAGAACGTCAAAAGTATGAAACAATTGCTTGGCTTGTCATCGGGGTTGTGCATGATTTGAATATTTTGTGTGGTGAAGATGGAGCATAGCCAGACTATATGATTTTGTAGGGATAACTTTCTTTGGCCATGTTATTTTGAAAAGACATGATTGCTTTATTAGTAGGCTCGAAGTATTATTGTTTTTATGTCAAATGATAGACTATTGCTTTGAATCACTAGTATCTTAATATTCATGCCATGATTAGATATGTGATCAAGATTATGCTAGGTAGCATTCCACATCAAAAATTATATTTTTTATCATTTACCTACTCGAGGACGAGCAGGAATTAAGCTTGGGGATGCTGATACGTCTCTGTCGTATCTATAATTTTCGATTGTTCCATGCTAATATTCTACAACTTTCATATACTTTTGGCAACTTTTTATACTATTTTTGGGACTAACATATTGATCCAATGCCCAGTGCCAGTTCCTGTTTGTTGCATGTTTTTTGTTTTGCAGAATATCCATATCAAACGGAGTCCAAACGGGATAAAAACTGACGACGTTTTTTTGGAATATATATGATTTTTGGCAAGAAAATTCCACACGAGACGGTTCCCGAGGGAGGCACGAGGCAGGGGGGCACGCCCCACCCCCTTGGGCGCGCCCCTGACCCTCGTGGCCACCCTGTAAGGCGGTTGATGTCCTTGTTTTTTCGAAAGAAAGCTAATATCTGGATAGAGATCGTGTTAAAATTTCAGCCCAATCGGAGTTACGGATCTCCGAGAATATAAGAAACGGTGAAAGGGTAGAATCTGATAACGCAGAAACAGAGAGACAGAGAGATAGATCCAATCTCGGAGGGGCTCTCGCCCCTGCCATGCGATGGAGGCCATGGACCAGAGGGGAATCCCTTCACCCATCTAGGGAGGAGGTCAAGGAAGAAGAATAAGGAGGGGGGCTCTTTCCCCCTCGCTTCCGGTGGCGCCGGAGTGCCGCCGGGGGCCATCATCATCACCGCAATCTTCACCATCATCTTCACCGCCATCATGACCAAATCTTCCACACTCTATGCAGTGGTGTAACCCCTCTTTTACCCGCTGTAATCTCTACTTAAACATGGTGCTCTACGCTATATATTATTTCCCAATGAAGTATGGCTATCATATGATGTTTGAGTAGATCTATTTTGTCCTATGGGTTATTTGATGATCGTGATTGGTTTGAGTTGCATGTTTTATTATTGGTGCTCTCCGTGTCGCGCAAGCGTGAGAGATTCTCGTTGTAGGGTTTGTAATATGTTCATGATTTGCTTATGGTGGGTGGCGTGAGTGATAGAAGCACAGACTCGAATAAGTAGGTTGTTTACGTATGGGATAAAGAGGACTTGATACTTTAATGCTATGGTTGGGTTTTACCTTAATGATCTTTTGTAGTTGCGGATGCTTGCTAGAGTTCCAATCATAAGTGCATATGATCCAAGTAGAGAAAGTATGTTAGCTTATTCCTCTCCCTCAAATAAAATTGCAATAATGATTACCAGTCTAGTTATCGATTGCCTAGTGACAAATAACTTTCTCGTAACAAAAAACTCTTTACTAAAACTAACTTAGTTGTGTATTTATCTAAACAGCCCCTACTTTTTATTTACATGCTCTTTATTACCTTGCAAACCTATCCAACAACACCTACAAAAAACTTCTAGTTTCATACTTGTTCTAGGTAAAGCGAATGTCAAGCGTGCATAGAGTTGTATCGATGGTCGATAGAACTTGAGGGAATATTTGTTCTACCTTTAGCTCCTCGTTGGGTTCGACACTCTTACTTATCGAAAGAGGCTACAATTGATACCCTATACTTGTGGGTTATCAATTCGCCAAAGATGTTGTACACTTGTTGCATCACTTTTTACTCTACATGTTATATATATTGTCCACTGAGCAGATGTAGTAACATGAAATACGATTAGTTTCTCCTACTATATTGTAACACCCACGATGCGGCTATATCTCCCACGTGTCGGAGCACGACTTAGAGGCATAACCGCATAGTAGGCATGTCGCAAGATGGGTAATCTTTACACATCCCATGTACTGAATAAGAGAGGGATAAAGAGTTGGCTTACAATCGCCACTTCACACAATACATAAATATAGCATTACATCATCTAGAATACAATCAAGGTCCGACTATGGAACCAAAATAAAAGAAGACCACCCCTAATGCTAGATCCCTGATCGTCCCAACTGGGCTCCACTACTGATCAAAAGGAAACAAAACAAAACAACGACCAAGATCTTCATCGAGATCCCACTTGAGCTCAGTTGCGTCATCTGCATTGGTATCGTCGGCACCTGCAACTATTTTGGAAGTATCTATGAGCCACGAGGACTCAGCAATCTCACACCCGTGAGATCAAGACCATTTAAGCTTATGGGTAGGAAAGGGTAGTGAGGTGGAGCTGCAGCAAGCACTAAGAATATATGGTGGCTAACTAACGCAAACAAGAGCGAGAAGAGAAGCAATGCAACGGTCGTGAACTAGAAGTGACCAAGAAGTGATCCTGAAACTACTTACGTCCAAACATAACACAAGAAATGTGTTCACTTCCCAGACTCCGCCGGAAAGAGACCATCACGGTTACACACGCGGTTGATGCATTTTAATTGAGTTAAGTGTCAAGTTCTCTACAACCGGATATTAACAAATTCCCATCTGCTCATAACCGCGGGCACGACTTTCGAAAGTTCAAAACCCAGCATGGGTGTCCCCAACTTAGCCCATCACAAGCTCTCATGGTCAACGAAGGATATTCCTTCTCCCGAGAAGACCCGATCATTCTCGGAATCCCGGTTACAAGACATTTCGACAATGGTAAAACAAGACCAGCAAGACCGCCCGTTGCGCCAACATCCTGATAGGAGCTACACATATCTCGTTCTCAGGGCAACAACGGATGAGCGCTCCGTACAACTAAAACCAGCCCTCAAGTTTCCCCGAGGTGGCGCGGCAAAGGACTCTAGTTCGGACCAACACCTAGACAAGCACTGGCCCCGGGGGGGGGGCTTAAAATAAAGATGACCCTTAAGAGCTCGACTCCCAAGGGAAAAGTAGGTGGTGGTGAGGTAAATGGTAAAACCAAGGTTGGGCCTTGCTAGAGGAGTTTTATTCAAAGTGAACTATCAAGGGGTCCCCATAACACCCAACCGTGTAAGGAACGCAAAATCAAGGAGCATAACACCGGTATGACGGAAACTAGGGCGGCAAGAGTGGAACAAACACCAGGAATAAGGCCGAGCCTTTCACCCTTTACCAAGTATATAGATGCATTAATTACATAAGAGATTGTGATATCCCAACATATCCATGTTCCAACATGGAACAAACTTCAGCTTCACCTGCAACTAGCAACGCTGTAAGACGGGCTGAGCAAAGCGGTAACATAGCCAAACAACGGTTTGCTAGGAAAGATGGGTTAGAGGCTGGCATGGCAAAATGGGAGGCATGATATAGCAAGTGGTAGGTATCATAGCATAGCAATAGAGCGAGCAACTAGCAAGCAAAGATAGAAGTGATTTCGAGGGTATGGTCATCTTGCCTGAGATCCCGCAAGGAAGAAGAACGAGTCCATGAAGAAGACAAACGGACGAAGTCGAACGAATCCTCACAAACGTGACGTTATCGGAACTATCCCGAAGAAGCACACCGGAAAGAAGCAAACAACATGGTAAACAACCACCACATAAACATGCCATGATGCACAACCAAGTATGATGCATGTTCTGTTTAAAGAGGGCATGGCATGGCAAAGTGCACAACCAATTCTACAAATTAAGTGGAGCTCAATATGCAACGAGTTGCATATTGACGAAACACCACAACAAGTTATTTAGTTCGATCTCGTTTATGTACTCAACAATATTTAATGTTGTTTAGCATGGCAAGGGGTGAAGCAAAGTAAAACTACCTATCTATGCAAGTTTAAATGAGGCCGGAACAACAAACAACAAGTCCGGAAACTCCTCATGAGCATATATTAGATTTGGTACTGTTCTGCCCTAAACCATATTTTAGAGTTGTTAAACATGCAAAGTAATGCCACCATGTTAAACTAGGCATTTTTCTACCCCATTTACATATAAAGTTTATAAAGTTTGGAGCTACGGTTATTTAGTTATAAAATAAAGCATTTTAACATGTCATAGGAGCAAATTTAACCAAACAGCATTTTAAACATTTTAAACATGCATGAAAGTGGCAAATTATGAAACTAGATGAAATTCTAGTCATGTTTCATATATAATTCATTTTAATCCGATGCACGGTTTGAGAGTTATTAAATGCAAGAAGAACAGGGGCTTTTCTGCAAATCTGCAAATCCCTGAAAAAATAGCTAAATTCGTCCCGAGGGAAAAAATGCTAAATGGGCCGGATTTGTCTAGCCCAACAGTGGGAGGGGGCGCAGCGGTGAGGCTCACCATGGGCCTTGCGCAGCTCGGTGGAGGGGCGCGGGCAGCTGCGCGCTGGGCCTTGGCGAGACAAGAGGAGGCCCACACGCGGAGCGGGCGTGCACTCGATGCAGCGCTGCTGCATCTCGCTGTAGAAGAAACGACAGCGGCGCCATGGCGACAGGAAGCAGGAGGTCGCCACGGCGGGGCTCCTTCTGGCCGGATCACGCCAGATCCCGCGGGAAGGGAACGAGGGCATATGGATCCACGCACGAGGAGTCGAGGCAGGAGCGGAACTCGTCGCTGTAACAGAGAGCAGCGAGAGAGGGGGTCGGTGAGACAGCGGAAGCTTCTGCGAAACAGAGACAGGGGAAGGGAGCAGGTGTAGCAAGGATGACCTGGTCGTGACCTTCGTCGGCGGCGGGCATGGGTACTCGAGGTGGTCGTGGGGTGGGGCGTTGGTGCCGGATCCTGTATAGAGGACAGGCGAGGCGGAGGAAGGCAGGGCGTGGAGCTCCTGCTGGTGGCATTGCTTGCGGCCGGCTCGCGGAGAGGGAAGAGGAGGCCACGGGGTCCTGCTGGAGCTCTCTATCGACAAGGGTCACCGAAGAGGAGCTCGAGGAGGAGAGGGGCGGTCGATGCAGGGTCGCCGATGAAGGGCTGCAGGTCCGCGGAAGGTAGCACGACGCGGCGGCGAGGGCCGACGTCCTCCCGGACGACTGGATCGAGGGGCTTGGAGTCCCCGAGCTGCACAAAATGAGGAGGTTGCGCCGGCTGCGGAGGGAACAGAGGATGGCTACGGGGATGGATTTGGTGGTGGATGAAAGGGAGGAGGGAAGGAGGCGTTGATTGGGTGGCGCTGAAATCTAGGAGGTGGATCTCGAGGAAGACAAGAGGAGTGGATCTTGTTGGTGGCTGAGGAAAACGAGGAGGATGCGGCGGTGACCGAGGGGATGGATGGGACAAACCCCTAAGATCTAGGTTTCCGTCTATATATAGCAAGTTGGTAAGGTTAGGGGCTACTCGAGCCCTCTGATCGCAATTGGACAGACGAGAAATAAATAGGTACGGAATTCAAATAAGAAAACGGTTATGTTTTGTAGATGTTTGGGGATGTTCTGAGTCCAACGGTGACAACTGCCCAGGTCGGGTTCGGGACAGTTTTCGGACGCGCACACGAGGGTGTCGATGCACTGTGCAAGGAGGGGTTTCGGGGCTTGGCGGTTGATAGCGGACTATGCAGAAAGCTTTGGGCTGAGAGAAGAGAAGAGAGAGAGAGACACTATAAAAAAATACACTTCCGTGATGATACATGATGATACGCTTTCGTCAAGGGTGACCGACACGTGGCATCCACCGTAATGGAACGCCGTTAAGCTAGCGGGTCGGGTTTTGGATCCGATAACCCGTTAACAGCCCCGACCAATGGGGATTTTCCACGTGTAAAATCAGCATTCGCTGGAGGAGACACGTGTCAAGTCCGCGTTGGCACAGGTCTCACTCATCCAATGGGCGAGACGCGCCTATGATATGTTGACACGTGGACCGGCCCATCAAGTTTAAATGGGCTGGCCCAACTAAAGGCCCACAAGATTTTGCGGACCATAATGGGCCGGCCCAGCTAAAGGCCCACGAGATTTTGCGGACCATAATGGGCTGGCCAAGCTAAAGGCCCATAAGATTTTGTGGGCCATAATGGGCCGGCCCAGGTAAAGGCCCACAAGATTTTTGTTTGCCACAATGGGCTGGCCCAGGTAAAGGCCCACAAGATTCTTGCGGATCATAATGGGCCGGCCCAGCTAAAGGCCCACGAGATTTCGCCGACATTAATGGGCCGGCCCAGCTGTAGGCCCACAAGATTTGAGGACCCTAGTAGGCCGGCCCATTAACTGGCTGCCATGTTTTGGGCCAAATGCTGGCCCATATTTGATCCGGTCCATTAATGGACTGCCACGCTTCGGGCTTAATAGTGGCCCATATGAGATCCGACCTGTTAAAAGGCTACCACGTTCTGGGCCAAATTACAGCCCAGATCAGGTCCGGTCCTTTAAGAGGCTTTGGGCTCAATTATGGCCCATATCAGATTTGGCCCGTCAACTGGACACTATGCTTTTGGGCCCACTTGCTAAAGGCCCACTTAGTAATTCGGCCTGATATTAGTTTTGGCCTGTTAAGGGCCCGTTTAACATTTCGGCCCTATATTAATTTCGGCATGTTAAAAGCCCGTCATATAGTTGGGCCTAACTACGGCCCGGTTTGCATCCGGCCTGCTCGCAGCCGATATCTGATTGGGCCAAACAAGGACCGAGACAATTTTGGCCTCTTAAAAGCCCGTGATTTTATTCGCACAATCATGGTTCGGGGTTCATTTTGGGCTGCTGCCGGCCCGTGAGCTGTTCGACACGTTTCAGGCCCAACCTACATCGTGATTGCATGACGGCCCGATTATGTACCGTAATTTTACGGTTTGGCCGGTTTACTGCGAAGACAGGATATATATACAGTTAAATAACTGCAGCATCATGAATAAGGAAAAACCTAGACTATACAATAAAGAAATTACGGCATATTACATCCACTGGGCATCAAAGTTCGCCACTATGATAGTAAAGCACAAGCGGACAGCAGATTACATACACTGGGCATCAAAGATCGCTACCAGTGCAAATAAAC
Organism: Triticum urartu; assembly: GCF_056163025.1. NCBI lineage: Eukaryota > Viridiplantae > Streptophyta > Magnoliopsida > Poales > Poaceae > Triticum > Triticum urartu. Next base: position 221,612,643 of record NC_141874.1, on the reverse strand, counting down.
ACGCCGACAAAATAATATACAAAACCGACAGCACTTCAATAGAGTTCAAGAAAGGTTAGCCCTGTTGGGGAGCTGCAGCGCAAGCAGCTGAGCAAGATGATGAGACTGCGCTTGTTCAACACTTATATCTTCCTCACTCTGAAAGATAAACAAGTAGACAGATGACAGGTTTTGCACATAAAAGTATCAGTTCTCATAATTCATCACATTTCTTACTGACGAATAAAGTGACACAGTTTAAAATTGCATTAACACAATATGGTATTGTTCAGGTCAAGACATGGCAGGAAATGACATTGTGGAGTTGGCAGCTTCACGACACCACTGGATTACAGATCAAGAACTCATAAGTATCAATGGTTAGTGTGTTGTCAATTTATACCATTTCAGATTGGCAAATAAAGAGACGGTTTAAATAATAGTAGAATGATATGACATTGTTCATAGTTAAGACATTGCAGAATATGACATTGTGCTGTAGTGGGTAGGTTCACAACACCACTGGATTACGGATGAAGAACAGAAGCATACATGTAGTGCAAAAGAAGATCACTTGCTCTGTATAGTTTAATTTACATGGTATGAAGAAGGAACTTGGTTGTACAACTAAAAACTTATATTGAGAAAGGACAAACTTTTGTGTATGAACTACATAATAAACTTTAAACAAGCAATTTGATGCAAACACCAAAAATAAACAGCTGTTGCAATCATGCCTAACCAAATATATACAACAAAGTTTGAAGGCTTGAGATGCACAAACTTACATTATTGGTGAAGACAGGCTCTATAAAGGCCTTGTCCATGCTGATGGGGGGGGCAATTCATGAAGTTTACCACAGAATCTTCTTCAAAAGCATTGCCTTTATTCTACATTTTGTTAAGAGTAAATATAGATGTGATAATATACGAAAAAATGGAGAATATTTAAGATAAGATGAAGAGTGATGCTACATAACCAAGTAGCTATAAATGTAAGTGCAGCGATACAGGCAAAAGGTACAGCCAAGAGCAATGCACAACTAAACTTCTTTAGTACCAACCTTATGGTAAGATTAAATATAGATCTGATGTGTATAAAATGGAGGGCAAAGGAAAATAAGCTACAGAGTGATGGTACATGAACAACTACCTGTCATTATAAGTACACTGATAAAGGACAACATGTACTTACAAGAACAATGCAGAGCTAAAAAACATTGGCATTGGATATATTCTACACTAATGTAACCATTCATACAGATCAGATAATTTGGAGCGAACAATTGATAAGCAAGCTATCATGCATACTGCTATCACATAATGAACCAGGTATGTATGCAAGTATAGTGATACAGGACAACAGGTACTAACAAGAGCAAAGCAGCGGGCAGCATATTTGCGATATCCTGTCGTTCTTGTCAAACCGGAATTCTTCTTCGAGCAGATTTCTTGCAAAAAAGATCCGTAAGGCACATGCGGAAAAGTAGAAGTTCAAATTGTCAAGTGATTTCATAGACAGTACCTCATCCTGGGAACGAGACCAGTGCATAAAAAGGTTTTTCCATTCAATGTCTTCTAAATTTAGCACAGGAGACTTCACCGGAAATTCGTTTATAGACTTGCCATCAAAGTGTGATTTCCTCAGGTAACACCGATACTGCTGTAATGCTTCCTTGAAAAGCACAAGCAAGCTTTGCTCGTCATGACTATCCAGATTGACCCTCACCTAGTTACAACAATGTAATGTAAATCATTGATGTGTTTAATCAGCAGAAAATGGGAAAATAATAACCATGAATAATAGCACTTACACATAAGTTGGACGGGAAGATGTGAAAATGGTGCTTGTCTTCACAATAATCTTCCCATGATGGGAATATATGCATGTAGTCCCTAACAACATTGAAAGCATTGTCTTTTAAACTGGGAATAAATGGAATGGGGTTCCAATCTGCAGGAATTGGCCGTCTCTGTAGTTGGGATAGGTCTTCGGCCGGTGGGCTTGCTGTACTTTTTGCTGGAGTGGGATTTTTCTGTGGTACAACTAGTGCTATGGCAAATGAAATCGGTATACCTTTTGCTGGAGTGCAGGTCCTGTGTGGTGGAGCTAGTGGTGTGGCCAGTGAAGTATGGGTACAGTCTGCTGGAGTCGGTCCTATGTTTTGTGTCACTGGTTGTATAGCCAATATAAGTGGGGTGCTGTCTGATTTCTCCGGTACCACCATGTTTTTCAAGGACTTTGTTGGTGCTCCTTCAGGTTCGGCAATCACCCTCTTCCTTTTTGATGTCTGATGCACAAGAACACCATTTGAGTGGAAAAACATGGTATGATGACAGATGGAATATGTATTGATAATGGATGGGCATGGCATCTCGACATATATGATGAGTAAACTAAGAAGATGGCGGTGTAACAAAGTAGAAGGAATGCAAGACAACATATGCAAGATACCCGCAATTAATAAAACATTGCCAAATTAGAACAGGCACCTTGATGGGTGAACAGGACAGGCCATCTGCCTTTGACTCCTCGAGGTTAGAATAGTCATTAGGATCATATTCTGAACAAGAATCAGTAGGTGGGGAGCGTATGAGTTTCATTGCATCGAGAATGGCACTCAATGCCTTGGTGCCAATTTTGTAAGTCATTGCGGTGTTTAGCTTCAAGAGTGGACTGCTGCTAGTGCGACATAAAGCAGCTACACAAATCATAGTGTATATATAACGGGAAAACCTTAAGCATCAGAGTAAAATCAGCAAAGTGGAACTTGCTGGAATGTATGTGCTAGTATTGCCGGTACGGCTAGAAAGGCTTCGGATACCAGCGCTCTTCAAGTGAAGGTGCGGTACTGTTAATATCAGTGTAACTCTCAAAGGCGACACAGCTCCCCGCATTTCCTTGCTATTCTTATAGGATTCAAGTGGGAAGGCCACTAAAAATCCTATTCCTATGTTTACAAGATCCTACGAATCAAAGAGGCTCAAAATGTCCATCACAACCGACCGTATAGACCTCTACACTGCAAATATCCCTGCTCATCTTCAGTACAGGGAACATACTGTACTACTATCATACTCCCTCCGTTCCAAAATATAAGTCTTGGTAGAGATTTCCACTATGGATCACATACAGATGTATCCAGATACATTTTAGAGTGTAGATTCACTCATTTTGCTACATATGTAGTCCATGGTGGAATCTATACAAAGACTTGTATTTAGGAACAGAGAGAGTACATATTAAAGAAGAAAGGAAGAGGAACATGGTAAAGAAGAGCAAGTAGATTTTGGATAATAAAATGTTGGTTGCGCAGTGCCCACACATGATGAACCAGAGCGCATTAAGAATGCAACTCCCAGCTGTCTCTTGACCATTTCAGGTGGTTGGATGAAGATCCTACGTCTCCAAACCCTTCTTCTTCCTCGTCTCTGATTCTTCCCATACAGAACACCGCACGTGCCATCGGCCGGACCACCGGCCCCCACCGCATGTGTTCCTCCTCCACCCCCAACCCCCACTTGCGTCGAGTTTTCTTCGTTCAGCGAGGCCCCACAACCACCCGAGCCCCTTCGATCGCACCGGCGAGCTCTGAAAAATCGAATGACCCAATTTTGAAATTTAGTCTACTGTGATTTAACTAGTGTGGAATATAAAAGGGGAAAACCATAAGCATTGGGAGTATAGTGTTGAGCGTGCCATGGCGGATCTGAAGGTGCAAACCAGACAAAGGCAACTTCGCAACGAAGACAAGAAATTAGAGTAAAGCAGTGGCGATCTATTTTCTTGCTGCGATAAATAAGTTGAGCAAATACGAAAGAGTACCGCCTCTGGTGCGGCGCCGTGTATGGATCTGTTGAGAATTTGATGGTGTTGCGGTAGCGATGACTATCGGCGGCGTGGAAACAGATCTAGGAGGGTAGACGGTGGTGGCGGGGCGCGGTGGACGAGACGGTCGTAGGAGCGGCGCCGGCATGGTGGATGACGGCGGGGATGAAGCGAGAGGACGGGATGCAAGGATCCCGGTACAAAGCCATGGATGAGAGAGGTCGATCACTTGTAATGGACGGCGGCGTCCGGGTATCAGCTCCGGCATGGTGGAGGAGGACTGCGGTGGATGGGGTGGCGGACGGCGGCAGACGGAGGAGGGTGGGGTGGAGAGGGTGTTTTGGCGCCCATGGAGTATGAATGGGGAAAAGGGAGGTAGAGAGGAAGGGGGAACCATGTATTCAGGGTGCGCTTGTCTCAAATGCGAGGAAATTTACAAACTTAGCCCCCGTTTCAAATTTCTACTACATCACAGCAACACTAGTCGGTTGGGGATAGGAAGGTAATCTCGCATACACCGAATATTTGCCGACGAGAGTTTTTTTTTGGCGCCCACCGTGTATGAATATGAATCGGGGAGGGAGTCGATTTCGGCCGAGAACACACTATGTTTTGGCGCCCACCATGTATGAATCTGGGTGAGAGGCGGTTACGTCACGTTTGGGTGAAATTACAAACCTACCCCTATCGAAACCTATAGAAATCCAGTAGATAGGCTTTGCGTGGCAAGGATAGGCAGTAGTGATTTCCATCTCGCAGATTTTGGTTTCGGGCGGTTACTGCGACTTTCCCCGCTTCATTCAAATTTTGCAGAGTGCACATTTACCGTGCCAACTCAATTCTAATCCCGTTTGTATTCTATTTTTTTGGGCGGGATCCATTTTCAATTGGAATTACATTCTATATACATCATTTTTTATATATACTTTGAAAAGCACAACAAAGAATTCTGCTCCTTTATGTGTACAATATGATTTACAAATACAACGATCTCGAAATCTTAAGGTTGAATTCAAAAAAATTTAACCAAATTATGTTCTACTAAAATCTATGGATCAGTAATATCTACATATTAAATAACATAGATGTGCGTGAATTCATATGAGTATGCATGTTTAATAGATCAATTTTGGTTCGAGTATGGATTACATGTATCATCATCTCGAATTCAAATATTTGAACCCCTTTTTTGTTCACTCCTTTCACGCCCATCTCTCTCGCATGCATGCTCCTTCAGGTAGCTATCGCTCTCTTTTCTCCAGCTCACCCGCACGCTCACTTCATGTTTCTCCTATCCTCGCAAACATGGTCTCTCGACGTCTCCCTTGAGAAGTGTCACACTCTCCCTATCATTATACATTACACGGTTTTCATTATCTCTCACATCTCTACTATTCTCTGGTATCACTCGGTACCTAAGCTTTCTTTTTCACCGCCACACACACAGTCTCCACTCGTCTTTCACTTTGTCTTTCTCTCTATGGGATTCTCTCACACACCCTATATGTCTCTACATATGACTCATACCACTAAAATTACTCTCTCTCTCTCTCTCCTGTAGACACAACATTTGTTGCGGTCTCCTTTTCGTCTCCATCCCAGACTGACATTATTCATTTGTTTACCGATCAGACAACCCCGACTACTGTCTCCTCTCTCTCTCTCTCACAGACACACACACACAACTCCTGCTTCCACTCCCCTTCTCGACTACCGTCTCTCTCACTCACACATAAAACTCTCGCTTTCGCACCCCGACTCGTATTTCTCTCACAAACATTTATCGACTAGCTAGCCTCTAGATAGGTTTATACACCCGCACACTCGTGCTTCCACCATCGCATACATGTCTCTCCCCCGCTCCTTGTATCTATGTAGATTTTTCTTCCCTTCTTGAGACACGCCCTCTCGATTGTGCACACACACACTATCGCCTCATTTTAAGCTGATACCTATCGCACACACACTCCTTGTGTCTTTGTCACACATGCACTCCGTCCTCCTCCACTCTCCCTCTCTCTCACACACACACATGGGCTTTTTGCAACAACTAGCAAGATGCCCATGCATTGCACGGAACATCAAGATGCATTTGTATGAGTATTTTATCTTGTGGGGGGAAAGGATGAACGAGGGAAGGCCTTATTTGCAAATGTGGAGAGGGGTGTGGTTATCTTTTTGCAAAATTGCCATAGTTTCCTTCCTATCCATCAGACATAGATTGGACGACCTATATTGCAGGATGGCAGGCACACGATCATCACCAACAATACTTTTTATAAGAGTAGGGATAAAAAAATAGAGTTGGTGATGATGGTGGGCCTGCCATCCTGCAATGTAGGTCGTCTGATTTATATCTGACGGATAGGAAGGAAAATATGGCAATTTACCCGCACTCTTCACCACATTTGCAGATAAGGCCTTCCCTCGTTCATCCTTTTCTCCCACAAGATCTTGATGTTCCGTGCAACGCACGGGAATCTTGCTAGTAAGAGTAGAAATTAGACATATACCACTTCTTGAATCTTGAAACCAACAACATTCCTCCCTTATCTCATCAAAACCGCCAAAGGAATATATTTTGAGTGAAACATAACATATTTTTAGTGATATACGTATTTCAAAACTAGACTTTTTTTCTACCAAATCGGTGAATATGTATTAATCTACTTTGATCGTGTGGCAACGCATTGGCACATTGCTAGTAGTTATTATAATTTTTTGGACACCACACAAACAGTGGAGTACATATATGAAGAGAAGAGGCGCACGCACGCAGTCGGCCTCTCACTGTCTCGCACACATGAGTGTTATGTAAAGGCGACATTAACAAATAAACCCTAAAACCCTAGGTGCATGATTGCTGCATTCGCAGGTACCGGGTACGTGGTGGAGCACCTTTGTATGAATAGTCAGCTCGCGTGATAATTTGATCCGTAGGAGTTGATGGTCAGGACCACAGGTGAACGACTTGGAGCGCGGTGGCTCGCCAGTTGCCACAAATCGAGTAGCCACGTTTAAAATATCGTTTTTTAGCAGGGTTAATTTAATCTGCAGGCATGACTCTCCTCCCCCCACGCTCGTCCAATCCGTTGTGACCAGCAATATTTCCACCCCTTCGCTCCCCCGTAATTTACTCCAACAAATATGCCCACGTAGCTGTTACTTAACTGCAGGTGCATTGGGTCACTGACATATGAGGCCAACAGGAGTCTGGCCCACATGTTAGTGACGCAACTGGACCTACAGTTAAGTCAGTGCAGCTCAGTCCATATCTTACGTAGGTGTGCCATTGCTCACTATAAATACTGCGCCTCCCACGACATCGCTATCTCATCCCCCTCACGTTCACGTTCATCGCTATCTCCTCCCCCTCCCTCTCATGTCGACCACCATGCCATCGCCCCTCCCAAGCCCTAGGAGCCCCTCGCTGCACCACGTGGACGGTCACGCATCGCCGTTCCATTCCTCACCGCCACTAGTCGAGGAAGACGCGTCGGTGTTCCGCTCCTCGCCGCTACGCGACACGTCGACGTTTCATTCCTCGCAGCCACTAGTCGAGGAGGACGCGTCGGTGTTCCGCTCCTCGCCGCGACGCGTCGCCATTCCGTTCCTCGCCGCCACTAGTCGAGGAGGACGCATCGGCGTTCCGCTCCTCGCCACGACGTGTCGAGGTGGACGCGTCGGCGTTCCAATCTCGCCAGCACGCACGTCGGAGGACGCGTCGGCTCCCTGCTACGAGGAGAACGCCGCGCCGCCTGCCGAGCCCCCCAGCCTTGAGGAGCTTTGGAAAGAAATGGATGTCGCCTTGTGGGAGGCTTTGCCTCTAGCAGAGCGCACCAAAATAGAGGTGGAGAAGAAGGCCGAGGAAGAGAAGCGCACCGCGGAACAAGCTGCCTGGGAGGCCTATGTCGCGTCCGAGAGAGTCAGGCAATTGGCTCTTTGGAAGAAGGCTCGTGCGAGGGCCGTGAGGGTGGCGGAGGACGCCCGTGCTGACGCCCTGAGTGCAGTCGGGCCCAAGCGCCTCATCTACGCTTGGCGGTACGTGGACCGGGTGCATGCTTCCAGCAAGGAGGAGTACATGTTGGCGCCGGATCACCACACCGGTGAGATCGCGCTCGCCCGCCGGCAAGCCGCCAATCAGCACCTCGCGAGTTGCGAGGCTAAGGAAGAGGCGTTGTGTCGGCGCATTGGGAAATGGCTGTGCACCAGGGCACTCGTGGCGCGCCGCAAGCGCTCCTGCGAGCGCCATGGCTTTTAGGAGGAGTATAATTTTTGTTTCGTAAGGCGATCTCATTAGTTTTGGGACGCAAATGATAAATCCCGGACGTTCAGGAATTTTTAGCGTCCTTAATTAAGTATGTAAAAGGGAAAGTTTGGAAACCTTGTGTATTCGTACGCATTTTGCAAGTATGTGCATATAGCACAAACTTTACTATATACTATCGCACTACACGTGTCTCTCGATATATGCTTGCAGACTGTGCTACTCCCTCCGTCCAGGTCAATAAGTCATCTTTGGTTGTGCACCGTGACCAAGAAGGAGGGAAGACTTATACACCTAGATGGAGGGAGTACTACTATTACTTATGTACTCCCTTCGTCCGGGTTTATTAGGCCTCTCAGCATCACAAGCATGTCCCCTTTTATAAGGCCTCGCATTGGAAAGGTGTATGCATGCAACCATTTCATTGGTTGTATTGAAAGCTATTGTTGTTGGTGCCATGGATGAAAAGTTAATACACTTCATGTGTGCTTTTTCATTGGCTGCATGCATGTGAGAGAGTGCATTGGGAGTGGAATGGAAGAATTAATGTGAGCAAATTACTATGTGTCTTGGTCTAAGAGAAGTTGTCTTTAGGCCAAATAAACTCGGACAGAGGGAGTACGTGCAAATGCACGTTTTAACATCACGATGCGGTTTTTGTAAAAGTAGAAAAACAGCACTAGTCAAGCTTGTGAAACGATTCAATGCAAAACAAATGCAAAAATGCTCGTTTGATTGTTTACTTTTAGCTTCCTTCTCTGTGGTTATTTCTCTATCGTACTTTGTACGGAGTATCTCACTGGTTGGAAAGGCATGCAAATTCCCAAACCGCTTCCTACACCCTGTATCGAATTTTTTGCCTAACAAGTTGTGTCGTGCAATTGGAATTCCAATTTGAGTACTACTAGTAGTAGGAGTACCAGGGGCCAGTTCTTTTAGGCTTCTAGATTAGTAATCCCATAACTACTACCTTCGTCCTGGTTTATTGGTCCCCATTGTAATCTGTGTCAAATTTTGATCATAAATTTAACTAATGAAATGTTAGTGCATGTCACATGCACTACTCCATCCGTCTAGGTGAGTAAGTCATCTTAGGCTATGCACCATGACCAAGGAGGAGGAGAAAATGAGAAACGTTAATGTTTATTTGCTAATTAATAGTATTTCATGCAATGAACTAACCACTGCATGTCGTGTTTGATATCTGAAGTCATTAAAAGCATGCACACTCTTTATCTCTTATTGGTTGATATGTCAAGAAACAAGAAACGAGGTAGAAATTAATGCACCACGCCTAAGTGTTTTGGGATTATTTGGTTTTCGTAAGATGACTTACACACCTAGACGGAGGGATTACAATGGTGAGGAATAAACCAGTTAAATCTTTGGTCAAAATTTAGCACAAATTACAATGGTGAGGAATAAACCAGGACGGAGTAGTAGTTTAGAAGCCCAAATAAATTAGTAGTACTCTCCACTGTGACTAGTCTTGTGGGATAAGTTGCGGAAGCCGCCAAAAGAACTGGCCCTAGGAGTAGTAGCTAGGGATTGAGTGTGCGAGATGAACCGGAGAAAGTAAATGCAGAGAGATGAAATGCAAAAAAGACGGAGGGATGTGATGGTTGCTTGTCCGTTTATTTAACCAGGCCACTTATTACTGGGAGTGGTTGGGTTTTGTGATATAACGGCTTTACTGCCGCGCCACGAGCGGGGTGAGAGGTGAGACTCCCGTGCAGCGCCGCCCTCTACACTTGTACTACATCGGTCGTGGTTTATTAGCCCCCCATTGAATTTGACTGAAGATTTAACTGACAAAATGTTAGTGCATGTCAACAAAAACTATATCATTGGATTCGTATATGAACATAGTTTTGAATGATATAATTTTAGGTGACATGCATCAGCATTTATCGTACTATATATAATGTTAGTTCAATTTTTGGTCGTACTAATCTATAGTAGTAAGGTGCCCGTGCGTTGCACCGAAGAGTGAAATGCATTGATCGGGGAGTTGTTTATTTTGACAAAGGATGTGGGGGTCATCTCATGTGTAACGGGTATCGATAGGTTTTTCGGATGTTATTTCATCTCTAGAGCTCACAAACATCCGGGTGAAATAGATAAAAAGGTATCTTTTGCAAACAAAAGCGTTCAACTGTTTAACCTGCATCCAAAACTTGTGAAGAAATAACACTTATTGTGCTTTGCAAGAAATGATCTTTAAGAATTAGTTTTTGAGTATCGATTGTTATACATGTTGGCTACAGATGACATGGCACTTTCTTATAGTCAACAGTTGGCTATACTATTAAGTAATATTAACCATGCCATTATACACCTAGACGGAGGGATTAAATCAGGATGACTTGCAAGCGGGCAGAGGAGATGTAAGAAATGGTTCATCGTAAGTCTTTCACTAGTACTGTAGTAAAAATTCATACATGGAAGATTCTAGACTAAACCATAAACAGATACACTTTTATTCATGCGCGATACTCCAATAGAGCAAGATCCTGCATGGAAGTCTCCACATGCTTAGACAGCGGATTACATTGAGCGAAGACTAATGATCAACATTTAACTTGATAATGCGTATGTCCAGGTGAACCTCCTTGGAGTCCCCGTGCACCGCGTCGGTGGGTAAAGGATGACATGGGTTTTCCAAGTCCACATTGGCGGGATAGTCCCAGCTCCCTAGAGTCCAAGTCCATTCGATGAGGCCGGTGTCGTCACCCACGCGACCCGGAGGGGTAGTAACACTAACCATGCACCCATACATCAGCCTCGTGTCAGTGTCAGCGTCAGCGGCGTCGCCCCTGACGCACATTACAGAGACGGGGCGGCGGCCTGCGCAGGCCTCGCCGGTGCCCACGATCAAGAGGAAGACGCTGCCGTCCTCTTTCGAGGCTAGCAGGCGACGGTGATCCTCCAGCGACTCCAGCATGGTGAACAGGTAGTACGTCTCGTACTTGATGTTCTCCGCCAAGGGCTAGCAGTGACCGCTGCACGCATCCGTGAGGTGATGCACCATGTCCGCCGCGCGAGCCACAAAACGGCATCGGGCACTCATAGCAGTGGACGAAGGGCTCCTTGGAAGCATCGACCAGGCCGTCCATGAAACGGGAGTGGCTGCAGGGGACGTTGCGACAGTTGAATATATGAGCAAGTTACTACGAGATTTAATCCGAATAAGCACAAAACAAATCATGAATTCTACCACGATTTCGAACAGGGAAGGACAAAAACACATACAGTGCAACGGGAGCAGCACCGTTGGTGTTGAGGTTGTCGCCACATGTCCAAACACCACGTAGACACGGTCTTTGAGCATGGTTCCTAGTCGTTCCATGCTCGGGCATTGAAGTTTGTAACTATTTTAGATTAGAATATACTACTCCTCCGCTGCTAGTAGTAGAGCAGAGTCCTACTCTACTACTCTACTCAAGCAAGTTAGGGCATAGCACTGTAGGGAGTACCAGTACTGTGATCAATCAAGCAAGTCGTCTGGCATCGACATGGCCCTACACTGCTGTCGGATTTCGGGTTCCAATAGACCCTTGAGGTTCGAACACTGGGGTGCACGCAGAGATCTCTCCCCTACCGATCTACGTCCAATCTCCTCGCGTGATCTAAGCTGGGAACAACGAACAACACAAGGGACACAAGGTTTATACTGGTTCGGGCCACCGTTGTGGTGTAATACCCTACTCTAGTGTGTGGTGTGGTGGATTGCCTCAGGGGCTGATGATGAACAGTACAAGGGAAGAACAGCCTCGCGAGAGGTGTTCTTGAGCTGGTGCGATAAACTGCTAGGGTGAGTTCAGTCGCCTTTCTCTCTCTCTCTCTGCTAGGGTTCCACCAGATCTCTCGTTGTTTTCTAGATGTCTCTACTCTGTGGTGGCTAGCTCTATTTATAGAGGCCCTAGGCCTCTCCCCAAATAATGAGCGGGAAGGGCGCCAACAATTGGCCATTTTGAAGGGGAACATCTAGTACAAATTATCCTGACCAAAGGTGGTCTTCGGCTGCCAAAAGTACTGGTGATGATGCCGTCTTGGGCTCCACGGTGACCTCCATCCTGCTGCTCTGCTAGTCTTGGTCTCATTGCACCGGAATGGTAACCTTTTCCTGATGCCTTGGCCTGTGCTTGCCCCCTTTACACCAAAGGGGAAACAAGGACACTGCGCAGGCCGGCGCCCGCCTCGCGCCCGCCTGGTCTCGATCGTCATGGCTTGCGTCACGGGCTCCTCGCGAGGTACCCCTGCCTTGATCTCTCCGCCTCCTCGCGAGTCTGCCTGACGAGGCTGCCTCTGAGGAAGCTTCTGGTCGTCCGCCCCGCGAGGCTTGGCCCCTCGCGAGGGTCTTGAGCTTGAGCTGATGAAGATGGGTTGCGTTGGGCCCCCACTTGAGCCACGCCACAGGCAGGCAAGTCTGGGGACCCCCGTTCCCAGAACGCCGACAGTAGCCCCCGGGCCCAAGGCGCGCCCGGGCTTGGCCTAGCAGGGAAGTGATGGGGCAAGCACGAAGCGCCGCGGGCCCAAAAAGCCTGCGGCCTCGGGCGCCGCGTGGCGATTGACTGGACGTGGGCATCTGTGCTTCCCCACGACGCATCGGCAATCGCACGACTTGACATGTCCCTGCATGCAGAGAAACTGGTCATGATTACCTGCGATCGTGGTGCTCGATGGTTGGCCTCCTCCGGCTATAAGTAAGGGGCTGTGCGAGCCCCTTCAGTCCATCCCTTCCTGCTGTTCCTTTCCTTCTCCTTCCTTGCTCTTGCTTCTCCTTACGCCAATGGCACCAATCCACCGGTGCTCTACAGAAGAGAAGGGAAAGGCCCCTCGAGAGGGTCCTGACCCACTTCCGCTGAAGAAGCAGCTGGTCCTCTGCCACCAAGAAGAGGGTGCTCAGCAGGAGGCACCGAGGCCCTGGTATGAGCGGCCGCCGCCTGGGTATCCGCTACCCTTGTACGCCCGCGTCGTGGGTCCTGGGGGAGAAGGCGTCGAGCAACATCGACGGTGCTGCCATCGACGCTGGCGAGTCACGGTGGTGTGCGTCGTTCCTCCTGGAGTCCACACCGAGTGCTCCTCTCGCGAGCTCGTGCTCCACGCCGCCATGCCTCCAAGCTCTTGGATTCGCCTCCCTCCTTCCTTCGCCTTCGAGATGCCGCCGAGCGGGGCTCTGGAGCTCTGGCTGCAGCATGCTGACTGCAACACCCTTGCGACCGAAGCGGAGGTCGCGGTCGTCGCTTCGGGCAAGGTCTTCATGACCCAGGGCTGGGGCGAAATCGCCCGGGTCTGCCGGACGGTAGGCGCCCTTGTGATTCATCTTGAATACGACGGCGCCTCCCTGATGTTCTTCAAGGTCTTCGATGCTGAAGGACACCGGCTGGAGTGCTATCCCAGGGAGAGCGGCAGGGGCGATGAACCGGCGAGGACCTGGCCCACCCATCGGCCCTCCAGCAGCTCCTCAGGCGGCAGCGGAGGAGCTAGGGAATCCAGCGGCTCCCCCGAGCTCCTCGCGACTACGGAGACGAGCGACGATAGCTACGAGCCCCCGAGCTCGCGCGGTGCTCGAAGCGGGGCAGCTGCATCCAGCCGCCGACGCCGCTGATCTAGATGGAGTTGGCGTCGACGTTGGGCAGCCCACTGTTGATGATGGCGTCCCTTGCGGCGGTGCGGACGGTTAGCGTTCCTTAGGATTAGTACTCTTGTTCCCTGCGAGGAATTGAAGCAACACCCCGCGGGTGCATGTAAGGCGTCTGCCATGTATTTTATGAATATTATATCCTTAATATGAATCAAAGCAAAGTGCCTACTCTGTCCTGGCTTGGCTCCCCCTTTCTATCCTCGCGAGGACTCGGCACTCTACGCTGACAGGTCCCAGTCCCCAGGCAGGCTTCAGCCGTCGCTGGTATGCCAGGTTGCGATGTCATGGTCAAGGCCAGGAGGTGAGCGGCCCGAGGTCCGGTAAGAGCCCCCAAGTCGCGATGCTTGGGAGGTCCCCTTTAGCGCTCAAGCAGCCCTCGCTGGGCGAGAAAGGAAGGCAACATCGCCGTGACAGAGCCGCACTGGGCGAGGGTTTGGTGCTGCGTTGGTCCAACTCTTGTAAGGGCGTGACTTATCTCTTTAGTCTGGTGTAGTTCCTCGACGAAGCGCCTGGCCTGAGTGGTGGCAGCTGAGACGTTGTTGGGTTAGGTCCTCGCGAGCTTCTTCCCACTCCCCGCACTTTCCTTAATGCTTTGTGTTCTCAGGTGCCGGCCCTCGAGCGTGCTCAGCCGCCGCTGGTATGACAGGTCGCGATGACGTGGGTCAAGGCCAGGGGGTGAGGGCTGGAGAGCCAGTAGGAGCCCATGAGTCGCGATGCTCAGGCGCCCCCCTTTTAACATGCAAGCGGTCCGTGCCAGAGAGAGGGAGAGACAGCTCGCGATGTCCCTAGCGTTGCTCCTGGAGTAGGTCCTGCACACTAGTTATAAAGAGAAACAAGACCTGTTGTTACGGTTGCCAGTCAACCTTTGGTCGCTCCGGGGGAGTGATTGGGGCAATGAGGGCCTGGTGAGGTGGCGCCTTGTGAGGCTGCCGCGGCCAGAGCTCGACCACTCAGATTTTTTGGCGTTGCAGGGACGGACCCGTGCGCAAATGCCGTGCCAGAGCGAGCAGCTCCATAGGTAGGCGTCAATCGAGCAGGCGATTAGGTTGGGTATGTTAAGCACGCAAGAGAAAATTCATTTTAAGTAGACGCAGGAAAAGCAAATGCCACTGGGCCAGGCCCGAGCAGGTCGGGGATGATGCAGCCCGAGGGGCGCCCCTACAAGGTAAGTAAAGAGCATAAGCAAAACGGATACATGCCGCAGGGACGGACCCATGTGACATGGGAATAATGCGTCCATGTGGGCGCTCCCAGCTAAAAACGGAACTTAGAAAGATGTCACCTGGTGCAGTTGAAGATAAGTGATGCTGAAGAAGTGGACGATGCGCGGTGAAGACGCCGACCCTCACGAGCCCCCAGGCCCAGGAGCCTCGGGAGGCTCCGGGGGCACTGGTGGGTTTACGAGGGCCATTTCCATCTCCGCCAGGACCGCACGATGCCTGACCTCCTGAGCCTCCAGAATGCTCCTCAGCAAGCGCTGATGAGCGGCGTCCGTGTTAGGCAGGCCGAAAGGCATGTGAATGTAGTTGTGAGGTGGACCCTCGCAACGCCCCACGCACGAAGGCCAGAGGCGCTCCTGAGACGCGGCTTGGTTGAGCCCTGGCACGTCGACGCAGACGCGCAGCCCACCATCCTCGCCTGGATGTGGGGCCATGGCGGGCAAGCGGCGGCTGCCGCGCATGACTCTTAACTCCTGTAGCTCCTCAGTGTTGCTTGCGATGAACTCCTGAGGGTTTGGTCTTCCTTGCCTTGTACCTTCCTGAGGGAAACGTGCCTGGAAGCACCCCTCCAAGTGGTGCCCGAGTGCCTCCCTCGCGACCTTGGCAAAGTCGGTGGCTCTCCAAGCAAGAGCCCCCGAGCCCTACCTGAGGAGGGCGCCAGGTGCGCCTTCCTATGAGAGAGAGGGTGGCACTCCCTGATTGGGCGCAGATCCTGACCCAACACCTCCGGAGGCGCCTGCCTCCTGATGGCTTGGGCCAGGCGAAACCTTCTTCTTCTTGGGGGTTGCCTCGGGAAGCCTTCTATTCCTGTGGTCCGGGTCTTCGATTGCTGTGGCTTGGAACGCGCACTCAAGTGAACACATTGTGTCCCTTTCTTCACAGGGTACGGTGATGACTCCACCGCTTCCTGGCATCTTGAGGACATTGTATCCATGGTGAGTCACGGCCATGAACTTGGCCAAGGCTGGGTACCCGAGAATGGCGTTGTATGGCAGACGGATGTGGGCGACGTCGAAGTCGATGAGCTAGGTGCGGTAGTTGTTGGCTGTCTGAAGGTGACTGGAAGGCGAACCTGCCCTATCGGAACAGTGGAACCATCAGTGACTCCTGAGAATGGCTTGGTTGGCTGAAGCTGATCGTACAGCACTTGGATATTGTCGAACTTCTCGACGGACAGGACGTCGAGTCCTGCTCCGCTGTCAATAAGGGTCCTGGTGACCTGCACATTGCTGATGACTGGGGAGCAAAGCATCAGGAGGACTCCGGCCGTTGCCGCGCACTTGAGCTGATCCGCTGAGCTGAACGTGATAGCGCACGCAGACCACCTGAGAGGGCGCATGCCCTCAAGCTTGGGGGGAGGGGACTGCATTCACCTCGCGAACAAACTGCTTGAAGATGCGCTGTGAGGCTGGGGCCAACGCGCCACCCAAGATGCAAGCGATTGCACGCGGCTCCTGGAAGCCCCCAGCTCCCTCGTCTTGATGTTGGTCTTCGTTCCTCCTTAGCGTTGGCGGCAGAGGAGGAAGGCATGCGTCGTCGTGCGGGCGATCCTCGCGAGGCTGACCTCTCCAGCCTCCCTCGCGAGGCTGGTCCTGCCAGTGATCCTCGGGAGGTCGGTCACGCCACCCTTGGCGATGGCCTCGGTCTTCCCATCGTCCGCCACCTCTTACTCCTCCTCGGCCATAGCCCCTGTCGTTGCGCTCGGGGTGTCAGCCGACACGTCCATCTCTCACGGCCCTGAGCTCTTGACATTCGTTGGTGTTGTGGGTGTGGAGGTCGTGGTACACGCAGTACCAGCTGCCTTTGGATGACTCAGGCTGATCCCTGCCTCGCTTGGTGTCTGGCTCCGCTGCAAGCACGGCAGCCCCCTTGCGCTTCACATCCTTGGCCTTGGGCTTCTTCTCCTCTGGGTTAGCAGCCGGGAGTTCGAGGAGGGAAAGGCGCCCTTCCTCAGCCCTGGCGCACTTGGTCGCCAAGTTGAACAGCTCCAGGGATGTGCATAGGTCTTCACGGATTACTAGCTCCTCCTTCATCTTGATGTCGCGTACGCCATCGGAGAAGGCCGAGGTGATGGCTTCTTCAGTCACCTTGGGGATCTTGAGGCGAGCATTGTTGAGGCGCTGGATGTACTTCTGCAGGGTTTCCCCTTGCTGCTGCTTGATGCGGCGCAGATCGCTCACGGCCGGTGGCCGGTCGCGAGTGCCCTGGAAGTTGGCGATGAAGCGAGGGCGCATCTCGTCCCAGGAGGAGATTGTGCCAGGAGCCAGGTTCAGGAGCCAGGTGCGGGCCCTGTCCTTGAGCGCCATGGGAAACCAGTTCGCCATGACCCTTTCGTCTCCGTTGGCGGCTTCGATGCATAGCTCATGGAGCTGTAGGAACTCCGCCGGGTCCGTCGTGCCATCGTAGCGAGGGGGCAGGTCAGGCTTGAACTTTCCTGGCCATGTGACGCCGCGTAGCTCGGGGGTGAGGGCGTGGCAGCCTGCTGTGGCCACCGGTGCCTTTTGCTGGTACTGGGCTTGCTCCTGGGGATTACCGCGCGCCGCCTCTTGGAGCAACGCGTGGTCTTGGCGTGGAGGTGCAGGGACGCGATCTTGGCGCGCCGGCGCTGGGAGTGCGCGAGCACCTTCTTGGGGACGAGGGATCTCTTGGCAGCTCCTTTCTTGCTGCGCAGGCGCCGGACACGGAGGGTCTCGCCCTGGGGCTGCGCGCCTTGGAGCCAGGGCGCCTTCTTGGGGAGGAGGTGGTGGAGGCACCTCCTGATCCTCGCCTCCTGCGTGAAATGGAGGGTGAGGCAGCGAGAGGGACGGCAAGGGGGAGCCCCCTGCGGCGCTGACGAGCTCGGTGATGCGGGCGAACCAGTCTTCATGGAGGTCGTCGCCAGGGCGGTAGTGCAAGAGCTCTCTTGCCAGGAGTAGCACGGCGTGCGCGTCCGTGGGGGCGCGACGGGCGTGGGACGACGAAGCGGCTGGAGTAAGTGACGGTGTGGCGGTGCGACCCTCCCGCCGCACCGAAGGATGCTGGGAGGAGGCCTGCTGCTCATTCCCCGCCGGGCCGGTGGCGGCGTTGGCGGCAGGCGACGGGGAACGACGAGGACGTCCGCCGACGGGCGCCGTCTGGGTGACGCGGGTAGCGAGAGCAGCCGGCGCTCGGCGCGAGCCCGACGAGCGTCAGCCATGGACACGACGGAAGATCACGCGCGAACAGTGAAAGAAAGATTCCGGTGCACCCCTACCTGGCGCGCCAAATGTCGGATTTCGGGTTCCGGGAGACCCTTGAGGTTTGAACACTGGGGTGCACGCGGAGATCTCTCCCCTACCGATCTACGTCCAATCTCCTCGCGTGATCTAAACTGGGAACAATGAACAACACAAGGGACACAAGGTTTATACTGGTTCGGGCCACCGTTGTGGTGTAATACCCTACTCCAGTGTGTGGTGTGGTGGATTGCCTCAGGGGCTGGTGATGAACAGTACAAGGGAAGAACAGCCTCGCGAGAGGTGTTCTTGAGCTGGTGCGATGAACTGCTAGGGTGAGTTCAGCCGCCTTTCTCTCTCTCTCTCTTTGCTAGGGTTCCACCAGAAATCTCGCCGTTTTCTAGATGTCTCTACTCTGTGGTGGCTAGCTCTATTTATAGAGGCCCTGGGCCTCTCCCCAAATAATGAGCGGGAAGGGTGCCAACAATTGGCCATTTTGAAGGGGAACATCTAGTACAAGTTATCCTGACCAAAGGTGGTCTTCGGCTGCCAAAAGTACTGGTGATGACGCCGTCTTGGGCTCCACGGTGACCTCCATCCTGCCGCTCTGCTGGTCTTGGTCTCGTTGCACCGGAATGGTAACCTTTGCCCGATACCTTGGCCTGTGCTTGCCCCCTTTGCACCAAAGGGGAAACAAGGACACTACGCAGGCCGACGCCCGCTTGGCGCCCGCCTGGTCTCGATCGTCATGGCTTGCGTCATGGGCTCCTCGCGAGGTACCCCTGCCTTGATCTCTCTGCCTCCTCACGATCCAGCCTGACGAGGCTGCCTCTGAGGAAGCTTCCGGTCGTCCACCCCGTGAGGCTTGGCCCCTCGCGAGGGTCTTGAGCTTGAGCTGATGAAGATGGGCCGCGTTGGGCCCCCACTTGAGCCACGCCGCAGGCCGCAGGCAGGCAAGTCTGGGGACCCCTGTTCCCAGAACGCCGACAGCTGCTGGTATGTGTCTCGTAAGTCAAGCGGCGTGTTGTAGTCATCATCACATGTCCACTTCCCGCAGCACATATTCGCTTCTCCATCTTTGTCCGCACATAATCTCGTCCAATCTTCCATCCCTGCTAAGGCGCCTCCCCCCCTCATCCGAAACCCAAGCACTAACAATGGCAGAACCGAGCAGCGTCCGCCGAAAGAGTGGCTGGAATTCGCTCCCCACAGAGGTAATCAAGCTCATTGTTTCGCGTGTGGACAATCTCAGTACCAGGCCGCTTGCCGCGTGCTCGTCGGGGCTGTACCGTTTACTCAAAGCCCTCAGGCCGGAGCTTTTTAAGCCAGCTCCTTGCTTGCTGATGCCGCCTGATCTTCAGAAATGGCATGTCACGCAGCATAAAGATCGTAGGGTGGCGAGCATCAACCCCCTTGACTGCGATCCGATCCCCGTCAACCTCAACTACATTAACGGTATGTACTGGGTCGGCATGAACACGTCTTGGATGGTGCTCGTCGACGGTCGCGGCAGCTGGATGCTCGTGTTGGTCTTCACTCTTCTGTTCTGCTTACTGCTTCTGTTGCACCCCCAGCCCTGGTTGCTGCTGCTGCTGTTTTCAATGTACAATCAGTAGTATATTTTGTCTATTGGTTGAATAAATGTGTTGTTAGAACGACAAACACAATGTTTTGGAAGTCGTTGCACGGTTCGATCCTTTAGTTCCCTATACCGTACGTAGTGCATACTATTTTTCGTATGGAACACACTTTCCACTTGTTGATAACATGCAACCCACTGATGAAGGCCCAATAGAGAAGCCCATAATTAACTGGAAGGGAGGCTCTCACATGAATACAGCCCAGGTACATGCTCATGGTCCCCTAAACATAAATAAGTAAATAAATAAATCTAAATGCTCATGCACCAGTTCTTTGGGAAAATAGGTAGCCCAATATTTCTTTTTGAAGAATACCCAAGCTAGGCCTATTTGTTTTCTCCGAAATACTGGGCTGCAAATCTTTCAAGACGAGAAGGGATGCATTCCGGCCTGGCTTAAGAGTATGGTCAATGTATGTTAAAAGTAATATCAAAAGGGGTTGAAAATTCCAAAAAAAATTATAGCACATGGGATATAAGTTTCTTTTTTTGTTTTTGTTCTTCACTGATATCTTATACGTATTTCATTGGATTTAACATGACATAGTACTAATTTATTTTAGTTTGTTTTAGTATGGCTATTAATTTTTGGATTAAGAATATTTTGTTCCCCAGCAAAAATTTGCGACTTTTTTCAAAATTTCCCACATATTTAGTTAATTTTTTGACCCTCATACTGACCAGAAAATGGCCAGCAATTCTAAAAATGGAAAACGGGCTGCAATAAATTCCATATGAATTAGAAAATGAGTAAAAACTATAAAAATAATAGCAAATGGGTTGTACACGCCACAGATTTCGAGGCTGACTTGTTTACGCAAGGCATTGTCAGTGAACACACGGTTCTAGCAGCAGTGACTGTTGGATGTCCATCCAACGGCAGACGTGCTTCTTCAATCTTTGATCTTCCTGCTCCAGCCGCCTAAACTAGCGCCGGCGGGACTGCCTGCTCCCTCCTCTTGTGGTCCGCTATGATGCCGCGCAGGCTTCCCTGGCCCACCCTACTCCCTCCGCTGGCCTAGCCGCACGCAATCAACTGCCTCCTTATTACGCAAAAAATGATTCCTCCCACTGACATCTGGGGCGCACCGGTTGGGAGGCTGACCTGTGGGCCTACTAAGTTGACACGTACGCAAGGCTTGTCAACTTAGTCAACAAACGATTCTCGCAGCAGTAACCGTTGGATTTGAATCGAACGGTCCTGCTGCTTCTTCAATCGCTGCTCTTCTTGCACCAGCCGCCCAAACCAGTGCCGGGGAGACTGCCTGCTCCTGCCTCAAGTGGCCGGCTGTGCTACCGTTGAGGCCTCATCGCCCCTACTACTCCCACCGCTAGCTAGGCCCTGCGGCAACGGCAGCCTCACACTGCAGCCGAACCAATGAACCCTCGTACTCCCCTCCGCGTGGGCATCCACTGCCGCGTCTTCCCCGGCTCCATGCCGTCCCCTTCCTAGGCCTCGTCGTCGTCCACCACCTTGGTGCTCTCAGCGCGGCGTGGTCAACGTGGTCAACAACATTCCATCGGAAGAGTACTATACGTGGAGAGGCTGACAGCTGGGTCCACGGCCACAGCCCAGTTTTTTGTGATTTGCCAAGTAAGTCGCTTTGTCAGGCTTGTTGGGCTGCAAATCTGTCAAGACGAGGAGAGCTTTCATTCGGCTGGCCGAGAAAATGGCCCATCAGTAATGAGAAATGGGTTGTACATTTTTAAAACACATCAAACCGGCAATTAGTTTCAAATATCTTTTTTTTCATTTCGAGATTTTAAATTACATTAATTTTTATGCGTGGAGAATTTGTTGGATTTTATATGGATATACATTTATTTTTAAAATCAGTTTGAATGTGAGTCGAAATTTCGGGATTAAAAATAGTTCGGACCGCACCGAAATATGCAAAATTTCGTATAATTTTTTAAACCTGGCCACAATATTGGCTGTAATGCTAACAAAAAGAATATGGGCTCCAAAAAAACCTTAATAATTAGCAAATGGGCTATAAATTATTAGAATAATGGCATATGGGTTGTATGTTGTTTTCCACAGATTTGAGGCTTTCCTAAAAAAGGTTGACGCACAAGCAGTGAGTGTTGGATGGCCATCCAACGGCTGTCGTGCTTCTTCAATCTCTGCTCTTCCTGCTCCAGCCGCTCAAACAAGCACCGGCGGGACTACCTGCTCTCTCCTCCCCGCGGCCGGCTCTGCTGCCGCGCAGGCCTCACCGCCCCACCGTACTCCCATCGTTGGCCTAGCCATCCCTCTACTCACCCACACCTGCTGTTATTCTCCGGCGACGGCAGACGAACCAGTAAACCCTCATACAGTCGTACTCCCCTCCACGTGGGAAACAACTGCCGAGTCTTCCCTACCTCCGTGTCGTTCCCTTCCTAGGCCTCGGCGTCGTCCACCGCCCTGGTGCTCTCGGCGTGGCCTGGTCAACATGGTCAATGACCGACATGCATCTGTAGTGGACTGTACGTGGAGAGGCCGACAGCTGGGTCCACGGCCGCACGCAAGGAAATGCCTCCTTATTACGCGCAAAATAATGATTCCTCCACCTGACATCAGGGAGCCACTGAAAGGGCCTCTGTATTTCGCGAAAAAAACATTACCGCCGCTGACAGCTCGGACCCACTAGCTACATCTTCGCACGCAAGGAAGTGCCTCCTTATTACGCACAAAAAAAATGAATACTCCCCCTATTAGCTGGGACCCAGTATAGTGGCAGGCTGACTTGTGGGCTTACTAAGTTGACGGGGATGGAGGGCTTTGTCAACTTAGTCAATATGCACGATTCTAGCTCCAGTGACCGTACGATGTCCATCCAACGACTGTAGTGCTTCTTCAACCTCTGGTCTTCTTGCTCCAGCCGCCCAAACTAGCGCCGGTCATGCCTCGTGCTCCTGCCTCCCGTGGCCGGCTGCGATGCGGCGGAGGCCTCACCGCCCCTACTACTCCCACCGCTGGCTAGGCCATCCCTCTACTCACCCACACCCCTGTTATTCTGCGGCGATGGCAGCCTCACACCGCAGCGAACCAGTGAACCCTCGTACTCCTCTACGCGTGGGCATCCACTGCCGCGTCTTCCCCGGCTCCACATCGTCCCCTTCCTAGGCCTCGCCGTCGTCCACCGCCCTGGTGCTCTCGGTGCGGTGTGGTCAACGTGGTCAAGGAACGGCTTCCATCGGACGTGGACTATACGTGGAGAGGCTGATAGCTGGGTCCACGGCCGCAGCAAGCAAGTGCCTCCTTATTACGTGCAAAATAATTATTCCTCCACCTGACATCGGGGACCCACCGGATGGGCCACCATATTTCGTGAAAAAAGTGTTTCCCCCCTGACTGCTGGAACCCACCAGCTACATCTTCGCACTGAAGGAAGTGCCTGACAGTCGGGACCCACCTGGTCGAAGCGTACGTAGCGTTGTCATTCTGGTTGCGAACGTGTAGGTACATATATACTGGTGGATGTAGAGGCGCGCACGTGTCGTAGTAGAGGCGCGCACGTAGCATGTACACGTATGTACTGCGGCCAGGGTGCAAGAAAGAAAATACGGCCACGTATGTGTACATACGGGCGGGGTCTCGAACGCCTAATCGCGCATACGTACGGCCAGGGCTCATGTACATGGCTGGGTCGGAACGGAGAAACAGCGTCGTCATCATGTTCATGGGGAGGCAATGGAATGCGTCGTGTTCATGGGGAGGCAACGGAATGTGTCGTGTTCATGGGGAGGCAATGAAATGTGTCATGTTCATCGGGAGGCAACGGAACGCGTGGGAGCCAACCGGCTGGGTCGGAACGGAATGTGTTGTCATGTTCA
This sequence comes from Triticum urartu, assembly GCF_056163025.1. Taxonomy (NCBI): domain Eukaryota; kingdom Viridiplantae; phylum Streptophyta; class Magnoliopsida; order Poales; family Poaceae; genus Triticum; species Triticum urartu. The sequence goes on along the minus strand of NC_141874.1, from coordinate 221,589,046 downwards.
TCAGGAGGGCTTGGACGGAATAGGCGATGGAAACGAGGAATGGCGTACCGCAAAACGGAGGAAACGGACCTCCTATGTTCGGAATGGGGTCCTGTTGGTCGGGAGGGGTGTGGTGTACCACAAAACGGACGAAATGGACCTCCTACGGTCGAAACAGGGGTCCTGTTGATCGGGAGGGGTGTGGCGTACCGCAAAACGGATGAAACAGACCTCCTACAGTCGAAACGGGGGTCCTGTTGATCGGGAAGGGGTGTGGCGTACCGCAAAACGGATAAACGGACCTCCTACGGTCGAAACGGGGGTCCTGTTCATCAGGAGGGGTGTGGCGTACCGCAAAACAGGACTCCACGGGATACTGTTCATCTCCACCGTCGACCTCCTCCAGCCTCCACAGGCTACCGTCGACCTCCTCCAGCCTCCACGGTCTCCTGTTCATCCAGCCTCCACCGCGCACTACTCCACCGGCTACTGTTCAACCACCCCTCCACGAGCACCCCTCCACCGTCTACTGTTCATCCAGCCCTCACACCACGGGGTCCTGTTCAACCACCCCTCCACCGTCTACTGTTCATCTAGCCCTCCACACCACGGGGTCCTGTTCATCCAGAGGCAACGCCACTGCTCACTGTTCATCCAACCCCCCCCCCCCCCCGCAACGCTCACTGTTCATCCAACCGATCGGCTTCAGTTAGCAGCAGGAGCGAAGGAATCGCTCGATCGGGTTTAGTTAACAGCCATCGATTGATCGCTCGGGTTTAGTAATGCGTAGCCTGCAGTGCAATCGCTCTGGTTCAGTTAGAGCCCAACGCCTCGCTCGGGTTCAGTTAGAGCCAACGCCTCGCACACACGCGCGTACGTGTACGAGAGAAACGCGCATCGCTCAGCCCCCGACCTCCCACCGTAACCGGGAACTCCCCGAAATTTTCCTCCCCCTCGCTTCTACCACGGTTTTTTCTGTCATGGACGGCCCAAAGAATGTCATGCATCTGCGTCTCCGGCCCGCCCAGGACGAAAAGCCCATTTTCTGTCATGATTTTTTTTCATAGAAGTAGGAGCCCACCACATCTATGATGATACCAGGTTTTGTCACAATTATCATCATAGAAGTGTCATATGTATGACAGAAAAAAAATTCGTTCGGCCCAAAATGTCACGGATGTGTCTTTTTTTGTAGTGAGACCCGGCGACTGTTTCCGGAGACCGAAAACATCCGACATAAGACCGACTATATTGTCGCTATAGTTTAACGTGGGCTATCAAACGAGCTCCGAATGCGATGAAACTTGGCAGGAGGCCTACTGACAACATAACAACACCGCATGCCAATTTTCATCCCAATCCGAGAACATTTTCCGGCCACTTATAAAATAATATTTCGGACGTGCCGCGGGCGCGTGCAAGTGTGTCTGGGCTCAGAACGGACAACGGACAGAACTGGGGGAACCCGGACGAATGCAAGTTTCAAAAAACATGATGATGCAATGTGGATGATGACATGGCAAGATGCAACACGCAAGCGAAAGAGAAGGCAACAACAGCGAATAACTGGAAGACAACTGGCGCGTCAGACTCGGGGCGTCACATATATGAAAAGCGGTGAGGGACCAGGCAACTTAGCTTTCTATGATGGACTCTCTTGAATGCCATCATTATTTATCTCTGCGCGCTTGAGTTTTGCATTTGTAGATGGGCCTGGGAGTTGAGCTAGTAGGGCAGTGGCCTGGGTCGAAAGTAGTAGAAGTAGCACAAAAACATTTTTTGAGTGTAGGCTTTTACCTGCTCATGCATGCCTACTAGAATCGCCAGTGCTTGAAAGGAAAAGTGAAGGAAAAAACATAGGAATTGGAACGTTTCCTATGGTACTACTATTCATGCATTTGATGCGAAGGAATGGAGCAAAGGAAAACTGTAGGGTTTGTTCCTTTAGTGTCTCCTTAAAAGAAAAACCATAGGAATTTTAATATCCACTTGTCCTCCTTTTAAAATTCCTATTCATGAAGCACAAGACTAAGAGATAGTAGCATAATAGCATTATAACCGTACATTTTCTTGTGGTTTGACTTAATCTCACCATGCTTCTTTTCATCCTGTGATCTTCCAATTCTTGTGAATCAACCACCCAGATTGACAGAAATCATGTGTTTTTAAATTCTCTGTTTTGCACATGCATTCCTATCCTATTAATGTGTATTTCCTATCCCTACGTTGTTAGAATCCTCCAATTAAAACGAGCCCTTACAGAATTACTTCTCTTACAGATAGTTGTCAAAGGAAACCATGTGTGGTTTGTCCCGCTCCTGTTGCGCCGTCGTCCACCCCAGCTCAGCTGCTCCAACGACAGAAGGGTCCACCACAGCAGGGATCCGGCCTCCATACCATCTTTCGCCGCCTCAGATCTTCTTCCCCACCGCCCGCAGCCACGACAACTATAGTACCACCATCAACCGAGCAGATGACCTCGAAGACTACACGGTTCCGCAAGAGAGGTCGCACTCTTTCGTGTCTGCTTATGTTATGCATTGCTTAATATTACATGCTACTTTATCATCCTGTTCACCGATTAGACTCTGAGTCAGCTCCAAACTAATGCTCAAACTTGAGTTTTAAATGGTTGTGGGGTACATATCGGGGCTGCAATCAATAGTATCTATCTACTATCTAGTTAATCTCTAGTGTCTACTATGAGTTTCGTGTTGGGTGGGAAACAAACAGTAAAGAAGCCATTATCTGTATTTTTAACTGAAGGCATTATCTGCCTGCTATCATTGGTTTTGGGTCTATCCACAGGTTGCTACCATCACTCTGGATTTCTGCATCCACTCCTTACATAATCTCACTATGTCTTATTCCTATGCATGTCAGTTATTATACACAATGGAACTAAACATGTAGAGCAAAAGAGATGAGCCTTGCATGGCAATAAAATGTCATGCAGACGTCGCACCATGGTGTGCGCAAAGGCAGCCCCCTCCACCCATTTCGGATTGTAATCAAGAGGAAGATAACTGTTTTGAGGGTGATTCGGAAGGAGAAGACCACTCCTATTTACCCTGTGAGGTCTTTGCTCTAACTTGGCATGCTGATGTTGGTGATGTTGGTAATATCATGCATATGGTGCCTTGCATTGCTTACTTTATACATCAAATATGGCATCTACTTAGTTTAGACATGCATTGTGTGAATTCCATCTGTTTAGTTTCTTTATCGTATATGTGGATTATGCAACGCCATCTTGTTTAGCCAGGTATCATATATGTGAATTTTGCAATGTCATCTTGCTTAGTCAGTCATCTTATATGTGGATTATATCGGGCCATCCTTTTTTTTCATCACATATTACATTTGTCAACAATGTTAGTACATTCAACTACTCTTTGTGTGCATCAGCCATTTGACACGGTGATGGAAAATTCTGGAGTGAAAACAAGGTCTTCAGAGCAGACTATGCTATCTGACGAAGCGCATATCTCGTTGGTTACGGATAGCTCCTCGGAGGAGGATTCTGAGATAGATGACCAATCCTATCCCCCCCCCGAGGTGTATGCTCTGACTTGGCAGGGTTATGTTGCTCATATCGGGCGTATGGTGTCTTGCATTGCTAGGTCATTTGATTAGTTTAGACATGCTTTGTGTGAATGCCACCTCTTTAGTGTCTAATTACCATATATGTGAATTATGCAATGCCATCTTGTTCCAAGACATTACATATGTGAATTGTGCAATGTTATCTTGTTACAAGGCATTATATATGTGAATTATGCAATGTCGTGTTGTTTAGCCAATCATCATATATGTCAATTATATCATGCTATCTTTTTTGTATTACGTGTTCCATTTGTCGACGACATTTGTATATTCAACTACTCTTTTTGTGCATTAGCCATTTAAAGCGGTGATGGAAGTATCTGGAGTGAAAACAAGGTATTCAGAGAAGACAATGCTACCTGCTGAAGCAGACATCTTGCTGGTTACAGATAGCTCCTCAGAGGAGGATTCAGAGACCGACGACCAGCCCTATTTCCCCCCTAAGGACTATACTCAAACTTTTTTTCCACGAATACGCTTGAGAGCGTATCTTTTCATTGATAGGAAGAAAGAGAGAATACAGGGGGGTTCTCGGTGTCCAGCACGCAGGCAAGACAAGGAGCAGGGAGCAGTGATGACGGGCTTCTCAGCCCGAGTACATGGCTAAGAACCTATGCCAGCAGCGCATGTGATGCGGATCATCCTATGGACATCACCATGTCAAGAGTCCGTTCGGCAAGCGACACGTGCGACATCTACTTCACATACACAAAGGTGAATCATCTCCTTTATGCGTGCTTACTTGACCCCTTCGAGGATGGCATACTACTTGACATTCATCTTGTGTGCATACATAGGTACTGTCGGAACACCATGGACGAGGAGGAGGAGGGCGAGCACAAGGTTACAACTACACCATCTGTGAGAGAAGCATGGAAGAGAAGGAAGAAGAGGATCCGCCCAGTCCAGGACGAGCGGTACTACCGCCCACACCAAGCAGTACTACCGCTGAAGGCCCACAAGCCGTACTACCGGCCAACTTCCGCTCTACTGCCGCTCAACCAGACAAACTCCTGTGATCGAGAAGCACAAGTCCGGTACTACCGCCCATACAAGCGGTACTACCGCCCTGCCTGTGCGTAGCTGGGCCTTTGGCCTTGTATCTGTCTCTCCCACTTACCCCTTCGTGGCTTAGACTAATATAGACCACCCCCACCTCATTTCTAGGGTTAGCAAAGTAGTAGCTCATTTAGAGATAGAGCTTTGCTCGTCCATTACGGATCTACTCCACGGGAGAGACCGCTGCCCCTCTTTGGAGAAGATCCCCTTGGATTCAAGACCCCCTCTTGGGTGGCCCCCTTCAAGACCTCCTCATGGTGATGAACCTTACCTTGTATCTTTCCCTTTGTTGTTCATGTACCTTGTGGATCTTGTGTGTTTGATAGTCTAGTGGATGTGTGATTGGACTTGTTCTTGAGTGTTTCCCCTTGTGATTTCTCTCCGTTCCTCCCCGTGTTCTTCGTGTTCTTCACGGGATCCGCTCCTTTCATGAAAGATCGGCCCCTAGGGTTCCTACCCTACATCATCTTGGTATCATGAGCCACGTTGATCACGATTTCGGAGCCTCCCCTCTTCGTTTTCTAGCCTAATTTTGTTGTGTTCTTCCCCAATTTTGAAAATCCCCACCAAAACTAGCCCCAAATTTTTTTTGTGATTTGTTGGTTTGAAGAAGTTTTGTTGGACTTGATCCATAGATTTGCTTGGTTTCAAGTGGATCTAGCATCTCTCCAATTTTCTCCACTTTCCATCCACGAAATTGCTCGAATTTTGACCACGAAATCATCCTTTTCAGCCTAAAATTCGCCCTGATCCAGTTCTGCGAATTTTCCCGACATGAGCGGTACTACCGCCCCACCAAGCGGTACTACCGCTGAGCTCCACAAGCGGTACTACCACCCTTCCAAGCGGTACTTCCGCCCCTCCCAGTTTCAGCGTTCCGAGTTTCACCGTTTCGACCATAACTTTCACATCCGGAGTCTGGTTTTCGCGTTCTTTAGCTCGTTGAGTAGCTAGTGACATCCCCCATCCATATACATAGGTTTCAACACCATTTGACTCCATCAAATTTTTGGAACTTTGGCATCTTTGCCTAGGGCTTCCACCACATCATCCGCTACACCACCACCGACTTCCGCAACCTAACCAATTTTGTTCCCCATCGCATTAGTGGTTGCTTGAGGAGTGATTTGAGTTTCCTAAGGTGTCTAGGATACTTAGGGGTGGTTGCTTCTTCATCAATCACCACCACCACTTCCGCATAGTCTTACCAACCATACACTTCTTCCACACCGACTTAACCCAATTTTGTTTGTGTTGTGAGTTGTGTCTCCTAAGGTGTTTCGGCTACTTAGGGACCATGCTTCCAACTCCGACACCGTGTATAGTCCACCACCTTACACTCCATTTCTGCATTGCGTACTTGCATAACACATCATTCCACCACCGCATCCCGCTACCACCATTTTGACATTTGACATTCGAGATTTTGAGTCCGCGATTTTTCCATTTTCTAAGGTGTTTCGGCTACTTAGGGACGAGTGTCCATCATCTTGGTATCTCCATCAAGATCACCGCCACTCATCATCGCCAAGGACGGTAACCTCCATATCATCTTTGTATCGTGGTATCCCTCCTTTGTATATTCCCTTGCAATTGCATTGATAACCCCTAGCCCATTTCCATCACTTGCCTATCGAGACTAGCCATTTGAGTATTGCCGGCAACGTTACTTGTGCACATTAGTTATCTACACCATACATTGCATACATACCATACCATATTTGTATCATCTTGGTATCATATCATCCTTTGTGCCACAAGTTTGTTCCCGCATATATACAATTGCTATCTTGGTTTGTGCATTGTGCAAAAGTGGCCATACAAAAAAAGAATAAGCTTTTAAGCAAAAAGAGGGAAACACAAGAAGCTTGTAAGCAATAGCCATAGCACCATACCACATTGCATATAAGATTGTCATATTCGATCATCTTGGATCATCTTGTGCTAAAGCACCGGAACATCATACACATAGCATACTTGGGATAGAACGTACTTACATTTTGCATCTTATAGGTTGTGCACAAGTGTCGTATCCGCCTATTGAGCATCGTGCTAGCATCTCTCTTGAGTTGTGCAACACGAGCGTTTTCTGTGGATTCCACATTTTGTGCTCATTCATTGGTTGCACAACCCCATTTATCTATCAGTATGTGGGTTTCCGTGTGACATATATTGCTATTGGTCTACTTGTTTCACTTGCGAATTTGTGAATCTCTTTCAACATTATTGACTCTTGCTAACATTTTGCATTAAATTTTTGTGCCACTATCCTCATCGAGCTACTCCATAAGCTTTAATTTGTAGGTGTGAGTGAACAAGTCCGATACCAATTCTACTATTCTTTCATCTCACATTGAGTGAAACGGGATACATCCTCAACTTTGGGAAAAGGTAACTTGGTATTGTTCATCTCATTTCCTACTCACCTCTACTCGAATCTTGTGATGGAGAGGAAAGGCATTTCACCTTCGGTCTACAACAACAACAACAAGTTCGATGCCACGAATAACTCTACCGATGCCAAGATGCAAGCTCAAATGGAGGAGATCAAAGCCCTCATCAAGTCCTACAAGCGATCTTCCTCATCTTCGAGAAGACGCTCAAGTACACATGCTTCCAAGCTACCATCTCCGGCACGGTCTCATCGGCATCGACACCATCACCACCACGAACATGAAGGTCAAGAGCTCAACACCAACAACCACTCAACGACTTCACCATCTCCCTTGGCATTTTCGCCAAGCGACTTCAAGGCATCTTCGCCTATGGACATACGGCATCTTCGCCCACAAGCACTTCAAGAGAAGCTCCCCAAGCTCAAGTCCTTGACTTCCATAAGCTACTACCTCGACATAGACCATGCAATTCCTTTCTATGGGACTCAAGAACCTGAGGAGTATCTCGAATGGGAGCGTTTGATGGATGACTACCTCAAGCTACATCAAGTTTCTCCCGAAGACCAAGTGAAGTGCGCCACAAGGAACTTCCACGACTACGCGTCCACATGGTGGCTTCACGCACCTTCGGAGACCTACGACATGAGTTGGCCCAAGACGAAGAGAGCTTTGCGGCGAGAGTTTGTGCCTCCAACCTACACGGAACAACTTCTACGCCAATCAGAAAACACCATCCAAGGATCCAAGTCCATCGACGAGTAGTTCAAGGAGATGAAGATTGCCTTGCGACGAGCCGACATGGACCACCCCATTTCGATGAAGTTCCACTTCATGATAGGATTGCACAACAACATCTCCAAGACGATCTTCCTTGAGAACTACAAGTCCCTTGACAACAACTACATTGGTGCTCTCAAGGAGGAACAAGAACTCATGAAGGCCAAAGCTTCTCCACCCCAAGCTCACTTCGTGACTACCAAGCTCCATGAGAACGAGCATGAGGCTAGTACCACCATGTTGTCCAAGCCCGACGAGCTCCAAGACGATGCTCCCAAGTCCGACTTCATCACCATCCCTCTTTGTGGCATTGATGATGCCGAGTCTACTTCGACTCTTTTTCAAGATGGTGCGGCGACGACTATGACTATGGAGACCCTCAAGGACCAAGTTTTGGAGGCGAGCGACAAGGTGGCAAGTGATACGTCTCCGTCGTATCTACTTTTCCAAACACTTTTACCCTTGATTTGGACTCTAACTTGTATGATTTGAATGGAACTAACCCGGACTGACGCTGTTTTCAGCAGAATTGCCATGGTGTTATTTTATGTGCAGAAAACAAATATTCTCGGAATGACCTGAAACTCCATGGAACATCTTAGAAAAAATAATAAAAAATCCTCGCCAAAGATGAAGACCAGGGGGCCCACACCCTGTCCACGAGGGTGGGGGGCGCCCCCCCTAGGGCGCGCCCCCCTACCTCGTGGGCCCCCTGGATGCCCTCCGACGCCAACTCCAACTCTATATATTTGCTTTCTGAGAGAAAACATCAGAGAGAAGAAATCATCGCGTTTTATTATACGAAGCCACCGCCAAGCACTAAAACCTCTCGGGAGGGCTGATCTGGAGTCCGTTCGAGGCTCCGGAGAGGGGGATTTGTCGTTGTCGTCATCATCAACCATGCTCCATCACCAATTTCATGATGCTCACCGCCGTGCGTGAGTAATTCCATCATAGGCTTGCTGGACAGTGATGGCTTGGATGAGATTTATCATGTAATCGAGTTAGTTTTGATAGGGTTTGATCCCTAGTATCCACTATGTTCTGAGATTGATGTTGCTATGACTTTGCTATGCTTAATGCTTGTTACTAGGGCCCTAGTGCCATGATTTAAGATCTGAACCTATTATGTTTTCATGAATATATGTGAGTTATTGATCCTATCTTGCAAGTCTATAGTCACCTACTATGTGTTGATCCGGCAACCCCGAAGTGACAATAATCGGGACCACTCCCGGTGATGACCATAGTTTGAGGAGTTCATGTATTCACTATGTGCTAATGCTTTGTTCCGGTTCTCTATTAAAAGGAGGCCCTAATATCCCTTAGTTTCCAATAGGACCCCGCTGCCACAGGAGGGTAGGACAAAAGATGTCATGCAAGTTCTTTTCCATAAGCACGTATGACTATATACGGAATACATTCCTACATTACATTGATGAATTGGAGCTAGTTCTGTGTCACCCTATGTTATGACTGTTACATGATGAACCGCATCCGGCATAATTATCCATCACTGATCCAGTGCCTACGAGTTTTCCATATACTGGTTCTCGCTTATTTACTTTCCCGCTACTGTTACAATCACTACAAAATACCAAAAACATTACTTTTGCTGTCTTTACTTTTGTTGCCGCTACCACCACTATCATATTACTTTGCTACTAAACACTTTTCTGCAGATACTAAGTTTCCAGGTGTGGTTGAATTGACAACTCAGCTGATAATACTAGAGAATATTCTTTGGCTCCCCTTGTGTCGAATCAATAAATTTGGGTTGAATACTCTACCCTCGAAAGCTGTTGCGATCCCCTATACTTGTGGGTTATCAAGACTAATTTCTGGCGCTGTTGCCGAGGAGCATAGCTCTATTCTTTGAGTCACTTGGGATTTATATCTGCTGGACACTATGAAGAACTTGAGAGATCCAAAAACCAAGATCTATCCCTCAACTACGAGGGGAGGTAAGGAACTGCCATCTAGCTCTGCACTTGATTCACCTTCTGTTATGAGTAAGTTTGTGACACCTACACCTACTTCTGTTATTTGTTCTGATATGTCGCATGTTATTGATGATGCCACTTCTGCTATGCATGATACTTATGATGAAACTGCTTCTATGTCTGATACTACTGTGCCCCTTGGTGAATTTCTTGATGAACAAATTGCTAGGGCTAGAGAAAAAGAAATTATTGAATCTGAATACGATGATGATAGTGATGATGAAAATATGCTTGTTATCCCTGAAGGCTATCTTTTTGATATGGAATCTTCTACCGCTATTTTAGCTTGCAAAGATAGATATGAGCTTAAGAGGTTATTAGTTAAATGGAACAAAGAATCACTTAGAGATAAAATGAAACCCAACCCTGCTTTTGCTACTTCACCTATATGTGTTCCTAATAAGGACTATGAATTCTCTGTTGATCCTGATATAATTACTTTGGTTGAATCTGATCTGTTTTATGGCTATGAATCTGAAACTGTTGTGGCACATCTTACTAAGTTAAATGATATAGTTGCCCTGTTCACTAATGATGAGAGATCGTGTTACTTCTATATACTCAAAATATTTCCGTTCTCATTAAAGGGTGATGCTAAGATATGGTTTAATTCTCTTGATCCTGGTTGTGTGCGTAGTCCCCAGGATATGATTTATTACTTCTCTGCTAAATATTTCCCTGCTCATAAGAAATAAGCTGCTTTGAGGGAAATATACAACTTCGTGCAAATTAAAGAAGAGAGTCTCCCACAAGCTTGGGGGAGGCTTCTCAAGTTACTTAATTCTTTGCCTGATCATCCTCTTAAGAAACCCAAAATACTTGATATCTTTTATAATGGACTGACCGATGCTTCCAGAGATTACCTGGATAGTTGTGCTGGTTCTCTTTTCAGGGAAAGAACACCGGATGAAGCTCAAATCCTATTGAATAATATGTTGACAAATGAAAATAATTGGGCACCTCCTGAGCTAGCTCCTGCTCCAATTACTGAGCCTATTCTTAAACCAACTCCGAAGAAGAGAGGTGTTCTATTCCTCAGTCCCGAAGATATGCAAGAGGCAAAGAAATCTATGAAAGAGAAAGGTATTAAAGCTGAAGACATGAAGAATTTACCTCCTATTGAAGAAATACATGGTCTTAATATACCGCCTATTGAAGAAACATATGATCTCAATTCTTTATTTACTGAAGAACCTCCTGATCCCGATATCCCGACACAGGTAGTAAAGGTAAATTCTCTCTACAGATATGATAAAGCTGAAGTCCCTCCTACTAAAATTGCTAGTCAGTGCTTGGATGAGTTTGATAACTTTATGTTTAAGCAAGACGACTTCAATGCTTATTTTGGTAGACAATTAAAAGAAAATGCTTATATGATTAGATGCTTGGGTGATTATATGGCTAATATTAAAGGTGAACTTAAACTTGTTAGCAAACATGCTTCTATGGTTACCACTCAAGTAGAACAAGTACTTAAGGCTCAAAAAGAAGTGCTTGATGAAATGAATAGTAAGAAAAATGATTATGCTGTTAGAGTGGCTACTAGAACTGGTAGAATGACTCAGGAACCTTTGTATCCTGAAGGCCACCCTAAGAGAATCGAGCAAGATTCTCAAAGAAATAATATTGATGTTCCTAGTTCTTCTAAAAAGAAGAAGAAAAATGATAGAACTGTGCAAACTTCTAGTGAACCTATTGCTAAACCACCTGATAATCCAAATGATATCTCTATGACTGATGTTGAAACACAATCTGGTAATGAACATGAACCTAGTGACAATATTAATGATGATGTTCATGATGATGCTCAACCTAGTAATGACAATGATGTAGAAATTGAACCTGTTGTTGATCTTGATAACCCACAATCAAAGAATCAACGTTATGATAAAAGAGACTTTGTTGCTAGGAAACATGGTAAAGAAAGGGAACCTTGGGTTCAGAAACCCATGCCTTTTCCTCCGAAACCATCCAAGAAAAAGGATGATGAGGATTTTGAGCGCTTTGCTGAAATGATTAGGCCTATCTTTTTGCGTATGCGATTAACTGATGTGCTCAAAACAAATCCTTATGCTAAATATATGAAGGATATCATTACTATTAAAAGAAAGATACCGGAAGCTGAGATTTCCACCATGCTTGCTAATTATACTTTTAAGGGTGGAATACCAAAGAAACTTGGAGACCCCGGAGTACCTACTATACATTGCTCCATTAAAAGAAATTATATTAAAACTGCTTTATGTGATCTTGGAGCCGGTGTTAGTGTTATGCCTCTCTCTTTATATCGTAGACTTGACTTGAATAAGCTGACACCTACCGAAATATCTTTGCAAATGGCTGATAAATCAACTGCTATACATGTCGATATTTGTGAGGATGTTCCTGTTGTAGTTGCAAACGTTACTATTTTAACGGACTTTGTTATACTTGATATTCCCGATGATGATAGTATGTCTATTATTCTTGGAAGACCTTTTCTTAATACTGCAGGGGCTGTTATTGATTGCAACAAAGGCAATGTCACTTTTCATGTTAATGGTAATGAGCATACGGTACACTTTCCGAGGAAACAACCTCAAGTTCATAGTATCAACTCCATTGGAAAAATTCCATCGATTATAATTGGAGGTTTTGAATTTCCTCTTCCTACTGTCAAAAATAAATATGATATACTTATTATAGGGGATGTGCATATCCCCATTGAGGTAACTTAGTGTTATTCGAAATTTCTCCGGTTTCATGATTATCGGAATGAGTTTGTTAACAAGACTTGATCAACCTTGTTAGTGGATTCTTTTTGATGAGCATGAGATGGATGAAATTAGAAGCACAAACTTCTCTACCCTCTCTATACTTTCTGTTAATTAGTAGAAATAAAGTAAAAATAGTATTTTTTCAGTCTATTTCCTGGCTCATCCGTGCAATATAAAATATCCTGAAAATAAAAGTCCTCAGAATGACATGCCAATTTAATATGATTTTTTCGGGAATATTTGAGGATTTACTGTGCAAAAATTACTGCGGGAGGAGCTGCCACCTGGCCACGAGGGTGGTGGGTGCCCCCCCACTAGGGCGCGCCCCCCTGCCTCGTGGGCCCACGGTGGCCCTCCTCCACTTATCTCAGCACCCATCTTCTTCCTCTGTCTCGCACAAACCCGAAAAACCAACTCAAGCACGAGTTCCAGCCACTTTTGCTATGATTTTCGATCTCCTTGCTCAAAGCACCTCACACAAAACTGCTTGGGGAGATTGTTCCTTGGTATGTGACTCCTCCATTGGTCCAATTATTTTTGTTCTAGTGCTTTATTCTTTGCAAATTTGTGCTGCATAGGTAACCATGTTCTTGAGCTTGCATGTCAAATTTATATGGTTCCAAGTAGTTCTAATGCTTAATAGAGGGTCTAGGCACTTGTAGGAGTAGTTGCTATCAGTTTTATTTAAGTTGGTTCACTTTTGTTTGAAGTTACTAAAAATTTCAGAATTTTTCAGGAAATGATGAGGAGATTATTGAGGGGCTCATCGAGCCAAAGCTCGGAGGAAAAGGCACCGAAGCCTAAGTATAATTTGCCACGCACCGCGGAGATTCGGGCGTGTGAATGGCCTTCTGATGATTTTGAGAGCAGCCGGTATCTATGAAGATTTTCATGAATTGGCTCACAATGCAGGCCTCACCGCTTTCCTCCACGACCAATGCGATCAGTATCTCTTACTCACAAATACCTTTGTGCAAAACTTTCATTTTCATTCTAGGAACTCACCACCTACGGTGGAGTTTCATTTATATGATGAGCATAAGGAGATGTCACTTTATGTTTTTTGTCGGATTTGTTTAGTCCCTTTTGAGGGCAAGACAGAAGAACCACATCATGATGATGTGGTTGGGTTTATTGATACTATCACTGTAGGAGAAACTAGGAAGGTTTCCGATGCACGAATTACTAGCATACGTTTTCCTGTTTTACGTTACTTTGCATTATTTGCTAGTCGTTGTTTAATTGGACGCGGAAACTGTGGAAACCTTAGTATCCCTGATATAATTAGCTCCACAGTTTATACAGTGATAACACTTTTAGTATGGGCGGTATTATTCATAGAAGGTTAAGTATGAATCGTACCAAAGGCCCCATCTTTGGAGGCATCTATGCTACATGCCTAGCCCTACATTTTAACATACCTATTAGGCATGCTGGGAAGGAAGAAAAGGTGTTGCCCTGTGTTTATCTATATCATAAAAGTATGGTGGCACATGATTTTATTGTTAAGAATAGGGCAGGAGAGCTTAAATATCAATTGTTCTTTAACAAACATCATCGTGAGACTATTATCCTGCCTGCTCCTTCTTTGTTTGATTTTACTGTAGGCACGTACCTTGTTCCGTTGACGGCTATTCACGCCTACCGGAACCCTGCACCAGCCGAGGAGCCAGAACCGGAACCACAATTTGATCCTTCACGGCAGTCTAACTATCAATGGGATTCGGAGATCATTGCCAGCCAGTGGCAATCAGAGCCTTCTTCTTCCTCATCACAGTATGACCCCAACAACTATTATTATGGATATCAGCCAGGCCAGCCGTGGCCATAGACCAGCTTAGGCCAAAAGCCTAAGCTTGGGGGAGTACGTATTTCTCACCGACATTACATTTATGATCACACACACTCATTGCTAGATGTCGGTGCTCATACTTTTTCACTGTAATATCCATGCTAGTTTGTTTTCTTTTTCCTGCTTTCTTCTTGTGTGTTTGTTAAACCTTAAGAAAAACCAAAAAAATTAGTAGTAGTTTATTTTTCTGCTGTAGTAGTAATAATTAAAAAGAAAACCCAAAAATATTTCCTGTTCTTCTTTTGCTTGTTGGGAGCTTTCCCGTGTAAATAGTTTTATTTCTTTTCTTTGGGGGTCAGTAGGAGAAGACCATAATTAAATTGTTGAAGTGGCTCTTATATGCATTATTGTTGATTTAACCAAGAGCCCATATTGCCTTGTCTTCTCCTGTTTATTGAATGCTCACAGATTCCAGCTTAGTCCAATGCACGTACACTCTTATTATTATTCACACCGTTCAGTCGTGCAAGTGAAAGGAAATTATGATGATATATGATGGGCTGACTGAGATGAGAAAAGCTGGTATGAACTCGACCTCTTTTGTTTTTGTAAATATGATGAATCCCTCGTTCTTGATTCAGCTTATTATGAACAAACATGTTTGCAATGACAATTAGAGATCATAGTTGCTTGTGCCATGCTTGATTAGCTATGAGTTATAATGATTTACCTTGTGTGCCAACATGCTATTGAGATGGTTATGATGTGGTATGATGGGGTGGTATCCTCCTTTGAATGATTTAAGTGGCTTGACTTGGCACATGTTCACGCATGTAGTTGAAACAAAATCAACATAGCCTTCACGATATTTATGTTCATGGTGGATTATATCCTACTCATGCTTGCATCCAATGTTTATTAATTTTAATGCATGTACATGGTTGTTGTCGCTCTCTAGTTGGTCGCTTCCCAGTCTTTTCCTAGCCTTCACTTGTACTAAGCGGGAATACTGATTGTGCATCCAATCCCTTAAACCCCAAAGTTATTCCAGATGAGTCCACCATACCTTCCTATATGCGGTATCTACCTGCCGTTCCAAGTAAATTTGTATGTGCCAAACTCTAAACCTTCAACTAAACATTCTGTTTTGTATGCTCGAATAGCTCATGTATCAACCAAGGTTGTCCTTATCTTCCGTGTTAGGCGGGTTATTCTCAAGAGGAGTGGACTCCGCTCCTCACTCACGAGAAAATGGCTGGTCACCGGGATGCCCAGTCCCATGCTTTATGCAAACTAAATCAAAATTAATTGCAAAAAAAACTCCCCCTGGGACCTGATGTATGTTGGAGGCACTCGTTGTTTCGAGCAAGCCATGGATTGATGCTTGTTGGTGTAGGGGGAGTATAAACTTTACCATTCTGTTTGGGAACCGCCTATAATGTGTTTAGCATGGAAGATATCGCCATCTCTTAGTTGTTACATTGAAAATTAAAGTATATTGCTCAAAATACAATTTATCTCTATTGCAAAACCGAGCTCTGGCACCTCTACAGATCCCTGCTTCCCTCTGCAAAGGGCCTATCCATTTACTTTTATGTTGAGTCATCACCCTCTTATTAAAAAGCACTAGCTGGAGAGCACAGCTATCATTTGCATTCATCACTATTAATTTATATTGGGTGTGACTATGATTGGATCTCTTTGACCATGAATTACAATGTCTAGTCAGTCCTTGATCTTTAAAGGTGCTCTGCATGTATGTTTTGCGGTCTCAGAAAGGGCTAGCAAGATACCATCTTGTTATATCATATTATGATTGTTTTGAGAAAGTGTTGTTATCCGAGATTTATTATTATGACTTGCTAGTTGATTATGCTATTGATATGAGTAATTATGGGACCTGAGAATTATTGCAAATGTGGTTAGTTATGATCTATGCTGAAAACTTGAATGATGGCTTGACATAGGTACAATAACAAGAGCAAACAGAGTTTGTAAAAGTTTTTCTTTCTTTCTTTCAGTTTGTCAACTGAATTGCTTGAGGACAAGCAAGGGTTTAAGCTTGGGGGAGTTGATACGTCTCCGTCGTATCTACTTTTCCAAACACTTTTGCCCTTGTTTTGGACTCTAACTTGTATGATTTGAATGGAACTAACCCGGACTGACGCTGTTTTCAGCAGAATTGCCATGGTGTTGTTTTATGTGCAGAAAACAAATATTCTCGGAATGACCTGAAACTCCACGGAACATCTTAGAAAAAATAAAAAAAAAATCCTCGCCAAAGATGAAGACCAGGGGGCCCACACCCTGTCCACGAGGGTGAGGGCGCCGCCCCCTCCTAGGGCGCGCCCCCCTACCTCGTGGGCCCCCTAGATGCCCTCCGACGCCAACTCCAACTCTATATATTTGCTTTCGTAGAGAAAAAAACCAGAGAGAAGAAATCATCGCGTTTTACGATACGGAGCCACCGCCAAGCCCTAAAACCTCTCGGGAGGGCTGATCTGGAGTCCGTTCGGGGCTCCGGAGAGGGGGATTCGTCGCCGTCGTCATCATCAACCATCCTCCATCACCAATTTCATGATGATCACCGCCATGCGTGAGTAATTCCATTGTAGGCTTGCTGGACGGTGATGGGTTGGATGAGATTTATCATGTAATCGAGTTAGTTCTGTTAGGGTTTGATCCCTAGTATCCACTATGTTCTGAGATTGATGTTGCTATGACTTTGCTATGTTTAATGCTTGTCACTAGGGCCCGAGTGCCATGATTTCAGATCTGAACCTATTATGTTTTCATGAATATATGTGAGTTCTTGATCCTATCTTGCAAGTCTATAGTCACCTACTATGTGTTATGATCTGGCAACCCCGAAGTGACAATAATCGGGACCACTCCCGGTGATGACCATAGTTTGAGGAGTTCATGTATTCACTATGTGCTAATGCTTTGTTTCGGTTCTCTATTAAAAGGAGGCCTTAATATCCCTTAGTTTCCAATAGGACCCCGCTGCCACGGGAGGGTAGGACAAAAGATGTCATGCAAGTTCTTTTCCAGAAGCACGTATGACTATATATGGAATACATGCCTACATTACATTGATGGATTGGAGCTAGTTCTGTGTCACCCTATGTTATGACTGTTACATGATGAACCGCATCCGGCATAATTATCCATCACTGATCCGGTGCCTATGAGTTTTCCATATACTGGTTCTCGCTTATTTACTTTCCCGCTGCTACTGTTACAATCACTACAAAATACCAAAAACATTACTTTTGTTGCCGCTACCACCACTATCATATTACTTTGCTACTAAACACTTTGCTGCAGATACTAAGTTTCCAGGTGTGGTTGAATTGACAACTCAGCTGCTAATACTAGAGAATATTCTTTGGCTCCCCTTGTGTCGAATCAATAAATTTGGGTTGAATACTCTACCCTCGAAAGATGTTGCGATCCCCTATACTTATGGGTTATCAGCGAGCAAGGATGATGCTTCCATCTTAGGAGGCGAGAGTGATGATGTGCCATCTTCGGCCTTCATCCACGGCGACAACAACGAGATGGTTGAGCATGGGATTTTTCCTTCGACCACGGCGACATATGATGACTTGAGTGACTTTAGCCACCATATTGAGAGCGAGAGTGACTTCACCACTAGCCCCATATATGATGTGTTGCCACAATTCCCATGTGAGGAGAGCCACAACCCCCACCACTTGAGTGAGATGAGTGACTCCACCATACGTGAGATTGAGTGCACCTACCTTGAGGGAGTGAGTGAACCACCACATAGAGAGAGTGAGATAGTTGATAGGTCATGTGAGCCCACTTTCAACACTAACGACTTGACCTCTACCTCTATTGTGTCTTCTCATTTGGTGCTAGGTCCCATATATGATGACGCGCCGAGTCGCGACGACTACGTCCTCCCTTTGGACAAGCCGATGGACATGGTGGAATATGATGCACCCCCCACATGGTTCCATCAAGATGAATATGACCACCATTTGGTCTTTACCACCTCACCTACACCACTTGAGTGGAATGACAAAGGTAACATAGGTGAAGGTCATGCTCTTGTCCCACTAGTGGACATGCTTGACATTGATTGCTTGCATGATGTTGATCAACCTATTACCATGCTTCATGCTAGTGCGACGTCCCCATGCGATGATTTACCCATTTATGATGAGTATGATGATTGCCATGTGGAGTCTATTAGTTGTGATGCCATGTTACATAGGATTTCTTGTGATAATTCTTTAGGTCACATCATGTTTGTCAATCCGCTTGACTTGTCATATGCTATGCATGAGATCAATCATATGTCATATTTGCAATCTCTTCATAGTGACTATGCATATGCCATTAAAATTAACCCAATTTGCACTTATGGTTATTGGCATTTGTTTCTCTTGTGATGATATTGATATGCTCCATTTGCATCATTTATCTCATATGCCATGCCATAACCACCTAGCTTCGGATATGCATTGTTTTGGATGTCGTCCATTTTCTCCATATGATGTTTCCAATATTGCTCATGAGGAGACCCCCATAGTTTCCTCATACATTTTAGGAGATTTTGATTCATCTCATTCATTGCATGTTCCCAATACTTGTGTGCACAATATGCTTCCCATGAATAAACATGCTATTGATGTGCCATATACTTGCATTCTCAATTTGTGTCCCCATCGTGTTATACACAATAACTATTCTTTCATGATGGATGACATGTTCCTATACCATGCATCAAATTTCTTTGAGCGATGTGTATCTTGTGCTAACTCTCACGTGCACATACACATCATGATGGATGATGTGTACATTTACCGCACACACAATTTCTTCCGTTTGTGTCTCTTTTCTGTAGGTACCCATGAATTCTTGTCAACCTCGCAATCCCACGAGTTGACAAAACAAGCTCTAGAGAGCAATGATAACTTGGGATCCCATGGATTGTCTTTCCCACCGCTCTCTTCGCGCAAAGACTTCGCGCATTTATTCTACATGGCCCTCACTTGGCTATGGGTTATTGTCTATTATATATCATTTGCCCATCTTGCCATGTTCACTTTGCATGACATGCTCATTCCTATACCTTTGCCATGCATTTGTGACCCATGCTTTGCATTACACATGATGATTGATTCTACTACTTGTATGTGTATTTGCAATCTTGGTGGAGATATTGCTTGCTATTGCCATGTTTGCTTTGTACCCCATGCCTCTGATGATACTTTCATCTTGCTTTGTGTTCGTGCTTGCGATATGTCATGTGCATTGCCTATGACTATTATTTGCTCACATGACATGATTGCCATGCTTTCCTCTAGTATGTTGCATCTTCGCACTACTAGCTTGCACGACTTGATTCCTATGATTGCTTGCCTTGTTGCATCACCGATGATTCATACTTGCTCATTTCATGCGGTTGATGACAACCATCTACATGCTTTGCACAACATGATTGTTATTGCTTCTTGTCATATATCTCCATGTGTTGCCTTTCTCATGTTAGACAATTTTCCATGTATTGAGTGCAACAATGATTTTTCTCATGAGATTGCCCCCATAGCATTCTCACATATATTTGGAGATTTTGACATATTTCTTGTGAAGCATGCTTGTCTTACCTCTTTGCACCATATACCTAGTGCCATGAATATAGCCATTATTGCATCATATTATTCATGCACTTGTGCTTCTAATGGTTATGTGCAAAAGAAGAGAACCATCATGATGGATGATGTGTTTATCTACCATGCCGCATACGTTCTTTGTTTTGTTGTGTTCGTGTGTAGGATACTTGGACTTTGTGTCAACTTCCATGTCACATGAGTTGACCATTCGAGCTCTTGAGAGCGAGCCTCATACATTCGACCACGACTCGCTTCTACACCACATTTCTTGCAACTTCGGCAATGTGAAGAATGCACAAGCACACGCCTTCAAGGTGACATCTTTCTTGAGCATGGATATTGCGGATCATACTAGTGTTGCTTGCACCATGAGATTCATTGTTCATCTTGGACCACTTGATCACACACTTGTTAGCGATCTTGCTTAGACTTGTCATTTTCACAATTCCATTCATCATGATATATATGCCTTGTGTGTTGCATCCAATTCTTGGATTACTTGCTCCTATCACATGTTTCGTTACAACAATGTCGTTTCTTCACATATGTCATGTCCCAATGATTGCTACATGCTTGCCTTGATTGCCTCACACATGATGAACACTTGATCTTTCTATTGTGTTGAGTGCCATACTATCTTCACTACACCCTATGCACATTATGCTTTGATTTTCTTGCACTTGTCCCATCTGTTTAGACACTTTATTTTACTCCGTGTTGTGAATGATTCATATGCCTACCATCGGCCATTTATCGAGAATTTTATGCATGATTGCTATGACCTTGAGGTTGATGCTTCTTCTCATATCACACATATTTGCATCACTACCTCACATTCACATGCTTGTCCCCATGATTTATTTGCTTGTGCTAGATTCATATGCTTACATGCCATGTCACAATCCTTTGTCACACCATATGATTTGCATGATGACGACACTTGTTTGGTGAATCACCTCTTGAATGCTTGGTTTTGCACTAACGCTAACCACATTTATTTTTCCAAGTGTTTGTTGTCCTTGCTCATTTTGAAGGAATCACTAGACGGTGCGACATTGGAGAGTGCCTACTCCAAGGTTGAAGATGATGACTACTTGGTGAATGTCCGCTTCTACACGGCGAAGCCATCTCTCTCCCATGGTGATTTGGTTTTTGATCCGAGGTTGGATCTTTCCCAAGGGGGAGGGGATGATGCGGAGCATCCTATGGACATCACCATGTCAAGAGTCCGTTCGGCAAGCGACACATGTGACATCTACTTCACATACACAAAGGTGAATCATCTCCTTTATGCATGCTCACTTGACCCCTTCGAGGATGGTATACTACTTGACACTCCTCTCATGTGCATACATAGGTATTGTCGGAACACCATGGACGAGGAGGAGGAGGGTGAGCACAAGTGTACAACTACACCATCCACGAGAGAAGCATGGAAGAGAAGGAAGAAGAGGATCTGCCTAGTCCAGGACGAGTGGTACTACCGCCCACACCAAGCTGTAGTACCGCTGAAGGCCCACAAGTCGTACTACCGGCCAACTTCCGCTCTACTGCCTCTCAACTAGACAAACTCCTGTGATCGAGCGGCACAAGTCCGGTACTACCGCCCATACAAGCGGTACTACCGCCCGAGGGCCCGGTACTACCGCCATGGCTGTGCGCAGCCGAGCCTTTGGCCTTGTATCTCTCTCCCACTTACCCCTTCGTGGCTTAGACTATATATAGACCACCCCCACCTCCTTTCTAGGGTTAGAAAAGTAGTAGCTCATTTAGAGATAGAGCTTTGCTCATCCATTACGGATCTACTCCACGAGAGAGACCGCGGCCCCTCTTTGGAGAAGATCCCCTTGGATTCAAGACCCCCTCTTGGGTGGCCCCCTTCAAGACCTCCTCATGGAGATGAACCTTACCTTGTATCTTTCCCTTTGTTGTTCATGTACCTTGTGGATCTTGTTTGTTTGATTGTCTAGTGGATGTGTGATTGGACTTGTTCTTGAGTGTTTCCCCTTGTGATTTCTCTCTGTTCCTCCCCGTGTTCTTCGTGTTCTTCGCGGGATCCGCTCCTTTCGTGAAAGATCGGCCCCTATGGTTCCTACCCTACATCAGCATGTAAACCGTGAGCTCCAGCCCTAGCCCAAGAACGTGCGTCGTTCTGGATAAGCTCAAGGTGCCGGGAGGTGGAGGGGGACTCGCCGTCGAAGACACGGCGGTTTCGCTGCTTTCGATAGACCAAGTCGTCAGGGTTGCGAGGGTGGCAAGCCCCTTGCGGTGCCCCGTGGGGGAGCTCATGATCATCAAAGAGAACCAAGGGAGGAACTCTTTTCAGAACCAGACGGAGGGGGGACGGTGGCGCGCACCCAAGACAGGACATCGTGCCAAATCTGCCTGGAGAAGGGGCAGGCGATGATAATATGTTGCATGGTCTCGACGTCCTGGTCGCAAAGAGCACACCTGTCGTTGTGGGGGAGACCATGGCAATCCAGTCTATCAGCAGTCCAGCAGCAGTCAAGGTCGGCCAGCTAGGTGAACATCTTAATGCGTAGAGGGGCCCAACACTTCCAGGTGAGGCGCCAAAATGGAGCGGATGTGGAGCCAACAAAGAGGGCTCGATAGCATGATCTGGCGGAGTACTTCCCATCCGTAGTCCAGCGCAAGACGAGACGGTCTGGGAGGCGGAGAGGTGAAGGTGGCGGAGTCGAGTCCAGAGCTGGACGTACTCCACTAGCACAATGGGCGTGAGCGCGCCACGCAAGTCTGCGATCCAACAACGGTCCTGGAACCCATCCGCCAGGGTGCGCTTGCGTCGCCAACGAGGGACCAAGGGGAGGAGGGCAGGGGCAATGTCCGCAATGGCCATGCCGTCGATCCACACATCAGTCCAGAAACGGCAAGACCTTCCATCACCGAGAACCCAAGCAGTGGACGCGCGGAAGATGGAGGAGGAGTCGGCATCGGAGGGCAGGTGTAGGTGTGCCCATGGCCTGGCCGGGTCGGTGCGCTGTAGCCACATCCAGCGCACACGGAGTGAGATCCCTTGCCGATGGAGGTCCGGAATGCCGAGGCCGCCGAGATGGAGGGGCCGACAGACGCGCTGCCAGTTGACTGGCCCGTGGCCGGCGCGGGTCTCCTTGTTGCCATGCCAGAGGAATTCGTGGATCGTTCGGTTCACAAGCTTGAGAATCGTCGGGCAGAGAGCGATGACAACCATGATGTGGGAGGGGATCGCGCACAACATGTGGCGGACAAGGGAGAGACGTTCACCGCGGGACAGGAGCATCGCACGCCAGGAGGAAAGTTTCTTGGTCAGCTTCTCAACAATCGGCCGGAGCGACGAGGAGGATGGCTTCCGGAGTGAGAGAGGAATGCCCAAGTAGGTGATAGGGAAGTCCATGACAGTGCAAGCTAGCTCGCATGTGATGGAAGCACGCGTGGGGTCGTTGCAGCGGATCGGGGTTGCTGAACACTTGGAAAAGTTCGTGCGGAGCCCGAAAGCCTCGCCAAAGACACGGAGCAGCTCCTGAATGACCCGCAGATCGCGGGTTGAGGGGTGGCATAAGATGATCACGTCGTCGACATAGAGAGAAATGCTCGAAGAGGCGTGCCGAGTGGTGAGACGCTGAAGGAGGCCACTGTGGTGGGCATGGAGGAGGAGGGAGTTGAGAGCATCGATGGCAATTATAAACAGCATCAGGGACATGGGATCGCCTTGCCGTAGCCCGCAAGCGTGGGTGATGGAGGGCCGGGGGATCCATTGATGAGGACGCGCGTGCTGGACGTGGAGAGCAAGATGGCAATCCACTCGATCCACCGCCGTCTGAAGCCCAGGTGGCGGAGCACATCGAGGAGGAAAGCCCAAGATACTGTATCAAACATGCGTGCAATGTCGAGCTTGAGGAGGACACAAGGCATGCGGAGGTTATGAAGCCGGCGGGCGGTCTGCTGGACCAGCATAAAATTGTCGTGCACGCACCGCCCAGCGATGAATGCACTTTAGTTGGAGGAGACGAGCTGGCCCGGGCGAGGGGTGAGGGCGAGGCATAGTGAGAGGACTTTGGCGATGATCTTCGCGATCAAGTGGATGAGGCTGATGGGGCGGTAGTCCGAGAGAGAGGAGGCGTCCGGCTTCTTCGGGATCAGTGTGATTAGGGCTTCATTTAGGCGCTGGAAGCTATGCCCGTTCATGGCATAGAACTTGTCGAACACCTCGCAGACGTCGGCTTTGATTATAGCCCAGCACGCCACAAGGAATTCGGCCGTGAATCCATCGGGGCCCGGGGCTTTTCCACGGGGGAGTGCCTTGACCGCAGTCCAGATTTCCTCCTCAGAGAAAGGCAGCTCAAGCTCCTCGAAATCAAAGGAGCGGTCGTCAATCTGTTGCAGGTCGAGGGAGAAATCACGGGGTCTTGGAGTGCCAAGAAGCGAGGAGAAGTGGTGGTATGCCGCCTTGGCCATATCCTGTTCATCGGTGATCTAGAGCCCTCGTGCAGAAGGGAGAGGATGCGGTTCTTCTGTTGCCTGTGGGCCGCGTGGATTTTGAAGAAGGCGGTGTTAGTATCGCCCTCCTTCAGCCAGCCAAACCGCACCCGCTCACGAGTGATGGATCTCTCGAGCGAAGCCAATCCAAGGTAGGCGCGCTTGAGATTGCGTCAAAGCCAGACCTCGGAGGGGGAAAGAGCCCGGATGTCCTGGGCAGCGTCGAGGCGGGCAATAAGATCCCGCGCAATCATAAGCTGCAGGGTGATACATCTCCAACGTATCTATAATTTTTGATTGCTCCATGCTATATTATTTACTATTTTGAATGTTTATGGGCTTTATTATACACTTTTATATCATTTTTGGGACTAACCTATTAACCCAGAGCCCAGTGCCAGTTTCTGTTTTTACCCTGTTTTAGGGTTTCGAAGAAAAGGAAAACCAAACGAAGTCCAATTGACCTGAAACTTCACGGAACTCATTTTTGGAAGGAAAGAAGCCCAGAAGAATTGGAGTGCACGTCGGGGGATCTGCGAGGAGGTCACGAGGCAGGGGGGCGCGCCCACCCCCCTGGGCGCGCCCTCCACCCTCGTGAGCCCCTTGTGGCCCCCCTGACGTACTTCTTCCGCCTATATATCTCCATATACCCTAAAAACATCTGTGAGCACAATAGATCGGGAGTTCCGCCGCCAGAAGCCTCCGTAGCCACCGAAAGCCAATCTAGACCCGTTCCGGCACCCTGCCGGGGGGGAAATCTCTCTCCGGTGGCCATCTTCATCATCCCGGTGCTCTCCATGACGAGGAGGGAGTAGTTCTCCCTCGGGGCTGAGGGTATGTACCAGTAGATATGTGTTTGATCTCTCTCTCTCGTGTTCTTGAGGTGATACAATCTTGATGTATCGCGAGGTTTGCTATTATAGTTGGATCTTATGTTTCTCCTCCCCATCTACTCTCTTGTAATGGATTGAGTTTTCCCTATGAAGTTATCTTATCGGATTGAGTCTTTATAGATTTGAGAACACTTGATGTATGTCTTGCCGTGGAT
This sequence comes from Triticum urartu, assembly GCF_056163025.1. Taxonomy (NCBI): domain Eukaryota; kingdom Viridiplantae; phylum Streptophyta; class Magnoliopsida; order Poales; family Poaceae; genus Triticum; species Triticum urartu. The sequence goes on along the minus strand of NC_141874.1, from coordinate 221,563,509 downwards.
TTCTATGGTGACAATGGGATATCACGTGATTCACTTGATGTATGTTTTGGTGATCAACTTGCGGGTTCAGCCCATGAACCTATGCATAGGGGTTGGCACATGTTTTCGTCGTGATTCTCCGGTAGGAACTTTGGGGCACTCTTTGAGGTTCTATGTGTTGGTTGAATAGATGAATGTGAGATTGTGTGACGCATATCGTATAATCATACCCACGGATACTTGAGGTGACATTGGAGTATCTAGGTGACATTAGGGTTTTGGTTGATTTGTGTCTTAAGGTGTTATTCTAGTACGAACTCTAGGGCTGTTTGTGACACTTATAGGAATGGCCCAACGGATTGATTGGAAAGAATAACTTTGAGGTGGTTTCGTACCCTACCATAATCTCTTCGTTCGTTCTCCGCTATTAGTGACTTTGGAGTGACTCTTTGTTGCATGTTGAGGGATAGTTATGTGATCCAATTATGTTAGTATTGTTGAGGGAACTTGCACTAGCGAAAGTATGAACCCTAGGCCTTATTTCCACACATTGCAATATCGTTTACGCTCACATTTATCATTAGTTACCTTGCTGTTTTTATAATTTGAGATTACAAATACCTTGATCTACCATCCATATTGCACTTGTATCACCATCTCTTCGCCGAACTAGTGCGCCTATACAATTTACCATTGTATTGGGTGTGTTGGGGACACAAGAGACTCTTTGTTATTTGGTTGCAGGGTTGCTTGAGAGAGACCATCTTCATCCTATGCCTCCTACGGATTGATAAACCTTAGGTCATCCACTTGAGGGAAATTTGCTACTATCCTACAAACCTCTGCACTTGGAGGCCCAACAACGTCTACAAGATAAGGTTGTGTAGTAGACATCAAGCTCTTTTCTGGCGCCGTTGCCGGGGAGGTGAGTGCTTGAAGGTATATCTTTAGATCTTGCAATCGAGTCTTTCAGTTTCTTGTTTTATCACTAGTTTAGTTTATAAAAGAAAACTAAAAAAATATGGAATTGAGTTTGTCTCATACGCTTCATCTTTTTAATATCTTTCGTGAGTATGATGGAAATGATAATTGTGCTCAAGTGCTAGAAGAAGAAATCTATAAAATGGTTGGCACTAATATTTGAATGATGAGCATGATTGCGATGTTGTTAGTATGAATTCCTTGAATATCCATGATGCTAATGATATGCAAAGCCACAAGCTTGGGGAAGCTATGTTTGATGAAGATGATATTTTTTGTCCCCCAAGTTTTGATGAGCAAATTTATTATGATGAAAGCATGCCTCCTATCTATGATGATTATTGTGATGACACGTATGCTTTAAATAATAATGATAACCATGAAACTTGTCATCTTGATCTTAATTTTCAATCACATGATAGTTATTTTGTTGAGTTTGCTCCCACTATTATTCATGAGAAGAATTTTGCTTGCGTGGAGAGTAGTAAATTTTCTATGCTTGTAGATCATGAAAAGAATGCTTTAGGTGCTGGTTATATTGTTGAATTCATTCATGATGCTACTGAAAATTATTATGAGTGAGGAATATATGCTTGTAGGAACTGCAATAATATTAAGTTTCCTCTCTATGTGCTTAAAGTTTCGAAGTTATGCTTGTTTTGCCTTCCTATGCTAGTTGATTATTGTTCCCATAAGTTGTTTGCTCACAAAATACCTATGCATAGGAAGTGGGTTAGACTTAAATGTGCTAGTCATATTCTTCATGATGCTCTCTTTGTATTTCAATTCTTATCCTCTATGTGAGCATCATTGAAATCATCATGCCTAGCTAGGGGCATTAAACGATAGCGCTTGTTGGGTGGAAACCCAATTTTATTTTAGTTCCTTGCTTTTTGTTCCTGTTTAGTAATAAATAATTCATCTAGCCTCTTTTTAGATGTGGCTTTATGCTTTTTATTAGTGTTTGTGCCAAGTAGAACCTTTGGGAAGACTTGGGGAAAGTCTTGTTGATCATGCTGTAAAATAACAGAAACTTTAGCGCTCACGAGAATTGCTGACATTTTTATTTGGAGAGTGATATTTCGTTAATTCTTTTTCATATTATCAATAGATAAATTCCTCAGGTCCAGCAATTTATTTGAGAATTTTATGAGTTCCAGAAGTATACGTTTGATTCAGATTACTACAGACTGTTCTGTTTTTGACAGATTCTATTTTTCATGTGTTGTTTAATTATTTTGATGAATCTATGGCTAGTAAAATAGTTTATAAACCATAGAGAAGTTGGAAAACATTAGGTTTAATAAAGAATGAGTTCATTACAGCACCTTGAAGTGGTGATTTACTTTCTTATACTAACGGAGCTTACGAGTTTTCTGTTAAGTTTTGTGTTGTGAAGTTTTCAAGTTTTGGGTAAAGATTCGATGGACTATGGAATAAGGAGTGGCCAGAGCCTAAGCTTGGGGGTTCCCAAGGCACCCCAAGGTAATATTAAAGGACAACCGAAAGCCAAAGCTTGGGGATGCCCCGGAAGGCATCCCCTCTTTCATCTTCATTCATCGGTAACTTTACTTGGAGCTATATTTTTATTCGCCACATGATATGTGTTTTGCTTGGAGCGTCAACTTATTTTGTTAGGATTTGCTTGCTGTTATTTAGAACAATGTTTTGCATCTTTTATTTCAATAAAAGTGGCATTGATAGTCTTTACTATGCCTATTTTAGAAGTCCACATGTTGTTGTTTGAAAACAGAAATTTTACCACTGTTGCAATAATTCCCTAGAAAATTCAGAATGTGATAAAATGTTGAAACCTTTTGCAAATTAAGCTCTGATAAATTTACTATAGTGGGAATTTTCTTTCATAATTTTTGGAGCTAGGGAAGTATGGATGTTGCAGGATTCTTTACAGACTATCCTGTTTAGGTAGATTGCTGTTATGTTTGCATATGTTTGCTTCTTTAATGATTCTATTTGAGGATAGGACTATTAAATATGCATAGGAAATTAGTATTCAATGTTGAATAATAATTTTAGTGATTTGCTACAGTAGCATATGATAAGGTTTTTGCAATGGTTTATACTAACTTATCTCACGAGTCCTTGTTGAGTTTTGTGTGGATGAAGCTTTTGAGATTTAGGGAGACCATGATATGAGAGGAATTAAGGAGACACAAAAGCTCAAGCTTGGGGATGCCCAAGGCACTCCAAGATAATATTTCAAGAAGTCTCAAGCATCTAAGCTTGGGGATGCCCCGGTTGGCATCCCACCTTTCTTCTTCAACAACTATCGGTTAGTTTCGGTTGATCCTAAGTTGTTGCTTCTTCACATGATGTTTGCTATTCTTAGAATGTCATTTTATTTTGCTTTGCTTGCTGTTTGAATAAAGTATCAAGATCTGAAATTATTAAATGTTAGAGAGTCTTCACATAGTTGCATAATTATTCGACTACTCATTGATCTTCACTTATATCATTTGAAGTAGTTTGTCATTTGCTCTAGTGCTTCACTTATATCTTTTAGAGCATGGTGGTAGTTTTATTTTGAATAAATAGATGAACACTCATGATTCACTTAGATTATTTTGAGAGTCTTAATAGCATGGTAATTTGCTTAAAATCCTAATATGCTGGGTATTCAAGATTAGTAAAAACTTTCATATAGAGTATTGAATACTAAGAGAAGTTTGATGCTTGATGATTGTTTTGAGATATGGAGATAATAATATCAAAGTCGTGCTACTTGAGTAGTTGTGAATTTGAGAAGTGCTTGTGATGAAGTTTGCAAGTCCCGTAGCATACACGTATGGTAAACGTTGTGTAACAAATTTGAAACATGAGGTGTTATTTGATTGTCCTCCTTATGAGTGGTGGTCGGGGATGAGCGATGGTCTTTTCCTACCAATCTATCCCCCTAGGAGCATGCGCGTAGTGCCGAGGTTTTTAATGACTTGTAGATTTTTGCAATAAGTATGTGAGTTCTTTATGACTAATGTTGAGTCCATGGATTATACGCATTTTCACCCTTCCATCCTTGCTAGCCTCTTCGATACCGTGCATTGCCCTTTCTCACATTGAGAGTTGGCGCAAACTTCATCGGTGCATCCAAACCCCGTGATATGATACGCTTTGTAACACATAAACCTCCTTATATCTTCCTCAAAACAGCCACCATACCTACCTATTATGGCATTTCCATAGCCATTCCGAGATATATTGCCATGCAACTTTCCACCGTTCCGTTTATCATTACACATTCATCACTATCATATTGCTTAGCATGATCATGTAGTTGACATAGTATTTGTGGCAAAGCCACCATTCATAATTCTTTCATACATGTCACTCTTGGTTCATTGCATATCCCGGTACACCGCCGGAGGCATTCAGATAGAGTCATCTTTGTTCTAGTATCGAGTTGTAATCATTGAGTTGTAAATAAATAGAAGTGTGATGATCATCATTATTAGAGCATTGTCCCAAGTGAGGAATAAAAAAAGGCCATAAAAAGAGAAGGCCCAAAAAAGGCCATAAAAAGGCCCCAAAAATGAGCAAAAAAGAAAGAAGGGACAATGTTACTATCCTTTTACCACACTTGTGCTTCAAAGTAGCACCATGATCTTCATAGTAGAGAGTCTCTCATGTTATCACTTTCATATACTAGTGGGAATTTTTCATTATAGAACTTGGCTTGTATATTCCAACAATGGGCCTCCTCAAGTGCCCTAGGTCTTCGTGAGCAAGCAAGTTGGATGCACACCCACTAGTTTCTTTTGTTGAATTTTCATACATTTATAGCTCTAGTACATCCGTTGCATGGCAATCCCTAATCCTTGCATTAACATCAATCAGTGGGCATCTCCATAGCCCATTGATTAGCCTCGTTGATGTGAGACTTTCTCCTTTTTTGTCTTCACCACATAACCCCCTCATTATATTCTATTCCACCCATAGTGCTATGTCCATGGCTCGCGCTCATATATTGCGTGAAAGTTTATAGGTTTGAGATTACTAAAGTATGAAACAATTGCTTGGCTTGTCATCGGGGTTGTGCATGATGAGAGCATTCTTGTGTGACGAAAATGAAACATGACTAAACTATATGATTTTGTAGGGATGAACTTTCTTTTTGGCCATGTTATTTTGAGAAGACATAATTGCCTAGTTAGTATGCTTGAAGTATTATCATTTTTATGTCAATATAAACTTTTGTCTTGAATCTTTCGGATCTGAATATTCATGCCACAATTAAGAAGAATTACATTGAAATTATGCCAAGTAGCACTCCGCATCAAAAATTCTGTTTTTATCATTTACCTACTCGAGGACGAGCAGGAATTAAGCTTGGGGATGCTGATACGTCTCCAACGTATCTATAATTTTTGATTGCTCCATGCTATATTATTTAAGTTTTGAATGTTTATGGGCTTTATTATACACTTTTATAACATTTTTGGGACTAACCTATTAACCCAGAGCCTAGTGCCAGTTTCTGTTTTTACCATGTTTTAGGGTTTCGAAGAAAAGGAAAACCAAACGGAGTCCAATTGACCTAAAACTTCATGGAACTCATTTTTGGAAGGAAAGAAGCCCAGAAGACTTGGAGTGCATGTCGGGGGATCTGCGAGGAGGTCACGAGGCAGGGGGGCGCGCCCACCCACCCTGGGCGCACCCTCCACCCTCGTGAGCCCCTCGTGGCCCCCCTGACGTACTTCTTCTGCCTATATATCTCCATATACCCTAAAAACATCCGTGAGCACAATAGATCGGGAGTTCCGCCGCCAGAAGCCTCCGTAGCCACCGAAAGCCAATCTAGACCCGTTCTGGCACTCTGCCGGAGGGGGAATCCTTCTCTGGTGGCCATCTTCATCATCCCGGTGCTCTCCATGACGAGGAGGGAGTAGTTCTCCCTCGGGGCTGAGGGTATGTACCAGTAGCTATGTGTTTGATCTCTCTCTCTCTCTCTCTCTCGTGTTCTTGAGGTGATACGATCTTGATGTATCGCGAGCTTTGCTATTATAGTTGGATCTTATGTTTCTCCTCCCCATCTACTCTCCTGTAATGGATTGAATTTTCCCTTTGAAGTTATCTTATCAGATTGAGTCTTTATAGATTTGAGAACACTTGATGTATGTCTTGCCATGGATATCTGTGGTGACAATGGGATATCACGTGATTCACTTGATGTATGTTTTGGTGATCAACTTGCGGGTTCCGCCCATGAACCTATGCATAGGGGTTGGCACATGTTTTCATCGTGATTGTCCTGTAGGAACTTTGGGGCACTCTTTGAGGTTCTATGCGTTGGTTGAATAGATGAATCTGAGATTGTGTGACGCATATCGTATAATCATACCCACGGATACTTGAGGTGACATTGGAGTATATAGGTGACATTAGGGTTTTGGTTGATTTGTTTCTTAAGGTGTTATTCTAGTATGAACTCTAGGGCTGTTTGTGACACTTATAGGAATAGCCCAACGGATTGATTGGAAAGCATAACTTTGAGGTGGTTTCGTATCCTACCATAATCTCTTCGTTCGTTCTCCGCTATTAGTGACTTTGGAGTGACTCTTTGTTGCATGTTGAGGGATAGTTATGTGATCCAATTATGTTAGTATTGTTGAGGGAACTTGCACTAGCGAAAGTATGAACCCTAGGCCTTATTTCCACGCATTGCAATACCGTTTACGCTCACTTTTATCATTAGTTACCTTGCTGTTTTTATAATTTCAGATTACAAATACCTTTATCTACCATCCATATTGCACTTGTATCACCATCTCTTCGCCGAACTAGTGCACCTATACAATTTACCATTGTATTGGGTGTGTTGGGGACACAAGAGACTCTTTGTTATTTGGTTGCAGGGTTGCTTGAGAGAGACCATCTTCATCCTACGCCTCCTACGGATTGATAAACCTTAGGTCATCCACTTGAGGGAAATTTGATACTGTCCTACAAACCTCTGCACTTGGAGGCCCAACAACGTCTACAAGAAGAAGGTTATGTAGTAGACAACACAGGGAGACGTGGCCATGAGTGCGTGCGCCCCAGCTCTAGAGGCAGCGAGTCGTGGTCTTGAGGCGGAGGTATACGCACCGGAAAGGGTCCGGGTCATGGACGGAGCACCAAGCAGCTAGCACCGTGTCCTGAAAACCTTCAAGCTTGATCCAAAACCGCTCGAAGTGGAAACGTCTTGGGCCAGCAGAGCGCGGAGTGCAGTTGAGAAGCAGCGGGCGGTGGTCGGACACCGTCGAGGCAAGGCAGCGGAGAAAGGCATGTGGTTGTGCGAGATCCCACTCGGAGGTGCATAGGAAGCAGTCGTTGCGCACAAGCGTGGGCGAGTCCCTCTTGTTAGATCAGGTGTAGCGGCGGCCGTGCATGTAGATGTCGCGCAGCTCCATATCAGCAATGAAGCGACGGAATCGGTTGGAAGTGCGCCTGTTTATCCGCCCGTTACTCTAGTCACTGGAGGAGGAGACGAGGTTGAAGTCACCGCCGAGGAGCCAGGTGCCAGCGCAAGAGTCGCGGGTATCTTGCAAGTCCTCGAGGAACAAGATCTTCTCATCGTCGTCCTACGGGCCATAGACACCGGTGATCCACCAAGGGTGCGCGCCCGAAGTGGTAGAGACGAGGTCCGTGATGTGGTGCTGACCGATGTAGAGGCTGGAGATAGCAATCTCGTTACGGTTCCAAGCAAGAAGGATGCCGCCCCGGGTGCCGGAGGCCAGGAGGAAGAAGTAATCCAAGAAGCATGAGCCGAGCGTCTCCACGACAAGGGGCAACGAGAACGAATCGAGCTTCGTTTCTTGAAGACACACAATGTTCGGAGAAATCGAGGAAATTACAGAGTGGACCGCGGTGTGCTTAGCCCTAGAGTGATGGCCACGGACGTTCCAGAACACAGTCTTGAGGATGCACTCCGTGGGGGAAGGATGGAGGCCGAGAGGAGAAAGCACGACGGTGCTAGTTGGCGGCAACGCCGTGGGCCGCCGTGATGGGACTACACTGGACAGGGAGAGAGCTTGAGGGAATGTGCCATCCATAGTAGTCTGCGAATGCCTGCACGACATCCTCGGCCAGCGGCTGCTCGAAAAGTTGGCTGTGGCGCTCGATGGCCGTAGAGGAGATGGGCTCGTTCTCGTGGATGATGCCGAGCCAAAGAAGAAGCACACGTTTAGCTTTGGCCTCCGAGTCGAGGCCCCGATCGGCCTTGGCAATGCGGTGGCTGCGTCTAGGAGTGAAGTCTGGAGGCAGATCCTTCCGTCTTCGCTTGGGGCCCGGAGTAGGTAGCACGGACGCTGTCCGCAGCTGGATTCCAGCCACAAAGGTTTGAAGTTCATGGACCTGGGCAGCCGAAACGTTATCTGCATGTCCAGGGGATGCCGAGGCGCTAGGGGACTGGCCACGTGGTGTGAAAGGGGTGGCGGAGGCCGGGAGCGGGGAGGGGGATCGTGGTGGGGTCGCCTGGAAGGGTGGAACCGATGTTGCGGCATGGGGGCAGGGGATCGCGGGGCAGAGGCAGGGGTTGCCTCGAGATCCAATCCAACCTGTCTCGGAGGGGACTGGGCGGCGCCCACGAGAGGAGTGGGTGGGGCATGGGCCGGGTCCACCTAGGTAGCACGACCAATGTGGGGCGAGCGCGGGGATCCGGAAGCCTTGGAGGTGGAGTCCGAGGGCGGCACATGCCGCGTCTGCTCCTGGAGGGGCCACCATGTCAGCAGCAGTGGGGGCGAGATTTGAAGGCGCGGTCGTGGTGGGCGGTCTTGTCACCGTCCGCGGACCGTGGTCAAGGCGGCTTTGCCGCGTGTCAGGCGGCTTTGTTCCTGGGCCCGAGCTGGTGCGTCAGCGGGTAACGGGTGGGATCCCAGGATCCCAAGCGAGTCTCGGTGAGGCGGAGGAGGGTGCCGGTGACGACGGTGCAAGCCGGCGCCGGAGGTGCCACCGCCGCGGCCAGGCGGCGGCCGCGCGTCACCACAATTTCTGGAGCGACACGGAAAATCGTAGTGGCGTGGCCAGGGCCCGGGGCACGGCGGCGATGGAGGGACGTCGAAGGGGTTGGAGTCGTCCGCTGGAGGCGGGGGCAGCAGGGCTGGGGCCGGCAAACAGAAGTTGGTGGAGCGGGTAACGTGGATCGTCACTGGGTAGCACAGGACCTCCAACACAAACCTCTCCACGACGTCCGGGTTAGCACCGGCGATCACGGCGTCGTTCTCCGGGAGGTAGAGGTCGGAGGAGCGGGGGGTCGCATCCGGGTTGGGAGTCCAAGCCGAGACTCTGAAGACTGACATGTCCGTGCCGTCGCGAGTCTCCGGGGCGATCTCGTCGACCTTGCAGAATGGAGCCAGCAGAGTCACGACGGAGGAGAGGTTCCAGCCGTGGTCGGGGATGCCGGAGATTTCAAGATCCACCTTGAATAGCAGGGAGATAGCCTGGGCACCGTCGAAGCGACTCCAGGGGCGCGGGAGGAGGTGGAACCATGGGCCGCGAGCAACGCCCGCCGACGCGTGTGCACAATCCTCCATCCTCTAGAACCGGAGCAGGAACTACGCCGGCCCGTGGCGATGAACCGAGAACATATCCGTGATACGTCCATTTTGCATCATGCTTTTAAATCAATATTTATTGCATTATGGGCTGTTATTACACATTATGTCACAATACTTATGCCGATTCGCTCTTATTTTACAAGGTTTATATGAAGAGGGAGAATGCTGGCAGCTGGGATTCTGGGCTGGAAAGGAGGATATATTACAGACCTATTCTGCACAGCTCCAAAAGTCCTGAAACTTCACGGAAGTCCTTTTTGGAATTAATAAAAAATACTGAGCGGAGAAAGTTCCAGAGGGGGCACACCTTGGCCACGAGGGTGGGGGCGCGCCCTACCCCCCTAGGCGCGCCCCCACTGCCTCGTGGGCCCCTGGTGGCCCTCCGATGCCCATCTTCTGCTATATGAGGTCTTTCGTCGAGGAAAAAATGAGAAGCAAGCTTTCGGGAAGAAACTCTACCGCCACGAAGCGGAACCTTGGCGGAACCAATCTCAGGCTCCGGCAGAGCTGTTCTGCCAGGGAAGCTTCCCTCCGGGAGGGGGAAATCATCACCATCATCATCATCAATGATCCTCTCATCGGGAGGGGGTCAATCTCCATCAACATCTTCACCAGCGCCATCTCATCTCAAACCCTAATTCATCTCTTGTATCCAATCTTTGTATCCAAACCTCAGATTGGTACCTGTGTGTTGTTAGTAGTGTTGATTACTCCTTGTAGTTGATGCTAGTTGGTTTATTTGGTGGAAGATCATATGTTCAGATTCATTATGCATATTAATACCCCTCTGATTATGAACATGAATATGCTTTGTGAGTAGTTATGTTTGTTCCTGAGGACATGGGAGAAGTCTTGCTATTAGTAGTCATGTGAATTTGGTATTCGTTCGATATTTTGATGAGATGTATGTTGTCATCCCTCTAGTGGTGTCATGTGAACGTCGACTACATGACACTTCACCATTGTTTGTGCCTAGAGGGAGGCATTGGGAAGTAATAAGTAGATGATGGGTTGCTAGAGTGACAGAAGCTTAAACCCTAGTTTATGCATTGATTCGTAAGGGGCTGATTTGGATCCATATGTTTCATGCTATGGTTAGATTTACCTTAATACTTCTGTTGTAGTTGCCGATGCTTGCAATACGGGTTAATCATAAGTGGGATGCTTGTCCAAGTAAGGACAGTACCCAAGCACCGGTCCACCCACATATCAAATTATCAAAGTACCGAACGCGAATCATATGAACGTGATGAAAACTAGCTTGACGATAATTCCCATGTGTCCTCAGGAGCGCTTTACTTCATATAAGAGTTTGTCCAGGCTTGTCCTTTGCTACAAAAAGGATTGGGCCATCTTGCTGCACCTTATTTACTTCTATTACTTGCTACTCGTTACAAATTACCTTATCACAAAACTATCTGTTACTGATAATTTCAGTGCTTGCAGAGAATACCTTACTGAAAACTGCTTATCATTTCCTTTTGCTCCTCGTTGGGTTCGACACTCTTACTTATCAAAAAGGCTATGATAGATCACCTACACTTGTGGGTCATCAAGACTCTTTTCTGGCGCTGTTGCCGGGGAGTGAAGCGCCTTTGGTAGGTAGAATTTGGTATGGAAAAATTTATATAGTGTGCTGAAATTTACAGTCACTTGTTACTATGGAACATAATCCTTTGAGGGGCTTGTTCAGGGTATCTTCACCCCGACCAGTAGAGCAAAGAGTTGCTCCTCAACCTACTGAACCTACTGGAAATGTTTACTTTGAAATTCCTTCGGGTATGATAGAGAAACTGCTAGCTAATCCTTTTGCAGAAGATGGAACATTGCATCCCAATTTACACTTAATCTATGTGGATGTAGTTTGTGGATTATTTAAGCTTGCAGGTGAAGGAAATATGCCCTAGAGGCAATAATGAAGTTATTATTTATTTCCTTATATCATGATAAATGTTTATTATTCATGCTAGAATTGTATTAACCGGAAACATAATACATGTGTGAATACATAGACAAAAAAAGTGTCACTAGTATGCCTCTACTTGACTAGCTCATTAATCAAAGATGGTTATGTTTCCTAACCATGAACAAGGAGCTGTTATTTGATTAACAGGATCACATCATTAGGTGAATGATCTGATTGACATGACCCATTCCATTAGCTTAGCACCCGGTCGTTTAGTATGTTGCTATTGCTTTCTTCATGACTTATACATGTTCCTATGACTATGAGATTATGCAACTCCCGTTTGCCGGAGGAACACTTTGTGTGCTACCAAACGTCACAACGCAAATGGGTGATTATAAAGGTGCTCTACAGGTGTCTCCAAAGGTACATGTTGGGTTGGCGTATTTCGAGATTAGGATTTGTCACTCCGATTGTCGGAGAGGTATCTCTGGGCCCTCTCGGTAATGCACATCACATAAGCCTTGCAAGCATTGCAACTAATGAGTTAGTTGCGAGATGATGTATTACGGAACGAGTAAAGAGACTTGCCGGTAATGAGATTGAACTAGGTATTGAGATACCGACGATCGAATCTCGGGCAAGTAACATACCGATGACAAAGGGAACAACATATGTTGTTATGCGGTCTGACCGATAAAGATCTTCATAGAATATGTAGGAGCCAATATGAGCATCCAGGTTCCACTATTGGTTATTGACCGGAGACATGTCTCGGTCATGTCTACATTGTTCTCAAACCCGTAGGGTCCGCACGCTTAAGGTTTTGATGACAGTTATATTATGAGTTTTGATGTACTGAAGTTAGTTCGGAGTCCCGGATGTGATCACGGACATGACGAGGAGTCTCGAAATGGTCGAGACATAAAGATTGATATATTGGACGGCTATATTCGGACACCGGAAGTGTTCCGGGTGATTTCGGAGAAAACCGGAGAGCCGGAGGGTTACCGGAACCCTACCGGGAGAAGTAATGGGCCTTATGGGCCTTAGTGGAGAGAGAGAGGGGCAGCCAGGGTGGGTCGCGCGCCTCCTCCCCCTGGTTGGAATTGGACTAGGAGAGGGGGGACGGCGCCCCCCTTTCCCTCTCCCTCCCCACTTCCTTCCCCCTCCTAGTAGGAGTCCTACTCCTACTAGGAGGAGGACTCCTCCTTGGCGCGCCTATAGGGCCGGCCGGCCTCATCCCCTTGCTCCTTTATATACAGGGGCAGGGGGCACCCCTAGACACACAAGTTGATCCACGTGATCATATTCTTAGCCGTGTGCGGTGCCCCCTTCCACCATAGTCCTCGATAATATTGTAGCGGAGCTTAGGCGAAGCCCTGAGGCGATAGTGCATCAAGATCGTCACCACGCCATTGTGCTGACGGAACTCTTCCCCGACACTTTGCTGGATCGGAGTCTGGGGATCGTCATCGAGCTGAACGTGTGCTAGAACTCGGAGGTGCCGTAGTTTCGGTGCTTGATCGGTCGGGCCGTGGAGACATACGATTACATCAACCAAACGCTTCCGTTGTCGATCTACAAGGGTACGTAGATCACACTCTCCCCTCTCGTTGCTATGCATCACCATGATCTTGCGTGTGCGTAGGAAATTTTTTTGAAATTACTGCGTTCCCCAACAGTGCCATCCGAGCCTAGCTTTTATATGTTGATGTTATATGCACGAGTAGAACACAAGTGAGTTGTGGGCGATATAAGTCATACTGCTTACCAGCATGTCATACTTTGGTTCGGCGGTATTGTTGGACGAAGCGGCCCGGACCTACATTACGCGTACGCTTACGCGAGACCGGTTCTCCCGACGTGCTTTGCACATAGGTGGCTTGCGGGTGACAGTTTCTCCAACTTTAGTTGAACCGAGTGTGGCTACGCCCGGTCCTTGCGAAGGTTAAAACAGCACCAACTTGACAAACTATCGTTGTGGTTTTGATGCGTAGGTAAGATTGGTTCTTGCTTAAGCCCGTAGCAGCCACGTAAAACTTGCAACAACAAAGTAGAGGACGTCTAACTTGTTTTGGCAGGGCATGTTGTGATGTGATATGGTCAAGACATGATGCTGAATTTTATTGTATGAGATGATCATGTTTTGTAACCGAGTTATCGGCAACTGGCAGGAGCCATATGGTTGTCGCTTTATTGTATGCAATGCAATCGCGCTGTAATGCTTTACTTTATCACTAAGCGGTAGCGATAGTCGTGGAAGCATAAGATTGGCGAGACGACAACGATGCTACGATGGAGATCAAGGTGTCGCGCCGGTGATGATGGTGATCACGACGGTGCTTCGAAGATGGAGATCACAAGCACAAGATGATGATGGCCATATCATATCACTTATATTGATTGCATGTGATGTTTATCTTTTATGCATCTTATCTTGCTTTGATTGACGGTAGCATTATAAGATGATCTCTCACTAATTATCAAGAAGTGTTCTCCCTGCGTATGCACCGTTGCGAAAGTTCTTCGTGCTGAGACACCACGTGATGATCGGGTGTGATAGGCTCTATGTTCAAATACAACGGGTGCAAAACAGTTGCACATGCGGAATACTCAGGTTATACTTGACGAGCCAAGCATATACAGATATGGCCTCGGAACACGGAGACTGAAAGGTCGAGCGTGAATCATATAGTAGATATGATCAACATAGTGATGTTCACCAATGAAACTACTCCATCTCACGTGATGATCGGGCATGGTTTAGTTGATTTGGATCACGTAATCACTTAGAGGATTAGAGGGATGTCTATCTAAGTGGGAGTTCTTTAAATAAATTAATTGAACCTAAATTTATCATGAAACTTAGTACCTGATAGTATCTTGCTTGTTTATGCTTGATTGTAGATAGATGGCTCGTGCTGTTGTTCCGTTGAGTTTTAATGCGTTCCTTGAGAAAGCAAAGTTGAAAGATGATGGTAGCAATTACACGGACTAGGTCCGTAACTTGAGGATTATCCTCATTGCTGCACAGAAGAATTACGTCCTGGAAGCACCGCTGGGTGCCAGGCCTGCTGCTGGAGCAACACCAGATGTTATGAACGTCTAGCAGAGCAAAGCTGATGACTACTCGATAGTTCAGTGTGCCATGCTTTACGGCTTAGAATCGGGACTTCAACGACATTTTGAACGTCATGGAACATATGAGATGTTCCAGGAGTTGAAGTTAATATTTCAAGCAAATGCCCGGATTGAGAGATATGAAGTCTCCAATAAGTTCTATAGCTGCAAGATGGAGGAGAACAGTTCTGTCAGTGAGCATATACTCAAAATGTCTGGGTATAATAATCACTTGATTCAATTGGGAGTTAATCTTCCAGATGATTGCGTCATTGACAGAATTCTCCAATCACTGCCACCAAGCTACAAGAGCTTCATGATGAACTATAATGTGCAAGGGATGAATAAGACTATTCCCGAGCTCTTCGCAATGTTGAAAGCTGCGGAGGTAGAAATCAAGAAGGAGCATCAAGTGTTGATGGTCAACAAGACCACTAGTTTCAAGAAAAAGGGCAAAGGGAAGAAGAAGGGGAACTTCAAAAAGAATGGCAAGCAAGTTGCTACTCAAGAGAAGAAACCAAAACCTAGACCTAAGCCTGAAACTGAGTGCTTCTACTGCAAGCAGACTGGTCACTGGAAGCGGAACTGCCCCAAGTATTTGGCGGATAAGAAGGATGGCAAGGTGAACAAAGGTATATGTGATATACATGTTATTGATGTGTACCTTACTAATGCTCGCAGTAGCACCTGGGTATTTGATACTAGTTCTGTTGCTAATATTTGCAACTCGAAACAGGGACTACAAATTAAGCGAAGATTGGCTAAGGACGAGGTGATGATGCGCGTGGGAAACGGTTCCAAAGTCGATGTGATCGCAGTCGGCACGCTACCTCTACGTCTACCTTCGGGATTAATATTAGACCTAAATAATTGTTATTTGGTGCCAGCGTTAAGCATGAACATTATATCTGGATCTTGTTTGATGCGAGACGGTTATTCATTTAAATCTGAGAATAATGGTTGTTCTATTTATATGAGTAATATCTTTTATGGTCATGCACCCTTAAAGAGTGGTCTATTTTTATTGAATCTCGATAGTAGTGACACACATATTCATAGTGTTGAAGCCAAAAGATGCAGAGTTGATAATGATAGTGCAACTTATTTGTGGCACTGCTGTTTAGGTCATATCGGTGTAAAGCGCATGAAGAAACTCCATACTGATGGACTTTTGGAACCACTTGATTATGAATCACTTGGTACTTGCGAACCGTGCCTCATGGGCAAGATGACTAAAACACCGTTCTCCGGTACTATGGAGAGAGCAATAGATTTGTTGGAAATCATACATACAGATGTATGTGGCCCGATGGATATTGAGGCTCGTGGCGGATATCGTTATTTTCTCACCTTCACAGATGACTTAAGCAGATATGGGTATATCTACTTAATGAAACATAAGTCTGAAACGTTTGAAAAGTTCAAAGAATTTCAGAGTTAAGTTGAAAATCATCGTAACAAGAAAATAAAGTTTCTACGATCTGATCGTGGAGGAGAATATTTGAGTTACGAGTTTGGTGTACATTTGAAACAATGCGGAATAGTTTTGCAACTCACGCCACCCGGAACACCACAGCGTAATGGTGTGTCCGAACGTCGTAATCGTACTTTACTAGATATGGTGCGATCTATGATGTCTCTTACTGATTTACCGCTATTGTTTTGGGGATACGCTCTAGAGACAGCCGCATTCACGTTAAATAGGGCACCATCAAAATCCGTTGAGACGACGCCTTATGAACTGTGGTTTGGCAAGAAACCAAAGCTGTCATTTCTAAAAGTTTGGGGCTGCGATGCTTATGTGAAAAAGCTTCAACCTGATAAGCTCGAACCCAAATCGGAGAAATGTGTCTTCATAGGATATCCAAAGGAGACTATTGGATACACCTTCTATCACAGATCCTAAGGCAAGACTTTTGTTGCTAAGTTCGGAAACTTTCTAGAGAAGGAGTTTCTCTCGAAAGAAGTGAGTGGGAGGAAAGTAGAACTTGACGAGGTAACTGTACCTGCTCCCTTATTGGAAAGTAGTGCATCACAGAAAACTATTTCAGTGACACCTACACCAGTTAGTGAGGAAGCTAATGATGATGATCATGAAACTTCAGAACAAGATACTACTGAACCTCGTAGATCAACCAGAGTGAGATCCGCGCCAGAGTGGTACGGTAATCCTGTTCTGGAAGTCATGCTACTAGATCATGATGAACCTACGAACTATGAAGAAGCGATGGTGAGCCCAGATTCCGCAAAATGGCTTGAAGCCATGAAATCTGAGATGGGATCCATGTATGAGAACAAAGTATGGACTTTGGTTGACTTGCCCGATGATCGGCAAGCAATTGAGAATAAATGGATCTTCAAGAAGAAGACTGACGCTGACGGTAATATTACTGTCTACAAAGCTCGACTTGTCGCAAAAGGTTTTCGGCAAGTTCAAGGGATTGTCTATGATGAGACCTTCTCACCCGTACGATGCTTAAGTCTGTCCGAATCATGTTAGCAATTGCCGCATTTTATGATTATGAAATTTGGCAGATGGATGTCAAAACTGCATTCCTGAATGGATTTCTGGAAGAAGAGTTGTATATGATGCAACCAGAAGGTTTTGTCGATCCAAAGGGAGCTAACAAAGTGTGCAAGCTCCAGCGATCCATTTATGGACTGGTGCAAGCCTCTCGGAGTTGGAATAAACGCTTTGATAGTGTGATTAAAGCATTTGGTTTTATACAGACTTTTGGAGAAGCCTGTATTTACAAGAAAGTGAGTGGGAGCTCTGTAGCATTTCTGATATTATATGTGGATGACATATTACTAATTGGAAATGATATAGAATTTCTGGATAGCATAAAGGGATACTTGAATAAGAGTTTTTCAATGAAAGACCTCGGTGAAGCTGCTTACATATTAGGCATTAAGATCTATAGAGATAGATCAAGACGCTTAATTGGACTTTCACAAAGCACATACCTTGACAAAGTTTTGAAGAAGTTCAAAATGGATCAAGCAAAGAAAGGGTTCTTGCCTGTGTTACAAGGTGTGAAGTTGAGTAAGACTCAATGCCCGACCACTGCAGAAGATAGAGAGAAAATGAAAGATGTTCCCTATGCTTCAGCCATAGGCTCTATCATGTATGCAATGCTGTGTACCAGACCTGATGTGTGCCTTGCTATAAGTCTAGCAGGGAGGTACCAAAGTGATCCAGGAGTGGATCACTGGACAGCGGTCAAGAACATCCTGAAATACCTGAAAAGGACTAAGGATATGTTTCTCATATATGGAGGTGACAAAGAGCTCATCGTAAAAGGTTACGTTGATGCAAGCTTTGACACTGATCCGGACGATTCTAAATCGCAAACCGGATACGTGTTTACATTAAACGATGGAGCTGTCAGTTGGTGCAGTTCTAAACAAAGCGTTGTAGCGGGATCTACATGTGAAGCGGAGTACATAGCTGCTTTGGAAGCAGCAAATGAAGGAGTCTGGATGAAGGCGTTCATATCCGATCTAGGTGTCATACCTAGTGCATCGGGTCCAATGAAAATCTTTTGTGACAATACTGGTGCAATTGCCTTGGCAAAGGAATCCAGATTTCACAAGAGAACCAAGCACATCAAGAGACGCTTCAATTCCATCCGGGATCTAGTCCAGGTGGGAGACATAGATATTTGCAAGATACATACAGATCTGAATGTTGCAGACCCGTTGACTAAGCCTCTTCCATGAGCAAAACATGATCAGCACCAAGGCTCCATGGGTGTTAGAATCATTACTGTGTAATCTAGATTATTGACTCTAGTGCAAGTGGGAGACTGAAGGAAATATGCCCTACAGGCAATAATAAAGTTATTATTTATTTCCTTATATCATGATAAATGTTTATTATTCATGCTAGAATTGTATTAACCGGAAACATAATACATGTGTGAATACATAGACAAACAAAGTGTCACTAGTATGCCTCTACTTGACTAGCTCGTTAATGAAAGATGGTTATGTTTCCTAACCATGAACAAGGAGCTGTTATTTGATTAACGGGATCACATCATTAGGTGAATGATCTGATTGACATGACCCATTCCATTAGCTTAGCACCCGATCGTTTAGTATGTTGCTATTGCTTTCTTCATGACTTATACATGTTCCTATGACTATGATATTATGCAACTCCCGTTTGCCGGAGGAACACTTTGTGTGCTACCAAACGTCACAACGTAAATAGGTGATTATAAAGGTTCTCTACAGGTGTCTCCAAAGGTACATGTTGGGTTGGCGTATTTCGAGATTAGGATTGGTCACTCCGATTGTCGGAGAGGTATCTCTGGGTCCTCTCGGTAATGCACATCACATAAGCCTTGCAAGCATTGCAACTAATGAGTTAGTTGCGAGATGATGTATTACGGAACGAGTAAAGAGACTTGCCGGTAACGAGATTGAACTAGGTATTGAGATACCGACGATCGAATCTCGCGCAAGTAACATACCGATGACAAAGGGAACAACATATGTTGTTATGCGGTCTGACCAATAAAGATCTTCGTAGAATATGTAGGAGCCAATATGAGCATCCAGGTTCCGCTATTGGTTATTGACCGGAGACATGTCTCGGTCATGTCTACATTGTTCTCGAACCCGTAGGGTCTGCACGCTTAAGGTTTCGATGACAGTTATATTATGAGTTTATGAGTTTTGATGTGCCGAAGTTAGTTCGGAGTCCCGGATGTGATCACAGACATGACGAGGAGTCTCGAAATGGTCGAGACATAAAGATTGATATATTGGACGGCTATATTCGGACACCGGAAGTGTTCCGGGTGATTTCGGAGAAAACCGGAGAGCCGGAGGGTTACCAGAACCCTACCGGGAGAAGTAATGGGCCTTAGTGGAGAGAGAGAGAGGGGCAGCCAGGGTGGGCCGCGCGCCTCCTCCCCCTGGTCCGAATTGGACTAGGAGAGGGGGGACGGCGCCCCCCTTTCCCTCTCCCTCCCCACTTCCTTCCCCCTCCTAGTAGGAGTCCTACTCCTACTAGGAGGAGGACTCCTCCTTGGCGCGCCTATAGGGCCGGCCAGCCTCCTCCCCTTGCTCCTTTATATACGGGGGCAGGGGCACCCCTAGACACACAAGTTGATCCACTTGATCATATTCTTAGCCGTGTGCGGTGCCCCCTTCCACCATAGTCCTCGATAATATTGTAGCGAAGCTTAGGCGAAGCCCTGCGATGGTAGTGCATCAAGATCGTCACCACACCGTCATGCTGACGGAACTCTTCCCCGACACTTTGCTGGATCGGAGTCCGGGGATCGTCATCGAGCTGAACGTGTGCTAGAACTCGGAGGTGTCGTAGTTTCGGTGCTTGATCGGTCAGGCCGTGGAGACGTACGACTACATCAACCAAACGCTTCCGTTGTCGATCTACAAGGGTACGTAGATCACACTCTCCCCTCTCGTTGCTATGCATCACCATGATCTTGCGTGTGTGTAGGAATTTTTTTGAAATTACTGCGTTCCCCAACAGCAGGTATGCCCGATGATGTTATCAAGAAGAAGGTCTTCCCTTTATCTTTGAAGGGAGATGCATTGACGTGGTATAGGCTATGTGATGATATGGGATCATGGGACTATAAGCGATTGAAATTGGAATTTCACCAGAAGTTTTATCCTATGCATCTTGTTCATCGTGATCGTAATTATATATATAATTTTTGGCCTCGCGAAGGATAAAGCATCGCTCAAGCTTGGGGGAGGCTTAAGTCAATGTTATATTCATGCCCCAATCACGAGCTCTCAAGAGAAATGATTATTCAAAAAATTTATGCTCGGTTTTCTCTCAGTAATCGCTCCATGCTCGATACTTCTTGTACTGGATCTTTTATGATGAAGACTATTGAATTCAAATGGGATTTATTGGAAAGAATTAAACGCAACTATGAAGATTGGGACCTCGACGAAGGTAAGGAGTCAGGTATAACACCTACGTTTGATTGTGTTAAATCTTTTATGGATACCGATGCATTTCATGAATTTAGCACTAAATATGGACTTGACTCTGAGATAGTAGCTTCCTTTTGTGAATCCTTTGCTACGCATGTTGATCTCCCTATGGAGAAGTGGTTTAAATATAATCCTCCCATTGAAGTAAAAGTAGTTGCACCTATTAAGGTTGAAGAAAAGACTATCACTTATAATGATCCTGTTGTTCCTACTGCTTATGTTGAGAAACCACCTTTCCCTGTCAGAATAAAGGATCATGCTAAAGTTTCAACTATAGTCATCAAAAGTAATATAAGGAAACACAAACCCCCTGAGCAAGTTAAAGTTGAACCTAATATTGCTATGGTTAAAGATCTCTTGGACGATAATATTGATGGGCATGTTATTTACTTCTGTGATGAGACTGCTAGAATTGCTAGACCTGATACTAAAAATAAACATAGACCTGTTGTAGGCATGCCTGTTATTTCTGTTAAAATAGGAGATCATTGCTATCATGGCTTATGTGATATGGGTGCTAGTGCAAGTGCAATACCTCATTCCTTATACAAAGAAATTATGCATGATATTGCACCTGCTGAGATAGAAGATATCGATGTTACCATTAAGCTTGCCAATAGAGATACTATTTCACCAATTGGGATTGTTGGAGATGTTGAAGTCTTGTGTGGGAAAGTTAAATACCCTGCTGATTTTCTTGTTCTTGGTTCCCCACAAGATAGCTTTTGTCCCATTATATTTGGTAGACCCTTCTTGAATACTGTTAATGCTAAGATAGACTGCAATAAGGATATTGTTTTTGTTGGTTTAGGGGATATGTCTCATGAGTTTAATTTTGCTAAGTTTCGTAGACAACCCCGTGATGAGGAATTGCCCAGTAAAGATGAAATTATTGGCCTTGCTTCTATTGTTGTGCCTCCTATTGATCCTTTAGAACAATATTTGCTAGACCATGAAAATGATATGTTCATGAATGAAAGAAGGGAAATAGATGAAGTATTCTTTAAATAGGGACCTATTCTGAAACACAACTTGCCTGTTGAAATCCTAGGGGATCCTCCTCCACCCAAGGGTGATCCCGTGTTTGAGCTTAAACCTTTACCTGATACTCTTAAATATGCTTATCTTGATGAAAATAAGATATATCATGTTATTATTAGTGCTAACCTTTCAGAGAAGGAGGAAGAAAAATTATTGAAAACTCTGAAGAAGCATTGCGCTGCTATTGGATATACTCTTGATGATCTTAAGGGCATTAGTCCCACTCTATGTCAACACAAAATAAATTTGGAGAAAGATGCCAAACTAGTTATTGATCACCAACGATGGCTGAATCCTAAGATGAAAGAAGTGGTAAGAAAGGAAATATTAAAGCTCGTTGAGGCAGGTATAATTTATCCCGTTGCTGATAGTCAGTGGGTAAGTCATGTCCATTGTGTCCTTAAGAAGGGAGGTATTACTGTAGTTCCTAATGATAAAGATGAATTGATCCCGCAAAGAATTATTACAGGATATAGAATGGTAATGATTTCCGCAAATTAAATAAAGCTACTAAAAAGGATCATTACCCTTTGCCTTTCATTGATCAAATGCTAGAAAGATTATCCAAACGTACACATTTTTGCTTTCTATATGGTTACTCTGTCTTCTCTCAAATACCTGTGTCAGCTGATGATCAAGCAAAGACCACTTTTACTTGCCCTTTCGGTACTTTTGCTTATAGACGTATGCCTTTTGGTTTATGTAATGCACGTGCTACCTTTCAAAGATGCATGATGGCTATATTCTCTGACTTTTGTGAAATTATTTGTGAGGTTTTCATGGACAATTTCTCCGTTTATGGATCCTCTTTTGATGATTGCTTGAGCAACCTTGATCGAATTTTATAGAGATGTGAAAAACTAATCTTGTCTTGAACTGGGAGAAGTGCCACTTTATGGTTAATGAAGGTATTTTCTTGGGGCATAAAATTTCTGAAAGAGGTATTGAAGTTGATAAAGCTAAAGTTGATGCTATTGAAAAGATGTCGTGTCCCAAGGACATCAAAGGTATAAGAAGTTTCCTTGGTCATGCCGGTTTTTGTAGGAGGTTCATTAAGGACTTCTCAAAAATTTCTCGGCCTCTGACTAACCTATTACAAAAGGATATTCCTTTTGTCTTTGGTGATGATTGTGTAGAAGCATTTGAAATACTTAAGAAAGCTTTGATTTCTGCACCTATTGTTCAGCCACCTGATTGGAATTTACCTTTTGAAATTATGTGTGATGCTAGTGATTATGTTGTAGCTGCTGTTCTAGGGCAAAGAGTTGATAAGAAATTAAATGTTATTCAATATGCTAGTAAAACTCTAGACAATGCCCAGAGAAATTATGCCACTACTGAAAAAGAATTTTTATCAGTTGTATTTGCATGTGATAAGTTCAGACCTTATATTGTTGATTCTAAAGTAACTATTCACACTGATCATGCTGCTATTAAATATCTTATGGAAAAGAAAGATGCTAAACCTAGACTTATTAGATGGGTTCTCCTACTACAAGAATTTGATTTGCATATTATTGATAGAAAGGGAGCTGAGAACCCCGTTGCAGACAACTTGTCTAGGTTAGAGAATGTTCTTGATGACCCACTACCTATTGATGATAGCTTTCCTGATGAACAACTAAATGTCATAAATGCTTCTTGTACTGCTCCATGGTATGCTGATTATGCTAATTATATTGTTGCTAAATTTATACCACCTAGTTTCACATACCAGCAAAAGAAAAAGTTCTTCTATGATTTGAGACATTACTTTTGGGATGACCCATATCTTTATAAAGAAGGAGTAGATGGTGTTATTAGACGTTGTGTACCTGAGCATGAATAGGAACAGATCCTACGCAAGTGTCACTCTGGAGCCTATGGAGGGCACCATGCTGGAGATAGAACTGCACACAAGGTATTGCAATCCGGTTTTTATTGGCCTACTCTCTTCAAGGATGCCCGTAAGTTTGTCTTGTCTTGTGATGAATGTCAAATAATTGGTAATATCAGTAGACGTCAAGAAATGCCTATGAATTATTCACTTGTCATTGAACCATTTGATGTTTGGGGCTTTGATTATATGGGACCTTTTCCTTCCTCTAATGGGTATACACATATTTTAGTTGCTGTTGATTACGTTACTAAGTGGGTAGAAGCTATTCCAACTAGTAGTGCTGATCATAACACCTCTATTAAGAAGCTTAAAGAAGTTATTTTTCCGAGGTTTGGAGTCCCTATATATTTAATGACTGATGGTGGTTCATATTTTATTCATGGTGCCTTTCGTAAAATGCTTGCTAAGTATGATATTAATCATAGAATTGCATCTCCTTATCACCCACAGTATAGTGGTCAAGTAGAATTGAGTAACAGAGAGCTCAAATTAATTTTGCAAAAGACTATTAATAGATCTAGAAAGAATTGGTCCAAGAAACTTGATGATGCATTATGGGCCTATAGAACTGCATATAAAAATCGTATGGGTATGTCTCCGTATAAAATGGTTTATGGTAAAGCATGTCACTTACCTCTTGAATTAGAACATAAGGCATACTAGGCTATTAAAGATCTCAACTATGACTTCAAACTTGCCAGTGAGAAGAGGCTTTTTGACATTAGCTCACTTGATGAATGGAGAACCCAAGCCTATGAAAATGCCAAGCTGTTTAAAGAAAAGGTTAAAAGATGGCATGAGAAAAGGATACAAAAGCGTGAGTTTAATGTAGGTGATTATGTATTGCTATACAACTCTCATTTAAGATTTTTTGCAGGAAAACTTCTCTCTAAATGGGAAGGCCCTTATGTCATCGAGGAGGTCTATCATTCTGGTGCCATAAAAATCAACAAGTTCGAAGGCACAAATCGGAGGGTGGTGAATGGTCAAAGAATCAAACATTATATCTCAGATAATCCCATAAATGTTGAAACCAATATTATCGAAACCGTAACCCTGGAGGAATACATAAGGGACACTTTCCAGAATGTTTTAGACTCCGAAAAGAAATAGGTATGTGGTACGGTAAGTAAACCGACTCCAAAACAGTTCTAATGGCAATTTTTCTCCGTTTTGGAATATTTAAGAAAATAGGAAAATAAGAAGCAGACCGGAAAGGACACGGGGCTTCCACGAGGGTGGAGGGCTTGCCCTACCCCCCTAGGCACGCCCCCATTCCTCGTGGACACATCGTGTGCTCTCCGGACTCCGTTTTCTGGCACGATACTTCTTTTGGTCGGTAAAAATTCATTATATAATCTCCCGAAGGTTTTGACCACCGTATCACGCAAAAATCTCCTGTCTTTGTTTTGAGTTGTTCTGCTGCAGATTTGAGCAACATGTCATCCCAGGATTCGGAAGAAGAAAGCTATGTGGCTGATTACCTTGCAGATCCCAAGGTCTATGGGGATGTAGAGCATTATGGTTGGACTACGGAAGAAGAAGCGGACTATGAACCTAAGGGAAAGGAGGAGACGAGCTCAGATGAAGATGAAGTCCCACTACCTCAACCTGGGGACATGCATGTGGATTTCAAAAAGTCAAGCCTCCCGGATAGAGCAAAGAAACCTAAGATCGAGTTTATCCCTTTTCGCCTCTTGTAAGAAAACAAGCAGGAATTATGCAAAAAGATATTAAGCCTGGAGCAGGAAATCGATGACCCGAGGGATCAAAACTCTGTCCTCAAGCGCAAATTAAGGAAGAAGCTTACGCCATCAACAAAACCATCATCTTCTTCACCAACAAAGAAGAACTGAGCATCGGGTATGGGCACTCCCCTTGGAAACTTCCAAGCTTGGGGGAGTGCCCCGGTATCGTATCACCATCACTTTTACCTTTACCGTTTTTCTTAGTTTGATCCTTTTGATAATATCTTGATCTAGTAGAATAAAGTTTTAGTATGGTCTAGTTGTGAGTTTTGCTTTATGATCTTCCAATGTAATTGAGACCGTGAGCTATATATAATAAAGATTAGTGTTGAGTCAAGGGCTTGATTATTTTGCTATGATCTTGAGGGAATAAAATAAAAGAGAAGAAATAAAAAGAAACAAAGAGATCATATGGATCTTATGGAGAGTAATGAGCTCACATATAAAGAGTACGATGAATAAAAGTTGTTGAGAGTTGACAAACATAGTTTTGGTCATCATTGCAATTAATAGGAAGTAATAAAGAAAGAGAGGTTCACATATAAATATACTATCTTGGACATCTTTTATGATTGTGAGCACTCATTAAAATATGACATGCTAAAGAGTTGACGTTGGACAAGGAAGACAACGTAATGGGTTATGTTTCTTACATCTGAGATAAATTATATTGTCATGGATCATCCAATATGTTGAGCTTGCATTTCCCTCTCATGCTAGCCAATTTCTTTGCACCAAGTAGAGATACTACTTGTGCTTCCAAACATCCCTAAACCCAGTTTATATGAAGAGGGCTTGGGGGAGTTGATACGTCCATTTTGCATCATGCTTTTATATCGATATTTATTGCATTATGGGCTGTTATTACACATTATAATACTTATGCCTATTCTCTCTTATTTTACAAGGTTTATATGAAGAGGGAGAATGCCGGCAGCTAGGATTCTGGGCTAGAAAAGGAGGAAATATTAGAGACCTATTCTGCACAGCTCCAAAAGTACTGAAACTTCACGGAAGTCCTTATTGGAATTAATAAAAAATACTGAGCAGAGAAACTTCCAAAGGGGGTCACACCCTGGTCACGAGGGTGGGGGCGCGCCCTACCCCCTGGGCGGGCCCCCCTGCCTCGTGGGCCCCCTGGTGGCCCTCTGATGCCCATCTTCTGCTATATGAGGTCTTTCGTCGAGGAAAAAATCAGAAGCAAGCTTTCGGAAAGAAACTCCGCGGCCACGAGGCGGAACCTTGGCGGAACCAATCTAGGGCTCCAACAGAGTTGTTCTGCTGGGGAAACTTCCCTCCGGGAGGGGGAAATCATCACCATTGTCATCATCAACGATCCTCTCATCGGGAGGGGGTCAATCTCCATCAACATCTTCACCAGCACCATCTCATCTCAAACCCTAGTTCATCTCTTGTATCCAATCTTTGTATCCAAACCTCAGATTGGTACTTGTGGGTTGCTAGTAGTGTTGATTACTCCTTGTAGTTGATGCTAGTTGGTTTATTTGGTGGAAGATCATATGTTCAGATCCATTATGCATATTAATACCCCTCTTATTATGAACATGAATATGCTTTGTGAGTAGTTACGTTTGTTCCTGAGGACATGGGAGAAGTCTTGCTATTAGTAGTCATGTGAATTTGGTATTCGTTCGATATTTTGATGAGATGTATGTTGGCATCCCTCTAGTGGTGTCATGTGAACGTCGAGTACATGCTACTTCACCATTGTTTGTGCCTAGAGGGAGGCATTGGGACGTAATAAGTAGATGATGGGTTACTAGAGTGACAGAAGCTTAAACCCTAGTTTATGTGTTGCTTCGTAAGGGGCTGATTTGGATCCATATGTTTCATGCTATGGTTAGGTTTACCTTAATACTTTTGTTGTAGTTGCAGATGCTTGCAATAGGGGTTAATCATAAGTGGGATGATTGTCCAAGTAAGGACAGTACAGAAGCACCAGTCCACCCACATATCAAATTATCAAAGTACCGAACGTGAATCATATGAACGTGATGAAAACTAGCTTGACGATAATTCCCATATGTCCTCGGGAGCGCTTTACTTCATAGAAGAGTTTGTCCAGGCTTGTCCTTTGCTACAAAAAGGATTGGGCCATCTTGATGCACCTAATTTACTTCTATTACTTGCTACTCGTTATAAATTACCTTATCACAAAACTATTTGTTACCAATAATTTCAGGGCTTGCAGAGAATACCTTACTGAAAACTGCTTATCATTTCCTTCTGCTCCTCGTTGGGTTCGACACTCTTACTTATCGAAAAGGCTATGATAGATCCCCTACACTTGTGGGTCATCAGTCTGCGGGGATGCCAAAACACCCGCTAACAAGTCCTGTAACATCGGCGCAGGAGACGCCAGAGCGGCGACCAGCCACGGTGGCGACCAGAGCGCGCTGGAGAGCGGCCTCCTTGGCCTCGATGTTGGTGGAATGGGGGAGGAAGCACGTGGCATCGGTCGGGCGGAGAGCAGGGTGACCAGACATGACGATGGGCATGCCTGACGAAGAGGAAGGGGTCGGGCTCGAGGTAGGTGGCGGGGATGGCTGCGGGGAGGGCGCCGGAGTTGGCAAGGGGGAAGCCTGCCCGGAGGACGCGGTGGGGCTTGACCCTCCCAAGCTCACCGGTGGTGAGGAGGTGCGACGCCGCTTCGCAAGGCTCTGGGCGGGGAGGCGCTCGTGGGGCGTGGTGCAGAGACGCGCCATGTGGCCGTAAATGCGGCATCTTTGGCACCGGATGTCGCGGCGGCACTCCTCGAGCATGTGGCTTGGGGACTTCGAGAGGAAGCGGGGGAACTCGTCGCTGGCCGAGGACGAAGAGCGGGGGTGCGCAGGTCCAGTAGGGCGGCGCGTGCACGGGCGCCGCAGGCGTTTCCAGCGCTGGCGCCCGGCAATGATCCAGGGGGCGTCTGGTGGGGGGGTCGATGTGGTGGACCTCCGACCGTGGCCCGGAGTAGCGCGGGATGGTGGAGTCGAGTGGCGTTCCACCACCGGAGGGGGAGCAGAAGGGGAGGCGAGCAGAGCGTCCCGGTACGACATGGCGGTCGAACCAGATCCGGCCGAGGAGGGGCTGGATTCCAGCCAATGGGGCGTGGGGTGCAGTCCCCCCCGGGGGAGGAGGAGAGACGTCCATGAGATGGGGATCGGGCCGCCGGGGCCGGAGCGGCAGCCGGCGGTGGGGGTGTGGCGTGGCCGCCGAGGCCGGAGTGGCCACCGGCGCAACTTGGAGCGAGGGGGGGAGGAGGCCTATGCTCAAACTTGGCAGGGTTATATTACTCATGTCATGCATGTTGTCTTGCATTGCTTAGTTTTTACATCATATATGTGATTGCCATCTGCTTATTTGCTTAGTATATAAATCATATATTTAAATTATATCATTCCATCATGTTTATATAGATAGTATATATCTGAATTATGGCATGCCAACCCATTTAATAAAGACATCATATAGTTATATCATCTCATCCTGTTTATAGTTTACAGTCATCATATTTTGAATTATGTCATTCTATCCGTGAATTATATCATGCTATCATGTTTCCATAGGTGGCATGTATGTGAATTATGGCATGCCAACCTATTTAATAAATACATTATATAGTTATATCATGTCATCCTGTTTACATAGTCATCATATTTTGAACTATGTCTTTCCATGCTTTTTAGTTAGCCATCATATATGTGAAATTGTGTCATGCTATCCTGTTTAGTTAGCCATCATATATGTGAAATTGTGTCATGCTATCCTGTTTGGTTAGACAACATAAATGTGAATTATTTCATGCCCTCTTTTATTCCCCACTATCCATTGCACCTGTCTATCATACAATGTATGTACATTGAATTACTTTTCTTGTTTATCAGCCATTTGAATTGGAGAGGGTGATGGCGGTATCTAAGGGAGTAACAACATGGTCTTCAGAAAAGATATGCTACCAGTCAATGCAGATAGAACCACGGTTGTACTTGCCCAAGAACCAGCCCCACCACACATAACCCAGACTCCCGCAGATTGTACCCCTACCTAGTTGGACAAAGAACCAGGTACACCCCCTCTAACCCCAATCCCAGCAGATAGTAACCCAGTTCCAGTTGACATAGCACTATCTCCACCACAGAGCACCCAAACACAAGCAGTTAGTAAGGGAACTGCAGTGCCCAAAGCACGAGGACCACCACTCCGAATCCCAACTCAATGCTTAAAGCAGAAGAAGAATTGTTCTCAGGTCAGGTTCTGTAGCTATGGTTCATACTCCTTTTCTCTTGCATCACTGTATTTACTCATACCAACTATTTTCAAATTTGAAGGATGGGATTGAAACTCCAATGGCGCAACAGGTATGTTTTAAACATGTTTCTTTAACTGGTTTGCTGTTGTAACTTGCTCTATGTTGATTTCAGTTTCAATTGAATAAACAGGTATGTTCTCATGTCATGCACATTACAAGTGTTGTTATTGCTCTGTAGTTTCCCACACTTATATTCTGTCTATTCTTCTTTGTCTTGAACAAATATTATTTAAACTGTGTCTCTATCTTGATTTGGCAACAAAATCTAGAATGATATAGACCATACAGTGGCCATGGTACATAGATATATGTTTGTTTCATGTTGTTATCATGTCCACTTTACTACTGAACTGATTTACCAAAATGAGTTTCGTATACAACATGGTAAACCTGTGATGTGTCTGCTTGTTTCTCTTTTAGAATGCGGACAAAATATTGGAGAAGAGTACCCCCGCTATGCAATGGTAAATGAAGTAATGTAGATGAGGTTCAAGATAGTGAGACATCCCTATTGGTCTCCAAGAAAGCTGATAAAAACTATCTTGATGACAGTGAGACAACCCAAAAGTCCTATCCTGATGTAGTGTTCGAGTTACTGGCCACTACTGCTAGCACAAGCTCTTTGAACTCGCTGCCTGAATCAATTCATCTTGTTGAGTCTCAACTTCAAGTTGAAAGACATCAATCAGATGTGTTGCGACAGGAAGTTGAAGGACTGAGGAAGTCCCTGCAGAATTCAGATGCATACTTTCTGGTGCAACAGCAATCGCTGGAGGATTTAAGCGCCAAATAAGAGAAAATTAATAAGCTTGCTAACAATCTTGCCAGCATTATGGGTACCCAGGATATTGTTTCTTGAGCTCTTCTGAAGTGGTTTCAGTTCTGGACTTGTTTTGCTGGGCATTTATTCGCACTGGTCGCCAACTTTGACAACCGGTGTATATGATATGCTGCTTTGTTCCCTATCTTTGCACGGGTACCAAACTTTGATGCCCAGTGGATGTAATATGTGTAATAGTCGTGATAGCCTAGTGTAAGTTGCTTGCTTATTTATTTCATTGTTGTCTTGTTTATTTGTTTGCTTGTAGTCAGTGCAGTTCTTTTTTCGTGGTTTGCTAGAGGCCGCAATAACCTATTTTCTAAAACTAGGCCACAATAACCATGGGCTACATATTTACTGTAGTTACCATGGTCCTCCTACGGGCCATAGAAACAATGGGCCTTCTACAGGTCGTAGAAACAATGGGCCTTCTATGGGCCATAGAAACAATGGGCCTTCTATGTGTCGTAGCATCAATGGGCCTTCTATGGGCCGTATGATCGATTGGCCAAACATGGGCCAATAATAGACCGCATTATGGGCTGTAAATGGGCTAGAGTTGGAATTGTCCGTTCATGGGCATAACGGGTCGTCATTAATCGGCCATATTTGATGATGCTATGAAAACGGCCCAATGGATTAACGGGCCGATTGCAACCAGTAACGGATCGTAAGTAACCGAATGCTGGAAATGAGCCAAGAATAAATGGGCGCTGAGAAGCCCGAAAGATAACATGGGTTGGAAACGGCCCAATGGAATAATGAGCCGTTAATGGGTATAAAGCGGTACACTATTCATTATGGGCCAGTTTCACCACGGGTCGTTAATGGGACAAGAGTTACAAAGGGCCTCATATGGGCCGAAAGACGTCATGGGCCATACATGGGCCAGAAGTTACAACAGGCTAGAATCATATTGGACGGCCCAGATGAAGCTACTGGGCTTAATTCCGATAGGTCGTAATGGGTCGTGAGTTAGCGGGTCGTAAATGGGCAATATACGAACAGGCCGTTAACAGGCTTTCCGTGGCCGGCCCGCTACCTTTTGACCAAGTCAAATGGGTCGGCATTTTAACCGGAATGGGTCATGCCACGTGTCCATGTATCATAGGCGCCTCCTGTCCAATGAGTGGATGACATCTGTCCCAATGGTGAGCCAACACGTGTTTCCTCTGGCCAATGAGAATTTTACACATGGAAAATCCCCATTGGTTCACGCTGTTAATGGGTTATCGGATCCAAAACCAGACCCGATAGCTTAACGGCGACCCATTACGGTGGATGCCATGTGTCGATTACCCTTGATGAAAGCACTTCCATGACGCGCCATTTATCGTCATGGAAGTGGACACTTCTGTGATGATAATTTTGGTAATGTCATGGAACACTTCTATGACAGCACAGGTATGACTATCTTGATTCTATCATAAAATCGTCATGGATGTACATGCATGACAAAAAACGTGACCTACCGTGACAAACACGTATCATCACGGAAGTGTATTTTTTTGTAGTGATATGATAAAAAGCAGACTCGGGGGCCATAGTTTTCACTAGAGGCTTCTCTCTTGAAAATAGCATACGGTGGGTAAACAAACTACTGTTGGGAAATTGATAGAAAAGTGAATAATCATGACGATATCCAAGGCAATGGTCATGTATATAGGCATCATATCCGAGACAAGTAGACCAAAACGATTCTGCATCTACTATTATTACTCCACACATCGACCGCTATCCAGCATGCATCTAGAATATTAAGTTCATAAATAATAGAGTAATGCCTTAAGCAAGATGACATGATGTAGACAAAGTAATCCACGCATGAATAAATCCCATCTTTTTATCCTTAATGGCAACAATACAAATAGGTGTCGTGTCCCTTTCTGTCACTGGGATTGAGCACTGCAAGATCGAACCCATCACAAAGCACCTCTCCCATTGCAAGAAGAATCAATAGATCGGAGAGAAATACAAAGCTATAACAGTCATGCATAAAAGAGTTCAGAGAAAACTCAAATAATATTCATGGTTAATTTGATGATAAACTCACAATTCATCGGATCCCATCAAACACACCGTAAGAAGTCATTACATCGAATAGATCTCCAAGAACATCGAGAAGAACATTGTAGTGAAGACCAAAGAGAAAGAAGCCATCTAGCTACTAGCTATGGACCCATAGGTCTGTGCTAAACTACTCACACGTCATCAGAAGGAAGCAAGGTTGATATAGAGCCCCTCTGTGATTGATTCCCCCTTCGGCAAAGTACCGAAGAAGGCCTCCAGATGGGATCTCGTGGGACAGAAACTTGTGGCAGCGGAAAAAGTATTTCAGGTGGCTTTCTAATGTCATGGGAATATTTGAGAATTTATAGAGGCAGAATTAGGTTATAGGTGCCACGTGAGTGTCAGCAATTGTGAAAGATTAAATGATAGTTGAATATGTGGACTTGCTAAAAAGCTCTTATATTGACTTTTTCCGATGTTATGATAAATTGCAATTGGTTCAATGACTAAGATCATAGTTTGTTAGTTTTCAATGAAGTTTCTGATTCATACTTTATCTTGTGAATGAATTGTTACTTTAGCATGAGAAATTATATGACATTATATGTTGTTGTTCTAAAGATGATCATGATGCCCTCATGTCCGTATTTTATTTTATTGACACCTCCATCTCTAAACATGTGGCCATATTTTTCGATATCGGCTTTCACTTGAGGACAAGCGAGGTCTAAGCTTGGGGGGGTTGATACGTCCATTTTGCATCATGCTTTTATATTGATATTTGTTGCATTATGGGTTGTTATTACACATCATATCACAATACTTATGCCTTTTCTTTCTTATTTTATAAGGTTTACATGAAGAGGGAGAATGCCGGCAACTGGGATTCTAGACTAGAAAAGGAGCAAATATTAGAAACCTATTCTGCCCAACTCCAAAAGTCCTGAAACTTCACGGAGCATGTTTTGGAATATATAAAAAATATTGGGTGAAGAAAGAACCAGAGGGGGCCACCAGCCAGCCACAAGGTTGGAGGGCGCGCCCCCCATCCTTGTGGGCCCCCTGGCAAGCCCCCGATGCCCATCTTCTGCTATATGGTGTGTTTTGACCTATAAAAAAACAGAAGAAAGCTTTCGGGATGAAGTGTCGCCTTCTCGAGGCAGAACTTGGGCAGAACCAATCTAGGGCTCCGGCAGAGCTGTTCGGCCGGGGAAAGATCCCTCCTGGAGGGGGAAATCGAAGCCACCACCATCACCAACGATGCTCTCATCGAGAGGGGGTCAATCTCCACCAACCTCTTCATCAGCACCATCTCCTCTCAAACCCTAGTTCATATCTTGTATTCGATCTCGGTCTCAAAACCTCAGATTGGTACCTGTGGGTTGCTAGTAGTGTTGATTACTCCTTGTAGTTGATGCTAGTTGGTTTATTCGGTGGAAGATTATATTTTCAGATCCTTAATGATAATTAATACTCCTCTGATCTTGATCATGAATACGTTTTGTGAGTAGTTACGTTTGTTCCTAAGGACATGGGAGAAGTCTTGTTATAAGTAATCATGTGAATTTTGTATTCGTTCGATATTTTGATGAGATGTATGTTGTCTCTCCTCTAGTGTTGTTATGTGAACATCGACTACATAACACTTTAGCATTATTTGCGCCTAGTGGAAGGCATTGGGAAGTAATAAGTAGATGATGGGTTGCTAGAGTGACAGAAGGTTTAACCATAGTTTATGTGTTGCTTCGTAAGGGGCTGATTTGGATCCATATGTTTCATGCTATGGTTAGGTTTACCTTAATTCTTCTTTCGTAGTTGCGGATGCTTGCGGGAGGGGTTAATCATAAGTGGGAGGCTTGTCCAAGGAAGGGCAGCATCCAAGCACAGGTCCACCCACATATCAAATTATCAAAGTAACGAACGCGAATCATATGAGCATGATGAAAACTAACTTGACAACAATTCCCATGTGTCCTCGGGAGCGCTTTGCATTATATAAGAGTTCGTCCAGGCTTGTCCTTTGCTACAAAAAGGATTGGGCCACCTTGTTGCACCTTTTTTCTTTTATTGCTTGCTACCCGTTATGATTTATCTTATCACAAAACTATCTGTTACCGATAATTTCAGTGCTTGCAGAGAATACCTTGCTGAAAACCACTTGTAATTTCCGTCTGCTCCTCGTTGGGTTTGACACTCTTACTTATCAAAAGTACTATGATAGATCCCCTATACTTGTGGGTCATCAAGACTCTTTTCTAGCATCATTGCCGGGGAGTGAAGCGCCTTTGGTAAGTGGAATTGGGTAAGGAAACATTTATATAGTGTGCTGAAATTTACTGTCACTTGTTACTATGGAAAATAATCCTTTGAGGGGCTTGTTTGGGGTATCTTCACCTCGACCATAAGAGCAAAGAGTTGCTCCTCAACCTACTTCACCTACTGAAAATATTTATTATGAAATTTCTTCGGGTATGATAGAGAAACTGCTAGCTAATCCTTATGTAGGAGATGGAACATTACATCCCGATATGCACCTAATCTACGTGGATGAAGTTTGTGGATTATTTAAGCTTGCAGGTATGCCTGAGGATTTTTTCAAGAAGAAGGTCTTCCCCTTATCTTTGAAGGGAAAGGCATTGACATGGTATAGGCTATGTGATGATATTGGATCATGGAACTACAACCGATTGAAATTGGAATTTCATCAGAAGTTTTATCCTATGCATCTTGTTCGTCGTGATCAGAATTATATATATAATTTTTGGCCTCGTGAAGGAGAAAGTATCGCTCAAGCTTGAGGGAGGCTTAATTTAATGTTATATTCATGACCCAATCATGAGCTCTCAAGAAAATATTATTCAAAAAATTTATGCTTGGCTTTCTCAAAATGATCGATCCATGCTCGATACTTCTTGTATTGGTTCTTATATGAAGAGGGATATTGAATTCAAACGGGATTTACTGGAAAGAATTAAATGCGACTTTGAATATTTGGAACTCGACGAAGGTAAGGAGTCAGGTATAAACCTTAAGTTTGATTGTGTTAAATCTTTTATGGACACTGATGCTTTTCATGATTTTAGCACTAAATATGGACTTGACTCTGAGATAGTAGCTTCTTTCTGTGAATCTTTTGTTACTCATCACTGGTGCGCGTCGGTCCTAAACAAATGGATTTTAACCCCTTTCCGCGACGACATATGGAACCATCTCCAAGTGAGTGTGGGCGATAGGGGGGGGCCTTCCCACACGACCCAGAAATCGTCAGGGATAGGGAGCCTTGATGCATACAGTTGTCCCTGTATAACCATTTCTGATATCTCGAATATCCCAAACGCTTCATCCTTGCTATTCGTTTGTGCTCGCATTGCCACCGCAGTTGGAGTTTTGTGGTTCTGCCTAAAACCAGGTAGATTATAGGAACAGGAGCTTTCCAGGTAGATTCCAGGCACGGGAGATTTACGATGCCTGGCACATCACAAACAGATCATGATTATAAACCGTGTATGATAGGTAGACAATCACACACATTTAGTTTTCCCAGACCGTATGTGATAGTGTCTGACATCACACACGGTTTGCGAACGGCGACTGTGTGCATGCTTGCACATGTTTCCTCTCTATGAACTGTCTCGGATTATGGTATATATCGCAAACGTTTGTGTTTTACCAACCGTGTGTGCCGTAATGACCTGCACAACATAATTTCGCCCTAATTTAATTGCTGCTATTTAAAATTGTACCTAATTTAAACTTGAAAGTAGGCTATAGCTTTATTCATATCCATCAGGTTCAAACAACCAATGCATTATTCGTTTCACAGGTACATATGTTTAAGAATTACATAAGCACCAAATAAAGAATGATGTACCAGGGTTCTATACTTGTACTATTACAGGTGGTAAAGAAAGAGGCGACAGACATTCCAGTTGTTGAACAAGGTGAAGCGGAATGGCCCAATTGTGCTCTCCTGGATGCAGAAGGCATGCAGGACTCTAGTGCAACCCCTTGTGATGGCGGGCCGCCAATCATGTAGTCTGAGAGGTAATCTTGAGTAAACTGCTTCAGGATCCACTGCAAAAGAAAAAAGATTCAGATATTGTCATCTAACACAACTCATTACGGGCAGTAAAAAGAAGGCTACAGGTTCTTACTTACCATCCTGCAGTTCAATGTTGTCTTGCATAAAGTGTGAAGAAATAGTCCTATTGACATCTTTTGGCCCATTTTAGTAACAATCTTTATCAGTTTCCTCACTTGATGCTGGTTCATGAATATCTCATTGCCCCATACGCAGAAAGGGTCGAAGTGTTGATCTTTGGCAATGATATATGTACCTAAAAGCACCAAGTTAATATTAGAAGCTAAACAACAATTGAAAAATGATGTAGTACAACACTCCATCCATCCCATTATATAAGATTTTATTACATGTATATCTAGACATCATCCGAACATTAAGGTAACACTCTTCCTTGTTGCTATGTAGCCTGGGATTGCATATTTAGTCATTCAGTACAATGCATGTTGCTAAACAACAATAGAAAAATGAAAGGGCATGTTAACTGCAATATCCTTAACAGCAACCAAATATCGTAATTCATAGTGGTATTGTTGAAACTGTTATTGATGAAATTGAACTGCACAGCAAATAGTTGCACATATAGAGCATCACATTGTGAAGAACTGAAATAAACAAGTCATAAGGACATCTCTAGGTGATCCTTAAAAAGTTAAAGGACTAAAACCCTTAGTGCATATATATATATACTCCAGCAATTTTTGGCCTTTTCTAGTCGATCCCCTAAACTTAAGGCCTCATTCGGTTTGGAGGATTTTCGTTGGAAAAACATGGGAACAAGGATTCCAGAGGAAATTTTCCTATATATGCATTCGGTTTGTAGGAAATGCGTACAGGAATTTCGTAGGAATACTACTCATTTCCTGTGTTTTTGTAGGAAACTACACATCCACTCAAAGCTCATTTTACGCGTAGGAACGAGGCAAGTCAATTCCATAGGATGGCAAGTGCCATCCTATCAAATTCCTATACTACTTCTAATTCCTACGTTTTGATTTCCTCCAAACCAAATGAGCCCTAAGGTTGTAAACTTCAATTTGATCAAGTTCAAAGCAGGTTCAACCAAAACTAGCATGCATTCAAACATAAACATATATAATTTTGCATAACCGAACATAAAACATAAATTTAAACTAAGCTAAACTACTTTCGGTCAAAGTAGAGGTCGAGCCAATCCTTCCTTGTCATGTAAGGTGTGCCGCAAGTCGGGTCCGGGCCAGTACCGTCGTCTGGGTCGTTGGGGAAGGCACTCCTCCACTCGTCGATGTTGATCTCCTCGTCCTCGGGGCCCACCTTGATGCCCTCCCCGCCGTCGTCGCCGCCGCCTTCGACCTCGTCATCAGAGGAGAGCGCGATAACCTCGATGCCCTCCGCGTCATCGTCCTCGCCACCTTTGACCTCGTCATCAAAGGAGAGCGCGATAACCTCGCAGCTCTCCGCGCCGGCAAAGATCGCCCGCTCCACCTCCACGAGCTCCGGGTGCTGCCGGCGGAGCTCTTGCATGTAGGCCTCGTTGGCTGCCTCGGCCTCGAGACGCTCCCACGCCTCGCGGTCCTCCCGCGCCATAGCCAAGCTCACCACCCCTGGCTCTGGCAGAACAAGGTGGACCATACGTGTGCCGAAGGGGAAATTGAGCCTAGCTGCCGTGCCGTGGTAGCGGACCTGCCAGCGGTCATACTCCATGGCTGCGAACTCGGTCGTGTGGAAGCTACCGAGCCACCGGCGGATGTGGGTCTCTCGATCTGTAATCTTGGCGACCCACGTCCCCCACCGCCGCTACCAGACCCCGAAATAGGGTTTCGTCGGTTGACGGGTCCGGGGGAGGACGGGGACGTCCTCGAACCAGCATAGGGGCGCGGCGGCGGGCGGATCAGGGGATCGGCGACGGCGGATCGGGCCCGCGGAGGACGACGGGGACACCTCGGTGCCCACCTCGCCAGCGTCGGGCGAAAAGGCCACGATAAAACTCTTTTTGGCCATTGGCTACTCGAGCTCCCCGGCACACAGGCATAGGTTGAGGGTGGAGGCACCAGCGATGGCGGCGACCTACCAATGGTTTCGAGGGTTGTGTGTGTCTGTGTGAGCGGAGATTGTGTTTGAGGAAATACTGCGGCAACTGACAATTTTACTAGGCGGGAGTAACAAGGTGGGGCTACTGAAAATTTGGATCAAGGGAGAGCAGATATTTTTTAGATTGCGAGGGATGCAGAGGCGGGAGTAAAATGCCGGGGCTACTGAAAATTTGAATCAAGGGACTGAAGCAGAGCGGGAGTAACAGACATCGCACACGGTCTCCACATACTAATCGTGTGCTATCAAACATTAAAACCTTCCAGGCGGTAGATATTTTCGAGATTGCGAGGGACACAGAGGTGGTAGTTTTGGGGGAGCGAGCTACTATGCTTGACACGCCGGCTGTGGACTGTAGCCGACGCACCTTCTCGCATAAGCCATATGCGTACTATACACTGATGGTGCTCCAAGATATTTTGTACTACATCTCACACGGTTGGTGAGAATAAACTGTGTGGGACTACTTGATTTGAATTACAAAATGGGGTCACAGCAGCAATGGACGGTGTTTGAATTGCTAGACCTTTTATTTGCAGTGAACATGCAACTGTATGTGTGTCGTAAAAGAACTGGAATTATTTAGGGTTCGTTTGGACATTTCATACATTAAACTGGTTTTCTAGCCATTTTAGGTGCACAATTCAAAATTAAACTACATGCACATGCTCCGGTGCATACAAATTGGTTGAAAAATCATATATGTGTCCTTCATTGCATGCTTAGGTCCCGTGGAAGAAATGGGAATGAATTTTTTGGGGTTCGTTTGGCCTTTTTATACATTAACTGGGTTTTCTAGACATTTTATGTGCATAATTCAAATTTGAACTACAAGCACATGCTCCAATGCACCAAAGTTGGTTGAAAAATCACATGTGTGTCCTTGGGTGAATTTCTAGGTCCCATGCAAGAGATGGGAATGAAATTCAAACACCATGGCATTGTTAATTGCCGGAAAAACGTTGAGATGCCTGGTTTTTAAATTCTAGTAAATCCAAAAATAGTGAAATTCATGAAACTTGGCATGCTATCATGGAGCGGCATCAACATGTCGTGGTGAAAATTTTGTCCCATTTGGGGCAAGTTCGGGTATAAGATTCTCACAAACCAGAGCTTCTCACAACAAATATGATGGTTTCGATAGGGAACATACCACCTTTGGTGATGGGACGATATCCATTGCCTCTTATTGCTTTCAAAAAAATTCTAGTGTCAACATAGAACAACATGAGTGTTGTGTTCAATATTGGAATTTTTCAGGATTCGTTTGGCCTTTTTTATACATTAATTGGGTTTTCTAGGCATTTTATGTGCATAATTCAAAATTGAACTACAAGCACATGCTTTAATGCATCAAAGTTGGTTGAAAAATCACATGTGTGTCCTTGGGTGAATTTCTAGGTCCCATGCAAGAGATGGGAATGAAATTCAAACACCAGGGCACTGTTGATTGCTGGCAAAATGTTGAGATGCTTGGTTTATAAATTCTAGTAAATCCAAAACTTGTATGAAATTCATGAAACTTGGCATGCTATCATGGAGCGGCATCAACATGCCGTGATGAAAATTTTGTCCCTTTTGGGGTAGGTTCGGGTATAAGCTTCTCACAAACCAGAGCTTCTCACAACAAGCATGATGGTTTCGATTGGGAACGTACCACCTTTGGGGACGGGACGATATCCGTTGCCTATTATTGCTTTCAAAAAATGTCTAGTGTCAACATAGAACAACAGGAGTGTTGTGTTCAATCTTGGAATTTTGGGGGGTTCGTTTGGCCTTTTTTATGCATTAACTGGGTTTACTAGGCATTTTATGTGCATAATTCAAATTTGAACTACAAGCACATGCTCCAATGCACTAAGGTTGGTTGAAAAATCACATGTGTATCCTTGGGTAAATTTCTAGGTCCCGTGCAAGAGATGGGAATGAAATTCAAACACCAGGGCACTGTTGATTGCCGGCAAAACGTTGAGATGCCTGGTTTATAAATTCTAGTAAATCCAAAACTCGCATGAAATTCATGAAACTTGGCATGCTATCATGGAGCGGAATCAACATCCGTGGTGAAAAATTTGTCCCATTTGGGGCAAGTTCGGGTATAAGCTTCGCACAAACCAGAGCTTCTTACAACAAGCATGATGGCGTCGGTAGGGAATGTACCACCTTTGGGGACGAAACGATATCCATTGCCTCTTATTGCTTCCAAAAATT
The DNA here is from genome assembly GCF_056163025.1 of Triticum urartu. NCBI lineage: Eukaryota > Viridiplantae > Streptophyta > Magnoliopsida > Poales > Poaceae > Triticum > Triticum urartu. The sequence goes on along the minus strand of NC_141874.1, from coordinate 221,522,808 downwards.
TCTAGTGTCAACATAGAACAACAGGAGTGTTGTGCTCAATCTTGTAATTTTTCGGGGTTCATTTGGCATTTTTTATGCATTAACTGGGTTTTCTAGGCATTTTATGTGCATAATTCAAATTTGAACTACAAGCACATGCTCCAATGCACTAAGGTTGGTTGAAAAAACACATGTGTGTCCTTGGGTGAATTTCTAGGTCCCATGCAAGAGATGGGAATCAAATTCAAACACCAGGGCACTGTTGATTGCAGACAAAACATTGAGATGCCTCGTTTTTAAATTCTAGTAAATCCAAAACTCGTCTGAAATTCATGAAACTTGGCATGCTTTCATGGAGCGGCATCAACATGCCGTGGTAAAAAATTTATCCGGTTTGGGGCAGGTTTGGGTATATGCTTCTCACAAACCAGAGCTTCTCACAACAAGCATCATGGTTTCAGTAGGGAACGTCCCACCTATGGGGACGAAACGATATCCACTGCCTCTTATTGCTTCCAAAAAATTTCTCGTGTCAACATAGAACAACAGGAGTGTTGTGTCAATTTTTGTAATTTTTCGGGGTTCTTTTGGACATTTTTATGCATTAACTGAGTTTTCAATGCATTTATGTGCATAATTCAAATTTGAACTACATGCACATGCTCCAATGCATATAAATTGGTTGGAAAAACAAATTTGTGTCCTTGGGTGCATGCTTACGTCCCATGCAAGAAATGGGAATGAATTTCAAACACCAGGGCACCGTTGATTGCCGGCTAAACATTGAGATGCCTCGTTTTTAAATTCTAGTAAATCCAAAACTCGTCTGAAATTCATGAAACTTGGCATGCTTTCATGGAGCGGCATCAACATGCCATGGTAAATTTTTTGTCCGGTTTGGGGCAGGTTTGGGTATATGCTTCTCACAAACCAGAGCTTCTCACAACAAGCATCATGGTTTCGGTAGGGAACGTCCCACCTTTGGGGACGAAACGATATCCACTGCCTCTTATTGCTTCCAAAAAATTTCTCATGTCAACATAGAACAACAAGAGTGTTGTGTCAACTTTTGTAATTTTTTGGGGTTCTTTTGGACATTTTTATGCATTAACTGAGTTTTCAATGCATTTATGTGCATAATTCAAATTTGAACTACATGCACATGCTCCAGTGCATATAAATTGGTTGAAAAATCAAATATGTGTCCTTGGGTGCATGCTTAGGTCCCATGCAAGAAATGGGAATGAATTTCAAACACCATGGCACCGTTGATTGCCGACAAAACATTGAGATGCCTGGTTTTTAAATTCTAGTAAATCCAAAACTCGTCTGAAATTCATGAAACTTGGCATGCTATCATGGAATGGCACCCGACATGATGTGGTATTTTTCGTGTCCATTTTGAGAGAAGCGCACTCGAATAATGACAGCCAACAAAGACATTTTGAAAAAATAGCTACCACTTTAATATCTCAAATGTTTGTATAATTCAAACCGTGTGCATTCTGTTAACCATTCACATGACGCCACGTGTCTTGGTTTTAATGGCTGTAGGAGGTGCCGTGTGGATAGCTGCTTCACCTTGACTGGACGGGAGGCGTGCGAGCGCAGTCCGGTGCGCAGGCTGACCGAGAGGCGTGCAAGCTATCCTCCAATGCGCAGGCTCACCAGGAAGCATGCGAGATGTACGCTGCGCAGGCTCACTGGGAAGCGAGCCCGTTGACTTCCATGATCGCCCGCCTTCCTCTCCATTAATGGCGCACGAGCCGCTGTTTAATACGGGCGGCCTTACTGTTCGCCTCCCATTCCCCTCCCCCCCCCCCCCCCGTAGACCTCCACCGCCATGGCGCAGAATGATCATCTGCCACTAGTCTTCAAGTTTGGTGAAGTCGACTTCGAGCCGAAGGAGATAGAAAATAAGGAGGAATGGGGCTCATGGACATGGCCCAGAACGAGTTGGCCGCGGCGGTTGCTGCCCCCGCTCCCCTCCCAGCTCCCATCCCCGCACCCGCGTTAGTGACCATCCCCTTAGCATTGACGGGCTGGTCACTTAGCACTATCGCAGAGCTGGAAGCCGCCGGTGTCAGCGAGGTCTCCGCGAACCCGCGCGAGCTCATGTACATGCCAGCGCTAGCGCCCGTGCCCGCGCCCATGCGCGCCCCTCTACCCACTGTGGCGCTGCCCCCCGTGTGTTTGGCTGCACTCGCCGCACCCCTCCACCCACCGCGACGTCGGTCCCCGTGCATTTGGTTGCACCCGCCGCGCCCGTGCCCCTGCCCCCCCCCGTCAGTAGCATGGGACGCTGCCGTTGACCGCTACCTCTCAGCGGCGCCAGTTTCCGTCCTCCCGCGCCCCGCACGTCGATCGCGCGACGACATGATGTTTGATTTACAAGTGAAGAACATTTTGTGCTGCCTTGAAGACTTCAACAACGGCGTCCCGGAGGAGGACAACAACAACGATGGCGCGGCACGCCGCCTCCGCCACCGCCGGAAATAATTTTTGGGGGGTTTAATATTGTATCTCGAATTCTCGATCATATGAATATAAATTCGCAGTGTGACTGAATGAAAGATACGGTTTGAACGAACTTGCGTTTTTGTCTCTTAATGTACAGACTTATCAAATGATTTTCTTTTTAAAAAAACTTCAACAGTTTTTAAATATAAAACACTCATCGCAAACATTTTAGTTAGAACACATGTATGCAAACTGACAGCTTCCCCAGGAAGCCAAGGGAAAATGTGTCGAGCAGGATTTCTGCATCCCTTCAACGCAAACGGTTGTTTTGCATGACCCGTGTGCAACCACATAAAAACAATTGGGTAAGAGTTGCATATCTGTCATTTTGGGTATGTTGCCATTTCTCAAACTGGAAAGATTGACATTTGTTTATCTAGTAACATTGCCATTTGTCAACCTTGTAACACTGCGATTTGTCAAAATATGCAGCTACAAATCACTAGCACTATCTAATTTTTTCAACTAAAATCACTAGCACTGTTCATATGGACACCGCTAGTAGGCGTGAGTTCATGGATGCATATGCAAATGTACCGTTGATTACATACAACAAGTCATCAACCCACAACGACAACGAGGATACACGTTGGATTATAGATCATTTCCAACAAAACATTCTAGTAAAGTTTTTCTCACACAACAAATAACAAAGGAATGAAATGAACTTCAGCTCAACCACTAGTCGGCATTGGAAACGCTTGCTTTGAACCAGAAGTGATTCTCTGGGAAGGGCCAACTACTGTCAATCTCGAGACCAACGCAGGACTGATCATCCAGGATGAAGCGGCCTATTTCAATACCCATATTGGGACGGTAGGGAAGTATAGTAATGTCCGAGGTATAGATACAGTTGCTTCTCATAAATGGTAGTAATGTTGTGTCAACAACAGCTGGATCGCCTTCCACCATCATTGGATAGTTTTGTCCAAGGAAGAGCGAGTTTCCTCCAAGACTTTCAATACTGAACCAGGGAGAAGGTGTTGGCGCTAGTACACTAGTATCCATCCCGAATACCCTGCAACGGATGTTGGAATAGGTCCGGAGAGTGCGACCATACGTGACAACACCTGCTTCCTTAGTAACATCAGTAGTGCCCCATATACAGATAAGAAGAGGTGATCCATCGGAATAAGTTGCCAGGCACCACTGAGTATATGGGTCCTGCTCGTCCTCATGCTCGTGAATAAAATTTTCAAGTATAGGTGGTGGAATTTTCACAGGACCTTGGAAACACAAGAAGGTTAATTAGTAAAGGGAAACTAGCTAACCCGCATGCATGTGGATGAAATAATTATAATTAGGGTGGAAGACAAACGTACCGAAATCATGAGGATTCCATGCAAAAATAGTGCCATGAGTGGTGGCAGCAAACACAAGACCCTCGTATTGAATTGCATCAAAGTACTCATCCGTGTATAGAAACTGATTTTTGAGCAATATCCATCGAGTCGAACCATGAAGGACAGCAACAAGGCTATCGAAGATAGAGACAGCATAAGCACTCCTATAACCCCAAGAGCGGTTCGGAACTCAACAAATTGCTATCTTCCGTAGACGACAGTCAGCATGAACGTATTTGAACTCACGTAGAATATCGGTGTACTCAACCTCTGGGCACTCGTCTGAGATTTTTTGAAGTGGAACTCAATGACGAGTGTACACATTCACATGTTCCCACTCGCAGTTGTACCCAATATAAACAACCCAATCTCCATTTGCGCCTGCCCAAGCCTTGCCCTCAAGCGATGGCATCTTAACATCATACGTATCATTATCAAGTGGCATCAACTTACACAAGGCGAGGCTTCCCTCGTCCCCATGCTAGTCAGTAGGGTCACGACAAAGAAGAGAGGGGAGATAAAACCGCTCCTAAACCCTTGGGTTCCTTGTAATGATGTTATTAGTTGAGTCAAGAATGGTCTTGAACGAACCTGCCATGCTAGCCAAGGTGATGACGTCACACCGATCAATGAGTTCCTCCACCGCATCATCATTCAGATCGGGGCAAGAATAACAGGGTCGTTTCCGGCTTGTTCCCTCCATGGAGAAGACGATCAAACAATGGCAGAAGGAAGGGTGAAGGTAAATGGAGGAGGGAGGAAGAGCTAGCTAGCATGCGACAGCAGTTCCAAATCGAGAGGGAAAGGCGAAGAGTCGGTGGACGGTTGCCACGGTACACGAAGGGGCGCCTGGGGAGCAAAAGGTTGCCACAGAGGTCACACACTGATGACAACAACCGAGTGAATCGCATGCAATCCCATCACACAACACACACGTCTTGTTAAGTTGAACCGTTTCTGTTCTCTTGTGTCAACACAAACAATTCATCTGAGTGAACCGCATGCCGTATCTCGCACACACACCTTGATCTGGCTGATCATTTCTTTTGTGTTGCCTAATCACAAATAGTTCATCCGAGTGAACCGTATGCTGTATATCACACACACCTTCATTTGGCTGCCTGTTTCTTTTGTGTTGCCTTATCACAAACAGTTCATCCAAGTGAATCGTATGTTGTGTATCGCACACGCCTTCATCTGGTTACCCGTTTCTTTTGTTCCTCCTCGTCGCAAACAGTTAATTGAACTGAACCATATGCCCTTCATCGCACATGCAACTAAAATCTGAACCGTGTTTGATGCATCCTCCATCACAAACGTTTTCACCTTTTTGACGGTTTTCATACACCACCGTTTGCGATTATTGCATCACACACAATTTATCGAAGGGTCTCTGATCGTAGTGTCGCGTTAGCAGCATCCTGCAGTAGTGCATGTTGATCTCCCTAAGGAGAAGTGGCTTAAATATCATCCTCCCATTGAAGTTAAAGTAGTAGAACCTATTAAAGTTGAAGAAGAAACTATTACTTACAATGTTGATCATATTGTTCCTACTGCATTGAGAAACCACCTTTTCCTGTTAGAATAAAGGATCATGCTAAAGCTTCAACTGTGGTCAACAAAAGTTATATTAGAATACCCAAACCCCCTGAGAAAATTAAAGTTGAACCTAGTATTGCTATGGTTAAAGATCTCTTGGTTGATAATATTGATGGGCATGTTGTTTAGTTCTATGATGAAGCTGCTGGAATTGCTAAACCCGATATGAAAGATAAACATAGACCTGTTGTTGGCATGCCTGATGTTTCTGTTAAAATAGGAGATCATTGTTATCATGGCTTATGTGATGTGGGTGCTAGTGTGAGTGCAATTCCTTATACCCTGTATAAAGAAATTATGAATGATATTGCACCTGCTGAGATAGAAGATATTGATGTTACTATTAAGCTTGCTAATAGAGATACTATATCACCAATTGGGATTGTTAGAGATGTTGAAGTCTTGTGTGGGAAGATAAAATATCCTACTGATTTTCTTGTTCTTGCTTCCCCACAAGATAATTTTTGTCCCATTATATTTGATAGACCTTTCTTGAATATTGTAAATGCTAAGATAGACTGTGAGAAAGATATAGTTACTGTTGGTTTAGGGGATATGTCTCATGATTTTAATTTCTCTAAATTTTTTAGACAAACCCATGATAAAGAATTGCCTAGCAAGGATAAAATTACTGGTCTTGCTTCTATTTATGTGCCTCCTACTGATCCTTTAGAACAATATTTGCTAGAACATTAAAATGATATGTTTATGAATGAAAGAAGGGAAATAGATGAAGTATTCTTTAATCAAGGGCCTATTTTGAAACACATTTTTCATGTTGAAATCCTCAGAGATCCTCCTCCACCCAAGGGTGATCCCGTGTTTGAGCTCAAGCAATTACCTGATACTCTGAAATATGCTTATCTTGATGAAAATAAGATATCTATAATACCTAAATAGTTCATCCCCACTATTGTATTTCTCTTGACATGCACACTATCCACATCAGCAGTGGGCCACTTCATCCATACTTAAACCACCTCATGCATTCAACGAATGGGCCATGTCAGCAATTTTTTTCTTAAATCTTTTAGTTTTACTCTGATGGTGTCAGCTGTTCTTCGGCTGCAGTGCTCCACCCCAACGACTCCCCAATTAATACCCAGTGATTATTTTCCACTATTCTCTTCAGCTACTACGTCAGGTCCTTTTCATCTTCTCCACTAAA